>NC_080112.1:27262476-27589646 GCF_950005125.1 Chionomys nivalis
TAAGTTACAGGAATCAATTCTCTCTTTCCAACATGTGGGAATGAGTAATTGAACTCGGGTCATTAGGCTTGGTGAAAAAACTTTATCTACTGAGCCATTTTGCAGAGCCTCCTTGTCTTGATGACCCATAATAAGTGGTTCAGGGGTTAGCAACAAATAGGATGACCAAACTGTGAGAAGCTTTTGTCTAGAGTGTTTTGGAACTCAGTCCTTTCAGAAGTCTACATCACTGCCACTTAACATTTTCCCCTTTATGGTTTTAAAAAAGAAGAGAATGTTCTCTCTCTAAATCTAGCAGTTCGTGCTTTATGGGGCACAAGCCTGCAATCATTGCTACTCAGGAGTCTAGGGCACAAGTATCACAAGTTCAAGGCCAATCTTTACTACAGACTGAGTTCAAGGACAACCTAAGAGAATTTAGACAGACAATGTCATAAAATAAACAGGAATGTACAACCACCAGTAAAATTGATTCTGATTAAAGAATCTAGGGCTTGGGGATATAACTCATTTGATAGAGTTCTTGTTTAACATACCCAAAATCTGGATCCAATAGTCAGCACTGTATAAGCAAGAATGATGTGTATCCCTGTAAATTCCAACATTCAGGATGTAGAGTCAGATCCTGGCTATAATGAATTATTAAAAATTGCTGCAGGATCCCTGGTAGCAGCAGGCAGCAGAAACACTGTAGGTCCCCAAGTGGTGGCAGGCAGGGATCAGCTGGTCCCAAGAGCAGCCAGTCCTAGACAGGGACAGCACACAAGACCACGTGTTAGGTCACTGAAGGTGACTGGTCCACAGCAGTGAGCCATGTGGTGGCAGTGGGCAAGAGACAGACGGATAGGCACACCATGTAGAGTGAGGTTGGATATTTATTTAGTGGTTATGGAAGGGAAGGGAGAAGGGGAGAAGAACAGAAAGGCAGAGAGAGAGAGAGAGAGAGAGAGAGAGAGAGAGAGAGAGACCATGGAAGGGTCAGAAGGGAAAACCCAGTTACTAGTGTCCATGAAACACTGTCAGATGGCAAAACACCGTTATCAGTGACCATGGAGAGCTATCACACTGCAAAACAAAGATACCAGTGACCATAAACAATGATGGACAAGTGTAGGACAAAAAAGCACAGTTAACGGTGACCATGGAACATTGTCAGATGGTAAATCACAGTTAATACTAACCACAAACAACCACGGACAAATGAGTGATGGCAAATCAGTTAAGCATGACCACAGAAAATCATCAGACAGCAAAGCACAGTTAGGAGTGACTACAGACAAGTGTCAGACGACAAAGCATAGTTACTAGTGACAACGAAAAACTAACGATGGCAAAGCACAGTTAACAGTGACCACGAAGAAGTATCACACTGCAAAACAAAGTTACCAGTGACCACAAACAACTACAGACAAGAGTGAGACAGGAAAGCACAGTTATCAGTGACCACAGACAAGTATCAGAGAGCAAAGAAAAGTTACGAAAAACCACAAAAAAACATGGACAATTGTCTGACAGCAAGGCATGCTACCAGTCACCACGAACAACAACAGACAAGTGTGGATAGGAAAGCACAGTTAACAGTGACCACAGAAAACTTTCAGATGGCAAAGAAAAGTTACCAGTGACCACGAACAACAAGCATCAGACGGCAAAGGACAGTTAACAGTGACCATGGAGAAGTGTCACATTGCAAAGCAAAGTTACCAGTAACCACAAACAACCACAGACAAGTGTGAGAGAGGAAAGCACAATTACCAGTAACCAAGGAAAATAATGAACAATTGTCAGATGGCAAGGCACAGTTACTGGTGACCACAGACAAGTGTGAGATGGCAAACCATAGTAAACAGTGACCACGGACAACCAGGGACAAGTGTCAGATGGCAAATCAGTTAACTGTGACCATGGAAAATTGTCAGACAGCAAAGCACAGTTAACAGTGATCATGTACAAATGTCAGCCAACAAAACACTGTTAACAGTGACCATGTAAAATGTTAGCCAGCAAAGCACAATTAACAGTGACCACAGACAAGTTTCAGACAACAAAGCATAGTTAGCAGTGACCACGGAAAACTGTTCAGATGGCAAAGCACAGTTAACACTGACCACAGAGAAGTATTACACTGCAAAGCAAAGTTACCAGTGACCATGAACAACCACAGACAAGTGTGAGAGAGGAAAGCGCAGTTCCCAGTGACCAAGGAAAACCATGAACAATTGTCAGTAGGCAAGACACAGTTACTGGTGACCACAGACAGGTGTGAGATGACAAAGAAAAGTTAACAGTGACCATGTACAAGTATCAGATGACTAAGATTAGTTACCAGTGACCACAGAAAACTGTCAGGTGGCAAAGAACAGTTAATAGTGACCACAGAAGAGTATCACACTGCAAATCAAGGTTACCAGTGACCATGAACAACCACAGACATGTGTAAGAGAGGAAAGTACAGTTACCAGTGACCACAGAAAGCCACAAACAATTGTCAAATGGCAATGCACAGTTACTGGTGACCAGGGATATGTGGGAGATGAAAAAGCACAGTTACCAATGACCACAGACAAGGACAAGTGTCAAATGGCATATCAGTTAACTGTGACCACGGAAAATTATAGGACAGCAAAGAACAGTTAAATGTGATCATATATAAGTATCAGACAGCAAGGACCAGTTACCAGTGACTACATACAAGTGTCAGTTAAGCACAGTTAACAGTGACCATAGAGAAGTGTCAGATGATGAAACATACTTACCAGTGACCACGGAAAACTATCAGATGGCAAACACAGTTAACAGTGACAACAGAGAAGTATCACATTGTAAAGCAAAGGTACCAGCGACCATGAACAACAACGGAGAAGTGTGATACAGGAAAGGACAGTTATCAGTGACCATGGAAAACTGTCAGATGGCAAAGCACAGCTAACAGTGACCTTGGACAAGATTCAGAGAGCAAAGTATAGTTACCTGCAGCCACGAACAATCACGGACAAGTGTCATATGGCAAAGCACAGTTATCAGTGACCATGAAGAAGTATCACACTGCAAAGCAAAGTTACCAGTGACCACAAACAACCACGGACATGTGTAGGACAAAAATACCAGTTAACAGTGACCATGGAACACTGTCAGATGGCAAAGCACAGTTAACACTAACCGCAAACAGCCACAGATGAATGAGTGATAGCAAATCAGTTAATCGTAACCAAGGAAAATTGTCAGACGGATAATAACAGTTAACAATGACCAAGGACAAGTGTCAAATGACGAAGCATAGTTATCAGTGATCACAGAAAACTGTCAGATGGCAAAGTACAATTAACAACGATCCCAGGAAAACCACAGACAAGTGTCATATGAAAAATCACAATTAACAGCATTCACAGAGAAGTGTCAGACAGAAAATTACAGGTACCAGTGACCACAAAAACTACAGACAAGTGTCAGAAAACAAATCACGAATAACGGTGATCACAGACAACTGTCAGACAACAAAGCACAGTTAACACTGACCAGAGACAAGTGTTAGATTACAAAGCATAGTTACAAGAGACCATGGAAAACTGTCAGATGGCAAAGCACAGTTAACAGTGATGAAAAGAAGTATCACACTGCAAAGTTACCAGTGTGATATGGATATGAATAATTTGTATTGTTATAAATCTTGAGTTATTGATACAAGTTTAAGGTCAATTTTGTTATAAGTATATGTATTTCAGATCTTTATTAAGGTATTGTGATTGTGGAGTTCATTTAAAAAATGTAATGTGTAATTAGGAAATATAGGTTGTTAATGGACAATCATCAATAATAGTCAAACTTATAATCACGTTAGTTAGATTTTCTAGATATATAAAGATATATTTCAGTTAGATAGGCATTCTTCATATCTTTCCAAGACTACAGAACATGGCATTTAATGTTTTAATAACTTAGGACTTTTCATGACAGTGAGACACGTATGCTCCTGGCAGCACCAATCTACTTCAAGAGGAAGATGGGCATTGAAGAGACTCTTTATGGAGTTTGATAGCCATTTGGGCAAGAAACTGCTCTTGCCTGGACTATTGCATAAACTGGACACAGAGAACCTGCAAAGAGAGGACTACTGAACTTGCCTAAAGGTGAGATGATCTTTCAGGGTTCCTGATTCATAAAAGAGTCTGCGAGACACTCTGCAGGACACAGCAAAAAGTAACTGAATTGTCTTTAAAATTTCCTGCTTCAGGGAAGAGTCTGCTAGATATTATGGGCCTGTAGGCTGAAGATGGATGCCCCAACGGTACAGAGGAACTTTGGGTGACTGTCTAGGCAATGAGATGTCTCTGTCATTTCTAGAGTTTGAAAGTTGCTTATTTCTTGTTTACTTACATAGTATTATATCCTTCTGGATTCTTTGATGGAGTTGAAGAATGGATAGTTATAGTTTTCCTTAGTTATAATAAAAGATAAAATAGATATAAATATTGTAACTGTAATTCTTGCTTGATAACTGTTTTGTTATATGCAATTTTACTATGTTAAGGTGAAAGCCTTTCTTTTTTGTTTAAACAAAAAAGGAGAAATGATGGAGGAGGGTCATCTGTCTATGTGTTAATTTCATTGGTTAATAAAGAAACTGCCTTGGCCCTTTGATAGGAAAGAAAATTAAGTAGACAGAGTAAACAGAACAGGATGCTGGGTAGAAGGCAGTGAGGCAGACACCATACCTCTCCTCTCTAAGATGGATACAGGCTAAAATCTTCCTGGTAAGCCACCACTTCGTGGTGCTACACAGATTACTAGATATGGGTTAAACAAATATTTAAGAGTTAGCCAATAAAAGGCTAGATATAATGGACCAGGCAGTGGTTAAAAGAATACAGTTTGTGTGTTGTTATTTCAGGTGTAAAGCTAGCTGTGTGGGAACTGAGCAGGACGAAAAGCAGGCCTGCTTACCTCATCACTACAGATTGGCACTCCAACATGATGGACTAAATTCACTTAAAAACCACCTCATCATCACACCAGTGACCATGAACAACCACAGACAAGTATGCAACAGGAAAGCACAGTTATCAGTGACCACGGAAAACTGTCAGATACCAAATCACAGTTAACAGTGACCACAGAAAAGTATCACACTGCAAAACAAAGTTACCAGTGACCATGAACAGCTACGGACTAGTGAGACAGGAAAGCACAGTTATCAGTGACCACAGACAAGTGTCACATGGCAAAGCACAGTAAACAATAACCACAGACTAGTGTCAGAGAACAAAGCAAAACTACAAGCAACCATTAAAAACCATGGACAATTGTCTAAAAGCAAGACACAGTTACCAGTAATCACGAACAATGACAGACAAGTGTGAGACAGGAAATCATAGTTAGCAGTGACCACAGGAAACTGTCAATGCCAAAGCAAAGTTACCAGTGATCACAACAATGGACTAACATAAGATGGCAAAGTACAGTTAACAGTGACCACAGAGAAGTATCACATGGCAAAACAAAGTTACCAGTCACCACAAACAACCACAGACAAGTGTGATAAGAAAGCACAGTTACTAGTGACCATAGAAAACCACGAACAATTGTCAGATGGCAAAGAACAGTAACTGGTTACCACATACACGTGTCAAACAAGAAAGCACAGTCAACATTCACCCCAGAAAAGTGTCAGACAATGAAGCATAGTTACCAGTGACCACGAAAAACTGTTAGATGGCAAAGCACAGTTAACAGTGACCATGGAGAAGTATCACACTGCAAATCAAACTTATCAGTGACCACAGACAAGAGTGTGAGAGGAAAGCAGAGTTACCAGCAACCACAAAATCAACAGAGAATTATCAGATAGCAAGGCACAGTTAACGGTGAAAATGAGCATGTGTGATATGGCAAAGAAAGTTAACAGTGACCACAGACAACCACAGAGAAGTGTCAGACAGCAAATCAGTTAACTGTGACCACAGAAAATAGACAGCAAATAACAGTTAACAGTGATCATGTACAAGTGTCAGACAGCAAAGCACAGATACCAGTGACCACGTACAAGTGACAGACAGAATTATGACACTTCAAAGCAAAGTTACCAATGACCACAAACAACCACTGACAAGTGTGAGATAAGAAATCAGAGTTAACAGTGATCACAGAAAACTGTAAATGCCAAAACAAAGTTAACAATGACCACAGACACCCAGGAATAAGTGTCAGATGGCAAATCAGTTCACTGTGAATAGGGAAAATGGTCCAACAGCAAAGCACAGTTAAAAGAGAAAACAGACAAGTATGAGACAGTAAAGCACAGTTATCAGTGACCATGGACAAGTGTCAGAGAAAAAAGAAATGTTACAAGTAAGCACAAAACCCCACAGACAATTGTCTGAGAGCAAGGCATGTTTGCCAGTATCCACAAACAACAATGGGCAAGTGTGACACAGGAAAGCAGAGTTACCAGTGACCACAGGAACTATTAGATGGAAAAGCAATGTTATCAGTGACCACGAACAACTATGGACAAAAATAAGATGGCAAAGTATCACACTGTAAAGCAAAGTTACCAGTAACCAGGAACAACCACAGACAAGTGTGAGATGGCAAACCACAGTTAACAGTGACCACAGACAACCAGGGGCAAGTGTCAGATGGCAAATCTGTTAACTGTGACCATAGAAAGTTGTCAGTCAGCAAAGCACAGGTAACAGTGACCATGTACAAATGTCAGCAAGCAAAGCACAGTTAATAGTGACCATGTACAAATGTCAACCAGCGAAGCACATGTTAACAGTGACCACGGGCAAGTGTCAACCAGCAAAGCACAGTTAACAGTGACCACAGACAAGTGTCAAACAGCAAAGCATAGTAACCAGTGACCACAAAAAACTGTCATATGGCAAAACACAGTTAACAGTGACCACAGAAAAGTATCACACTGCAAAGCAAACTTAAAGGTGACCATGAACAACCACGGACAAGGGTGAGAGGTAAGCACAGTTACAAGTAACCATGGAAAACCATGAACAATTGTCAGAGGGCAAGGCACAATTACCAGTGACAACAGACAAGTGTGAGATGACAAAGTATAGTTAAGAGTGACCACAGAGAAGTATCACACTGCAAAGCAAACTTAAAGGTGACCATGAACAACCACAGACAAGTGTAAGAGGTAAGCACAGTTACAAATGACCATGGAAAACCAGGAACAATTGTCAGAGGGCAAGACACAGTTACTGGTAACAACGGACATGTGTGAGATGACAAACCAAAGTTAAGAGTAACCACAGAGAACTGTCAGATGGCAAAGCACAGTTAACAGTGACCACAGAGAAGTATCACACAGCAAAGCAAACTTACCAGTGACCAGAAACAACCACGGGCAAGTGTGAGAGGTAGGAATAGTTACAAGTGACCACAGAAAACAACAAACAACTATCAGAGGGAAAGGCACAGTTACTGGTGACAACGGGCAAGTGTGAGAGGTAAGCACAGTTACAAGTGACCACAGAAAACCACAAACAAATGTCAGAGGGCAAGACAGAGTTACTGGTGAAAACAGACATGTGTGAGATGGCAAAGCATAGTTAACAGTGACAGTGGAAAACTGTCAGATGGCAAAGCACAGTTAACAGTTACCATGGAGAAGTATCACACTGCAAAGCAAAGTTACCATTTACCACAAATCATGGACAAGTGTGAGAGAGGAAAGTAGAGTTACCAGTGATCACATAATACCACAAATAATTGTCAGATGGCAAGGTACAGTTAATGTTGAAAATGGACACGTGTGAGATGGCAAAGCAAGTTAAGAATGACTTCAGACAAAGAAGGACACGTGTCAGAAGCCAAATCAGTTAACTGTGACCACAGAAAATTGTCAGACATCAGAAACTGTTAACAGTGATCACATACAAGTGACAGACAGAACTATCACACTGCAAAGCCAAGTTACCAGTGACCACAAACAACCTCGGAAAAATGTGAGACAGGAAAGCACAGTTAACAGTGACCATGGAAAACTGTAGATGCCAAAGCACAGTTACCAGTGACCACAGACACCCAGGGATAAGTGTCAGATGGCAAATCATTTCACTGTGACCAGGGAAAATTGTCAGACAGCAAAGCACAGTTAACAGTGACCACGGACACCCAGAGAAAAAGGTCAGATGGAAAATCAGTTAACCGTGACCATGAAAAATTGTCAGACAGCAAAGCACTGTTAAAAGTGACCACAGAAGACTGTCAGATGGAAAATCACATCTAAGCTTAACCAATGAGAGGTATCACACTGCAAAAGAAAGTTACCAGTGACCATGAACAATCACGGACAACTGTAAGACAGGAAAGCACAATTAACAGTGCCCATGAAAATTTTCAGATTGCAAAGCACAGTTAAAAGTGACCACGGACACCCAGGGACAAGTGTCAGATGGCAAATCAGTTAACCGTGACCATGGAAAGTGGTCAGACAGCAAAACACTGTTAACATCGACAATGGACAAGTGTCAGATGACAAAGCATAGTTACCAGTGACCATGGAAAACTGTCAGATGGCAAAGCAAACACAGAAGTATCACACTGCAAAACAAAGTTACCAGAGACCACAAACATCCACGGACAAGTGTGAGACAGTAAAGCACAGTTAACTTTGAGCATGGAAATCTGTCAGATGGCAAAGCAAAGTTACCAGTAATCACAAACAACCATGGACAAGTGTGACACAGGAAAGCACAGTTAACATTGACCACAGAAAACTGTCAAATGTTAAAGCAAAGTTAACAGTAACCATGAACAATCACAGACAAGTGATAGATGGCAAATCAGTAAACCAGGACCACAGAAAACTGTTTAGACAGCAAAGCACAGTTAACAGTGACCAAGAACAAGTGTCAGATTGCAAAGCACAGTTAACAATGACCACAAACCACCACTAATAAGTGCGAGAAAGGAAAACACAGTTAACATCAACCACTGAAAACTGTCAGATGGCAAAGCACAGTTAACAGTAACCATGTACAACCTTGAACAAGTGTGAGAGAGGAAAGCACAGTTATCAGTTACCATGAAAAACCATGAACAATTGTCAGATAGCAAGGCACAGTTACCAGTGACCACGGCAAAGTGTGAGATGTCAAAGCACAGTTAACAGTGATCACGCAAAAGTGTCAAACAATGAAGCACAGTTATCAGTGACCACGGACAAGTGTCAGAGAGCAAAGAAATGTAACCATGAAAACTCATGGACAATTGTCTGACAGCAAGTCATATTTACCAGTAACCATGAACAGCAATGAACAACTGTGACACAGGAAAGCACAGTTACGAGTGACCACAGAAAACTTTCAGATCCCAAAGCAATGTTATCAGTGACCACGAACAACCATGGACAAGCATAAGATGGAAAAGTATCACACTGCAAAGCAAAGTTACCAATAACTATGAACAACCACAGACAAGTGAGAGAGAGGACAGCACAGTTACTAGTGACCCTGGAACACCACGAACAATTGTCAGATGTTAAGGTGACCACAGACAAGTGTGAGATGGCAAACTACAGTTAACAGTGACCATGGACAACCTGGGACAAATGTCAGATGACAAATCATTTGACTGTGACCACAGAAAGTTGTCAGACAGCAAAGCACAGTTAACAGTGACCACGTACAAGTGTCAGCCAGCAAAGCACAGCTAACGGTGACCACAGACAAGTGTCAGCCAGCAAAGCATAGTTACCAGTGACCACAGAAAGCTGTCATATGGCTAAACACAGTTAACTGTGACCATGGAGAAGTATAACACTGTGAAGCAAACTTTACATTGACCATGAACAACCACAAACAAGTGTGAGAGTTAAGCACAGTTACAAGTGACCACGGAAAACCAAGAACAATTGTCAGAGGGCAAGGCACAGTTACCAGTGACAATGGCTAGATGTGAGATGGGAAAGCACAGTTAACAGTGACCACAGACAACCAGCAACAAGTGTCAGATGGCAAATCACAGAAACTTTGACCATGGAAAATTGTCAGACAGCAACGAACTGTTAACAGTGACCACGTAGAAGTGTCAGACAGCAAACTACAGTTACCAGTAACCACGTACAAGTGTCAGACAGAAAAGCACAGTTAACAGTGACCACGGACAAAGGTCAGACAATGAATAGTTACCAGAGACCACAGAAAAATATCACATGGCAAGAAAACAGTTAACAGTGACCACAGAGAGAATCACACCACAAAGCAAAGTACCAGTAACAGTGAAAAACCACAGGCAATTGACAGATGGCAAAGCCCAGTGAACAGTGACCATGGAGAAGTATCATACTGCAAAGCAAAGTTACCAGTGATCATGAACAACCACGGACAAGTGTGAGATAGGAAAGCACAGTTAACAGTGACCATGGCAAACTGTAGATGGCAAAACACAGTTAACCATGACCATGGTCACCCAGGGATAATTGTCAGATGGAAAATCAGTTAACTGTGACCATTGAATATTGTCAGATGGCAAAGCATAATTACCAGTGACTACAGAAAAGCACAAACAATTGTCAGACGGCAAGGCACAATCACTGGTTACCAGGGACAAGTGTGAGATGGCAAACCACAGTTAACAGTGACTACAGACAAACCAGGGAAAAGTGTCAGATGGCAAATCAGTTAACTCTGACCACGGAAAGTTGTCAGACAGCAAAGCACAGTTAGCAGTGACCATGTACAAATGTCAGCCAGAAGAACACAGTTAACAGTGACCACGTACAAGTGTCAGATAAATAAAAAACAGGTAACAATGACCACGGACAAGTGTCAAGCATAAAAGCATAGTTACTAGTGACCACAGAAAACTTTCAGATGGCAAAGCACAGTTAACAGTGACCAAGGAGAAGTATCACACTGCAAAACAAAGTTACCAATGACCACAAACAACCATGTACAAGTGTGAGAAATGAAAGTACAGTTAACAGTGACTACGGAAAACCATGAACAATTGTCAGAGGGCAAGGCACAGTTAATGGTAAAATTGGACATGTGTGAGATGGCAAAGCAAGTTACAGTGACTTTGGACAACCAAGGACAAGTGTTAGACAGCAAATTAGTTAACTGTGACCAGGGAAAATTGTCAGAGAGCAAAAGCAGTTAATAGTGACAATATAAAAATGTAATCCAGCAAAGCATAGTTAACAATGACCACGTACAAATATCAGCCAGCAAAGCACAGTTAGCAATAATCACGGACAAGTGTCAAATGATGAAGCATAGCTACTAGTGACCACGAAAAACTGTCTAATGGCAAAGCACAGATAACAGTGACCATGGAGAATTATACCACTGAATAGCAAACTTACCAGTGACCTTGAACAACCACGGACAATTGTAAGAAAGTTAAGCACAGTTACAAGTGACCATGGAAAACCATGAACAATTGTCAGAGGGCAGGACACAGTTACTGGTGACAACGGACATGTGTGAGATGGCTAAGCATAGTTAACAGTGACCACGGAGAAGTATCACACTGCAAAGCAAACTTAAAAGTGACCACAAACAAACACGGACAAGTGTGAGAGGTAAGCACAGTTATAAGTGACCACAGAAAACAACGAATAATTGTCAGAGGGCAAGACACAGTTACTGGTGACGATGAACATGTGTGAGATGGCAAAGCATAGTAAAGAGTGAGCATGGAGAACTGTCAGATGGCAAAAAAGAGTTAACACTGACCACAGAAAAGTATCATACTGCAAAGCAAAATTACCAGTGATCACAAACAACCACGGACAAGTGTGAGAGGTAGGAACAGTTACAAGTGACCACAGAAAACCAGGAACAATTGTCAGAGGGCAAGACAGACTAATTGTTGACAATGGGCTTATGCCAAATGGCAAAGAATAGTTAACAGTTACCATGGAGAATTGTCAGATGACAAAACACAGTTAACAGTGACCACAGAAAAGTATCACACTGCAAAGCAAACTTATGAGTGACGACCAACAGACACAGACAGGTATGAGAGGTAAGCACATATTCAAATAACATGAAAAACCATGAACAATTTTCAGAGAGCATGACACAGTTACTGGTGAAACAAACATGTGTGATATGGCAAAATATAGTTATCAATGACCATGGAGAAATGTCAGATGGAAAAACACAGTTAACAGTGACCACAGAGAAGTTTCATACTGCAAAGCAAATTTACAAGTGACCACAAACAACCACGGACAAGTGTGACAGGTAGGAACAGTTACAAGTGACCACAGAAAACCACGAACAATTGTCAGAAGGGAAGACACAGTTACTGGTGACAACGGACGTGTGTGACATGGCAAAGCATAGTTAACAGTGACCGTAGAGGACTGTCAGATGCAAAACAAACTTAACAGTGACCAAAAATGTTTCATACTACAAAAAAACTTACTAGTGAGAAGGAACAACCACAGATAAGTGTGATAGGTAGGCACAGTTACAAGTGACCACGGAAAACCATGAACAATTGTCAGAGGGGAAGAAACATTCACTGGTGACAACAGACATCAGTGACACAGCAAAGAATAGTTAACAGTGACCATGGAAAACTGTCAAATAGCAAAGCACATTTAACAGTGACCTAGAGACGTATCACATGGGAAAGCAAACTTACCAGTGACCATGAACAACCACGTACAAGGGAGAGAGGTAAGGACAGTTACAAGTGACCATGGAAAACCACGAAAAATTGTCAGAGGACAAGACAGAGTTACTGGTAACAACGGACAAGTGTGATATGGAAAAGCATAGTTAACAGTGACCACGGAGAACTGTCAGATGGCAAAGCACAGTTAATAGTGATCACAGAGAAGTATCACATTGCAAAGCAAACTTACCAGTGAACATGAACAACCAGACAAGTGTTATAGATAAGCAAAATTATACATTACCATGGAAAACCATGAACAAATGTGAGAGGGAAAGACACAGTTACTGTTTAACATGGACATGTTTGATACGGCAAAACATAGTTAACAGTGACCAAGGAAAACTGTCAGATGGCAAAGCACAGTTAACAGTGACCACGGAGAATTATACCACTGAAAAGTAAACTTACCAGTTTCCACGAACACCACGGACAATTGTAAAAAAGTTAAACACAGTTACAAGTGAATATGGAAAACCACGATCAATTGTCAGAGGCCAAGTAACAGTTACTGGTGACAATGGACATGTGTGAGATGGCAAAGCATAGTTAAAATAGACCACAGAGAAGTATCACACTGCAAAACAAACTTACCAGTGACCACGAATAACCACGGACAAGTGTGAGAGATAAGCACAGTTACAAGTGACCACAGGAAACCACGAACAATTGTCAGAGGGCAAGACACAGTTACTGGTGAAACAGACATATGTAAGATGGCAAAGCATAGTTAACAGGGACAACAGTTCTGGCAGATGGCCAAACACAGTTAACAGTGTCCACTGAGAAATATCATACTGCAAAGCAAACATACCAGTGACCACAAACAATCATGGACAAGCGTGAGAGTTAAGCACAATTACTGAAAACCAAAATTGTTAGAGGGTAATTCTCAGTTACTGGTGACAATGTACATGTGTGAGATGACAAAGCATAGTATACAGTGTAAACAGACAAATATACTTAAGATCAAACTTACCAGACACCAGGAACACCATGGACAAGTGTGAGCGGTAAGGACTATTACAAGTGAACACGGAAAACCATGAACAATTGTCAGAAGGCAAGACACAGTTACTGGTGACAACGGACATGTGTGAGATGGTAAAGCAGAGTTAAAAGTCACCACAGAGAAGTATCACACTGCAAAACAAACTTACCAGTGACTTACAAAAAACCATGGACAAGTGTGAGAGTTAAGCACAGTGAGAAGTAACCACAGAAAACCACAAACAATTATTGAGGAAAAGACACAGTTACTGGTGACAACGGACATGTGTGAGATGGCAAAGCATAGTTAAGAGTGACCATGGAGAAATATCAGAGGGCAAAGCACAGTTAACAGTGACCACGGAGAAGTATCATACTGGAAAACAAACTTAGCAGTGACGATGAATTACCACAGACAAGTGTGAGAGGTAAGCACAGAAACAAGTGACCACGGAAAACCATGAAAAATTGTCAGAGGGCAATACACAGTTACTGGTGACAACAGACAAGGGTGAGACATAAGCTCAGTTACTAGTGACCATGGAAAACCACGAACAATGTAAGAGGGCAAGATACAGTTACTGGTGATAATAGACATGTGTAAGAGGGCAAAGCATAGTAAACAGTGTCCACAGAGAAGTATTATACTGCAAATCAAAGTTACCAGTGACCAGAAGCACCACAAAAAGTATGAAACGTAAGCACAGTTCCAAGTGACCACAGAAAATCATGAACAAATGTCAGAGGTCAAGACACAGTTACTGATAACATTTGACATGTGTAAGATGGCAAAGCATAGTTACCAGTGTCCACAGAGAAGTATCATACTGCAAAGCAAACTTACCATTATACACAAAAACAACGGACAAGTGTGAGAGGTAAGCACAGTTACAAGTGACCATGGAAAACCACAAACAATTGTCAGAGGGCAAGACACAGTTACTGGTGACAACAGACATGTGTGAGATAGCAAAGCATAGTTAAGAGTGACCAGGGAGAACTATCAGATTGCAAAACATAGTTAACAGTGACAGTGGAGAAGTATCATATTGAAAAGCAAACTTACCAGTGACCATGAACAACACGCACAAGAGTGAGAGGTAATCACAGTTAAAAGAGAACACGGAAAACCATGAACAATTGTCAGAGGGCAAGAAATAGTTACTGGTGAAAATGGACATGTGTGAGGAGGCAAAGCATAGTTAACAGTTTCCACGGAGAAGTATCATACTGCAAAAAAAACTTAAGAGTGACCAGGAACACCATGGCCAAGTGTGAGAGGTAAGCACAGTTACAAGTAACAACAGAAAACCAAGAACAATTATCAGAGGGCAAGACACAGTTACTGGTGACAATGGACATGTGTGGGATGGCAAAGCATAGTTAACAGTGTCCACAGAGAAGGATTATACTGCAAAGAAAATTTACCAATGACCATAAACAACCATGGACAAGTGTGAGAGGTAAGCACATTTAATAGTGACCATGGAAAACCATGAACAATTATCAGAGGGCAATACACAGTTACTGGGGACAACGAACATGTTTCAGAAGGCAAGGCATAGTTAAGACTGACCATGGAGAACTGTCAGATAGCAAAACACAGTTAACAATGTCCACGATGAAGCATTATACTGCTAAGCAAATGTACCAGTGACCACAAACAACCACAAACAACTTTGAGAAGTAAGCACAGTTACAAGTGACAATGGAAAACCAAACATAATTGTCAGAGGGCAAGACACAGTTACTGGTGACAACGGACATGTGTGAGATAGCAAAGCATAGTTAAAAGTGTCCAAGAAGAAGTATCATACTGCAAAGCAAACTTAACAGTGACCAAGAACACCATGGCCAAGTGTGAGAGGTAAGCATAACTAAGAGTGACCATAGTTAACAGTGACCACAAAGGAACGTCAGTTGGCAAAATACAGTTAACATTAACCACAGAGAAGTACTATACTGCAAAGCAAAATTACCAGTGACCACGATCAATCACGGACAAGTATGAGAGGTAAGCACAGTTACAAGTGACCATGGATAACCACGAACAATTGTCAGAGGGCAAGACACAGTTACTGGTGACAACAGACATGCGTGAGATGGCAAAGCATTTTTAACAGTGACCATGGAGGACTCTCAGATGGCAAAATGCAATTAACAGTTACCACGGAGAAGTATCATACTGCAAAGCAAACTTACCAGTGTCCAGGAACAACCAAGAACAAGTGTGAGGTAAGCACAGATAGAAATGACCACTAAAAATCACAAACAGTTGTCAGATGGCAAGACACAGTTCCTGGTGACAATGGAAATGTGTGAGATGGCAAAGTGTACAAAAGAGTGACCATGGAGAACTGTCAGATGGCTAAACATAGTTAATAATGACTACGGAGTAGTATCATACTGCACAGCAAACTTACCCGTCACCACATACACAACGGACAAGTTTGAGAAGTGAGCACAGTTACAAGTGACCACGGAAAACCACAAAAAATTGTCAGAGGGCAAGAAACAGTTACTGTTGAAAACGGACATGTGAGAGATGGCAAAACATAGTTAACAGTGACCACAGAGAAGTATCATACTGCAAAGCAACCTTACCAGGGACCATTAACAACCACGGAGAAGATTAAGAGGTAAGGACAATTACAAGTGACCATGGAAAACCATGAAAAATTGTAAGAGTGCAAGACACAGTTACTGGTGATAATGGACATATGTGAGATGGCAAAGCATAGTTAACAGTGACCACGGAGAACTGTCAAATGGCAAAATGCAATTAACAGTGTCGACGGAGAAGTATCATACTGCAAAGCAAACTTACCAGTTACCACAAACAACCACGAATAAGTGTGAGAGATAAGCACAGTTACAAGTGACCAATGAAAATATGAACAATTGTCAGAGGGAAAGACACAGTTATTGGTGACAATGATTATGTACGAGATAGCAAAGGATAGTTAAGAGTGATCACGGAGAACTGTCAGATAGATAGCAAAACACAGTTAAGAGTGAGAACAGAGAAGTATCACACTGAAAAGCAACCCTACCAGAGACTAGGATAAACCATGGACAAGTGTGAGAGGTAAGCACAGTTACAAGTGACTGTGGAAAACCACAAACAATTGTCAGATTGCGAGACAGAGTTAGTGGTGAACATGGACATGTGTGAGATGGCAAAGTATAGTTAACAGTGACCAACGAGAACTGGGAGATGGGAAAAGGTAGTTAATATTGACCACAGAGAATTATACCACTGGAATTAAACTTACCAGTGACCATGAACCACTTACAAGTGTGAGATGTAAGCACAGTTACAAGTGACCAAAGAAAACCAGGAACAAATGGCAGAAGGCAAGACAGTTACCGGTAATAACGGACATGTGTGAGAAGGTAAAGCAAAGTTAAGAGTGACGACAGAGAAAAGACATATGGCAATTAGTTAACTATGGCCACGGAGAAGTATCATACTGCAGAGCAAACTTAAAAGTCACCACAAACAACCATGGACAAGGGTCTGAGGTAAGAGCACTTACAAATTACCACAGAAAACCATGAACAATTGTCAGAGGGCAAGACACAGTTACTGGTGACAACAGGCATGTGTGAGATGACAAAGCATAGTTAAGAGTGACCACGGAAAAGTATCACACTGCAAAACAAACTTACCAGTGATCACGAACAACCATGGACAAGCGTGAGAGGTAAGCACAGTTACAAGTGACCACGGGAAACCACGAACAATTGTCAGAAGGCAAGACAGTTACTGGTTACAATGGTCAATTTTGAAATGCAAAGCATAGTTAAGAGTGACCGCGAAGAACTGTCAGATGGCAAAACATAGTTAACAGTGATCTCAGAAAAGTTTCATACTGGAAAGCAAATTTACCAGTGATCACAGACTACCACAGAAGAGTGTGAGATGTAAGCAAAGTTACAAGTTACCAGGAAAAACCATGAACAATGGTCAGAGGGCAAAACATAGTTACTTGTGACATCAGACATGTGTGAGATGACAAAGCATAGTTAAGTGTGAACATGAAAACTGTCATGTGGTGGCGCAAATGAATGTAGACAGATTATATAGATATATACAGCTTTAATAAGGAAATAGACTTACAGGACCACAGGTTCCCGCGGAGCACTGGAAAAGCGGAGCAAAAGAAAAAGGGCTGCTGGGCTCACGCCCGGCAGATTTATCTGTAAACATTAGCCCGAGGCGAACACGCCCCCAATGGGTGGGGCTATGTCCCTACATCTCCCCCTTTTGTCTAAATAAGATAGAACCAAACCAAATACAACTATATACAATAATAACAAATAATAAATATAACAAACAATATTGAGGACAAAACTTTTGCTAAACATTCTATCTCAAGGAGTCTAAATAACATAGAGAATAACTACAATTATATAATCTTCAACTCCGTCAAAGATCTGAGAAGGGAATAAAGATTACTTAACAATCGAGAGATATCCAAAATGTGCAACAATTGACAGAGACAACTGACTACCTGGGCAATCACCCAAAGTCTCGTTTGCAATGTTGAGTCAACCAACTTTGGCTAAGGCCTAACATAACTGGCATACCATTATTAAAGGCAAGGAACTTTCTTAGGACTATCCTACCCTGTCTTGGCAAGATAAGACAATCCTGTTTCATCCACTTAGGGATATTCTGTATCTTTGTCAGAAGTTGAGGTATGGGCTTTTCTTAACCCAAAGGCCAGTTCTGCCAAGAAGACAAGCTCCAAGTGGAGTGTCTTTGGTGCTCAACGTTCTCTCGGGAGTAGAGTGGTGTTGCCAGGAGTAATTGTGTCTCTTTGGCACAGAAATTTTAGGTTAGATTAAAGGCCATTTTCTACAGCACTTCGAAGAGGCTGAAGATCATACTATCTATACTAAATATAATCTCTATGTAACTAAAAGACCTGATAAACTTAAAAATAAATATGACAAACATATAATTCTCAACACCTATCTAACTTTGAAGACTAAAAGAATAAACAACTGTGCAATATATGAAGACAATGATCTTCAACTGTAAACAATATCATAGTATCAGAGGTAGAAATGTACAATGTAATATGGTAGATGTATCAATACAATATAGACAAAGTTATAAGCATACTCATACAAAAATAGAGGTAGGAACACTCACATTCAATATTCAACATATCAATATACAAGAAACAGTACCAGTACAATTTTCTATAAACAGTAATTCACAAATACCAATCATCCCAAAAATCCAGTTAATCCCCCTTCTTCCTCCTCCTCTCCTTTTTTTTTTAAGTCCATAAAAATATCACCCCATCCCCTCAACCCTAAACCAACCACTAAAAGATGTCCCTAACCCTGAGGGCAAACTCTGTTGGGAGAGGGGATGTCGTCCTCTAAGATTGCTTCTAGCTGACATGGGGGCGACGTTCTTCTTAGGGGGTCCTGTGAAAGCAAATGATGATAAAATTTCCAAATTAACCTTTGACCTAAGAAAATTGTAACTAGTCTCAGAGCGTTTTGAGAAGGTCTGACCAGAGTGTTGTCAAAAATGTGCACCATTCGAAATTGTCTCTTGTAGTTGGTACCAAAAAACAGGTCTAATATTAGCGCTTTAAAAAAAAATTCATGACGTCATAAAAACCAGATGGAGTTGATGTTGTGGGGCCCCATCTTCATCCTGGAAACTTCAAAGATTACTGTAGGAAAATTTGTTGCTTCTTATGGGAAATTTAAACATTAACAACAAGGACATATACTGACATATAAAGAAAGACACAGATATGAGGAAAAGCAAAGAAAGTTTAAGACATATATATATGTATAAATTAATACTTACAGAACAAGTCCCTCCATCAGTAATTAAATATTAGGGGTATCTTAAATTCTTTGAAGATGGGTATTTTCCTGTGGAGATAAGAAGAGAACCCTGCCCCCAACCTATCTGTATTACTTACCATCAGTATGATTGCCATCCATGTGATTGAATTGTTATTTATCTTTCCCAACTGGCTTCTCTTCATCAAAACGAAACTTTATCAATTTTGTTGGAATCCACAATTTTTCCTCACCTGTGGAGACAAGAGCAAATCCCCTTCCCCAACGCAGCACATCTCCTGGCTTCCATTGTGAGGTCAGCACATCCTTGAAATAAACTGGTTGATTTAGTTCAGTAGACTTTTCCATTATCCAATGTCTTTCTGCAGCCGATGTTCCCTTCTCATTAGCGTTGAGGAAATTCAAGGTTAAGAAAGCATTATGTAACCTATTTCTGGGGGTGTTTTCCACCCCTTTCTGTTTGTTCAACATATCCTTTATAGTTCGATTTGATCTTTCTATGACTGTTTGACCTGTAGGATTGTATGGTATACCTGTAACATGCTTGATATTGTAATAATCAAAAAACCGTTTCATTTTCCTAGAGACATAAGCAGGACCATTATCTGTCTTTATTTGTGTAGGTATACCCATGATAGCCATGACTTCTAATAAATGAGTGATAACTGAATCAGCTTTTTCTGAACTTAAAGCCGTTGCCCACTGAAAGCCTGAATACGTGTCAATGGTGTGATGAACATATTTTAATTTGCCAAATTCTGCAAAGTGGAACAAATCCATCTGCCAGATTTCATTCCTTTGGGTGCCCTTTGGATTAGCCCCTGCAGGCAGTGGCGTTTGGTTATAGAAAGAGCAAGTAAGGCATTTCTTTACAATCTCCCTAGCTTGTTGCCATGTAATAGAAAACTCTTTCTTCAAACCTTTGCTATTAACATGATGTTTTTTATGAAATTCAGAGGCTTGTAGCACACTACCAATCAATAATTGATCAATTTCTGCATTACCTTGTGCTAGAGGACCTGGCAGACCCGTATAGGATCGGATGTGTGTTATGTACATAGGGCAAAGCCTGTTCCTAATCAAATCTTGCACCTGGATAAACAAAGAGGTTAGTTCTGTATCATCAGGTATAAATTCAGCAGTTTCAATATGTAAAATAACTCTTTCTGCATATTGTGAATCAGTAACTATATTAATAGGTTCTTTAAAATCCCTTAGCACCATAAGAATGGCATATAATTCTGTCTTCTGGACAGAATCATAAAAACTTTGTTCCACCTTACCCAAGTCTTATGATTTGTAACCTGCCTTCCCTGATTTATTGGCATCAGTATAGAACGTACGGGCTCCAGTTATTGGAGTATCACGGACGATTCGAGGAAGGATCCAAGAAGTTCTCTTTATGAAGTTAAGCCTCTTGCTTTTTGGATAGTTGTTATTAATGTCTCCCAAGAAATTAGCACAAGCTCTTTGCCATGGTTCATTATCTTCCCATAATTTCTTTAGTTCATCAGCAGTGAAAGGCACTATAATTTCTGCTGGGTCTATGCCTGCTAGTTGACGAAGTCTCAACTTGCCTTTTATAATTAACTCAGAGACTTTTTCTACATAAGTTTTCAGTTTCTTACTTGGTTTATGTGGTAAAAAGATCCATTCCAAGATAATATCATCTCTCTGCATTAAAATTCCTGTAGGGGAAATTTTTGATGGTAGTATGACGAGAATACAGTCGAGCTCTGGATTTACCCTATCCACATGTGCCTGTTGTAATTTTTCCTCAATCATCGTCAGTTCCTTTTCTGCTTCAGCTGTTAATTCTCTGGGACTGTTTAAATCTTTGTCACCATCCAAGGTTTTGTTCAAATGAATTATTAGATCAGGTGTTATCCCAATAGCTGGCCGTAGACTGGAAATGTCCCCTAAGAGTCTTTGAAAGTCATTAAGAGTCCGTAGGCGATCTCTCCGAATTTGTGCCTTTTGTGTCTTAATTTTTTGTAAACCTATTTTATAACCTAAATAATTAACAGAATCTCCCTTCTGAATCTTTTCAGGAGCAATTTGCAATCCCCATTTTGGTAAAAGTATTTTTATTTCTTCAAACAGTCTGTTCAAGGTATCCATGTTTGAATCGGATAACAAAATGTCGTCCATGTAATGATATACTATCGATTTGGGAAATTTCTTGCGTATTATTTGCAACGGTTGATTCACAAAATATTGGCACAGGGAGGGGCTATTTAACATACCCTGGGGGAGGACGGCCCAGTGGTACCTCCTCGAAGGTTGAGAATTATTATAAGTAGGCACTGTGAAGGCAAATTTTTCTCTATCTTCTTTTTGTAAAGGTATAGTGAAAAAACAATCCTTTAAATCAATAACTATGAGAGGCCATCCTTTTGGCAATAAAGAGGGCAAAGGAATTCCAGATTGCAGAGGGCCCATAGGTTGAATAACCTTGTTGATAGCCCTGAGATCTGTCACCATTCTCCATTTACCTGATTTTTTCTTAACCACAAATACAGGAGAATTCCAAGGGCTGGTAGATTCTTCTATATGTCCAGCATCTAATTGCTCTTGTACCAACTGTTCTAAAGCCTGTAACTTTTCCTCAGCTAAAGGCCATTGCTTTGTCCATATTGGTTTCTCAGTCAACCATTTTAAAGGCAAGGCTGTTGGTATCTCTGAAGGGACATCAATTGCTTGTTCTTGTACAGCCCGAATGGCCGGTTTTCTCCATTTGTAATATCTTTTAATATTATCCCCAGAAATATAGGCTCTAGAAGTAGCAGGAATGTTAATTTGGGTATTCCATTGTTGTAATAGGTCACGACCCCATAAATTCATTGCAATATTGGCTACATATGGCCTTAATTTTCCTATTTGTCCCTCTGGTCCTATACATTCAACCCATCTCGTGCTCTGCCTTACTTGAGATAGGGTTCCAATTCCCAGGAGCTGAACATTTACATTCTGAAGAGGCCAATATGGATGCCAAGATTCTGGGGTAATGATACTTATATCCGCACCTGTGTCCAGCAGGCCAGTAATAAAAATGCCATTTACACACACTCTCAGCTTTGGTCTTTGGTCATTTATAGAAGTTTGCCAAAACACACGGAACTCATCTTTCTGATCTTTATTGCTTGTAACAGTAGGCATGGGGCTTTCTAACTGTCCTGACGAGTCATGTTCTCTGTAGTAACTGGAAATGACTGAACCATGTTTGCCATGGGGTCTGTGAGGCCCCCCCTCACGTTTCCCGTCTGTATCAGGTTGCCTTGTCTATCTCTTGTAGACCTGCACTCATTCGTCCAGTGTCTGCCCTTTCCACATCTTCTACATAAACCTGAAGGCTGAGTCCTCCTATTTCTGTTATTTCTAGAAGATGCATTATTATTATTTCTGAAAATCCATTGTCTACAATTCCTTTTCATATGACCCATTTTGCCACAATTAAAACATTTGGTATTCTGATGTCTCCTTTTACCATTGGAAATTGCTTCTTCTACCCATGCTTCAGTGCCATAGTCAAATGTATCAACATCTAGTGTATGCAAGACCCATTCTTCTAATGGCGCTGATCTGAGCTTTAAATGTCCCAAAATCCTTTTGCATTCCACATTTGCATTTTCATAAGCCAAAGTCTCGATCATTATATGTCTTGCTTCTGGGTCAGATATCCCTATTTGTACAGCTTTAGTTATTCTTTGTAAAAAGTCAGTAAAGGGTTCTCTCTGACCCTGTTTAACTCTGACAAATGATTCCATCCTCTGTCCTGGGTCTTGTACCCTGTCCCAAGCCCTTAAGGCTGCTGTAGTACACACAGAGAGTATGTTTTCATCCAAATTAGCTTGTTCCTGAGGCTCGGAAAATAGCCCCTCTCCCAAAATTTGATCTATGGAAATCTCAATTCCCTTTGCTCTTTCCTGCTGTTCTAAAAGTCTAGCCTCTTGCCTGAATAAGCATTTCCATTTCAATTGCATTCCACTCTCAAGGACAGCAGAGCTCAGTTGAAACCAGTCAGAAGGCGTGACTTTATTCGTGGTGGCCCAAGATCTTAGCATCTCTTTAACAAAAGAGGCATTCATTCCAAAAGTCATTACAGCCTGTTTAATTTCTTTGAGATCATTCATACGGACAGGTTCCCATGTATCTTCCTTGATGACCCTAGGGTTTCTGGAACCAACTACTTTCTCTGTTGTTACAACTGGAAAGGCAGGTAGAACTGTAGGTAGAGCTTTGTGGGAATTGTCCCGGAGGGATTTACCCACAGATTTAGTTAAAATATGCCTTTCTACCTCTTGCTCTTCTTCCTCAGAATTTAGAAATTCCTCAATCTTTTCAATTCTATTCACCATTGCCTTCTTTAATGTCTGAATCTCCTGTACAGAATTATGTTCTAAAGCCTTCATTGAGGATTCTAAAGTATGAAGTTTGTCCATTAGAGATAACGTCTCATCTTTGGACATAATTTTTATAGCATATACCGTGCCTTCTTGTATAGATAATCTTTCTGTCAATCTGTCATAAGCTTTAGACAAAATCCGATTGTCACATTCAGCAGTTTTGATTCTCTCAGTTAATGTTTCTGTTCCTACTGAATGGGACTGAAGCTTACGATCCAAATCAGCTGTTCCTTCTTCCATAGTAATGAATTTCTCCTTAATATCAGCCGTTAATGCTTCAGTTCCTACTGAAAGGGACTGAAGCTTACGATCCAAATCAGGTGTTCCCTCTTCCATAGTAATGAATTTCTCCTTAACATCAGCCTGTACCTCTTCTAAATTTTTTTCAGTTTGTCGAGTTGTGTTAAACAAAGATCTGTTCTCTGCCTGGAGAACTGCAAACTGATTTTTGAGAAGATTGTTGTCATTCTCAATTGTTTTTAAGCGTTCAACCTCGTCTCGTAAAGACCTTATCATATTTCTATTATCAAACCATACAGTACCAAGGAAAACTACGAATCCCAGAAAGATCCATATCTGTGGGCTGACAGACACTTCTTGTAAAATCTCCCACATGGTACAACTGAAAAGGCTGTTAAAGTCTTGAATGGTAATGTTTTCAGACATTTTTCTTATTTATAAAAGAAAATTATGTACCTGTAATAAAGTTTTCCTGCCAGTGGTGGCTAAAGAAATGCACCTGAGTCCACATGGTCTAAGCCAGAGCCGGTCTGAAACAATTAACTCCAAACAAAAATTATTGTACTGCCTGTTAAGGGAAGGGGTTGGCGGCTTTTTTTTTTTTCCAAAACCGCAGGTGCTTCCCTTAAATCAGGCAGTGAGGGTTTGGAAGAAGCAGGGAGCTATTAACTGCTCTGTGGGGGGTCGCTGCTCTGCGACTGTAGTGGCCTGGAGTGGGGGAAGGGAAAGCAAACATACCAGTGACCACAAACAACCACGGACAAGTTTGAGAGGTAAGCAAATTTACAAGTGACTACAGAAACCATGAAAAATTGTCAGAGGACAAGACAGTTACTGTTGACAATGGTAATGTTTGAGATGGCAAAGCATAGTTAAGATTGACCATGGAGAACTGTCAGATGGCAAAACATAGTTAACAGTGATCTTGGAGAAGTTTCATCCTGCAAAGCAAACTTACCAGTGACCACAAACAACCACAGTCAAGTGTGAAAGATCAGTACAGCTTCAAGTAACCAAGGAAAACCAAGAAAAACAGTCAGATGGAAAAACACAGTAACAGTTTCCATGAAGCAGTATCAAGCTGAAAATCCAAGGAACCAATGACCACAAACAACCATGGACAAGATTGAGAGGTAAGCACAGTTACAAGTGACCATGGAAAACCACAAAAAATTGTCAGAGGGAAAGACATAGTTACTGGTGACATTGGACATGTGTGAGATGGCAAAGCATAGATAAGAATGACGACAGAGAACTGTCAGATGGCAAAACATAGTTAACAGTGTCCTTAGAGAAGTTTCATACTGCAAAGGAAACTTACCAGTGACCACGAACAACCACGAATAATTGTCAGAGGGCAAAACATAGTTACTGGTGACAAATGACATGTGTAAGATGGTAAAATGTGGTTAACAGTGTCCACAGAGAAGTCTTACACTGCAAAGAAAAATTACCAGTGACGAGGAACACCAGAGACAAGTGTGAGAGGCAAACACAGTTACCAGTGACCACAGAAAACCACTAACAATGGTCAGAGGGCAAGACATAGTTACTGGTGACATTGAACATGTGTGAGATTGCAAAGCATAGTTAAGTGTGACCATGAAAACTCTCAGAGAACAATACATAGTTAACAGTGACAAAAGAGAAGTATCATATTGCAAAGCAAACTTAGCAGTGACCACGAAGAACCATGAAAAGTGTAAGATGTAGGCATAGTTACAAGTGCCCACGGAAAACCACAAACAATTGTCAGAGCGCAAGACACAGTTACTGGTGACAATGGAAATGTGTGAGATGGTAAAGCATAGTTAACAGTGTCCACAGAGAAGTATCATATTGCAAAGCAAAATTACCAATGACCAGGAATACCACGAACAAGTGTGAGTGGTAAGCACAGTTACAAGTGACCACGGAAAAACATAAAAAATTGTCAGAGGGCAAAACACAGTTACAGGTGACAATGGAAATGTGTGAGATTGTAAAGCATAGTTAACAGTATCTATAGAGAAGTATCATACTGCCAAGCAAACTTATTAGTGACCATAAACAACCATGGACAATTGTGAGAGGTAAGTAGAGTTACAAATGACCATAGAAAAGCACAAACAATGGTCAGAGGGCAAGACACAGTTACTGGTGACATCAAACATGTGTGGGATGGAAAGTAAAGTTAAGAGTGACCATGGAGAATTATCAGATGGCAAAACATAGTTAACCTTGACCACGGAAATGTATCATACTGCAAAATACCCTTACCAGTGACCATGAACAACCACGGACAAATGTGAGAGGTAAACACAGTTACAAGTGACCACGAAAAACCACGAACAATTGTCAGAGAGCAAGACACAGTTAATGGTGACAACAGACAATGTGAGATGTAAGCAGAGTTAGTTACAAGGGACCACGGAAAACCATGGACATTTGATAGAGGGCAAGACACATTTACTGTGGACAACATATGTGTGAGATAGTAAAGCATAGTTAACAGTATCCACGGAGAAGTATCATACTGCAAAGCAAATTTACCAGTGACCACAAACAACCACTGACAAGTGTGAGAGGTAAGCACAGCTACAAATGACCATGGAAAACCATAAACATTGGTCAGAGGCCAAGACACACTTACTGGTGGCATCGGACATGTGTGAAATGGCAAAGCATAGTTAAGAATGACCACGGAGAACTGTCAGGTGGCAAAACACAGTTAACAATGACCACAAACCACTACTAACAAGTGTGAGAAAGGAGGGCACAGTTAACTCGACCACTGAAAGCTATCAGATGGCAAAGCAGTTAACAGTAACCGTGTACAACCATGAACAAGTATGAGAGAGGAAAACACAGTTATCAGTTACCATGAAAAACCACGAACAATTGTCAGATAGCAAGGCACAGTTACCAGTGACCACGGCAAAGTGTGAGATGTCAAAGCACAGTTAACAGTGATCACGCAAAAGTGTCAAACAATGAAGCACAGTTATCAGTGACCACGGACAAGTGTCAGAGAGCAAAGAAATGTAACCATGAAAACTCATGGACAATTGTCTGACAGCAAGTCATATTTACCAGTAACCATGAACAGCAATGAACAACTGTGACACAGGAAAGCACAGTTACGAGTGACCACAGAAAACTTTCAGATCCCAAAGCAATGTTATCAGTGACCACAAACAACCATGGACAATCATAAGATGGAAAAGTATCACTCTGCAAAGCAAAGTTACCAATAATTATGAACAACCACAGACAAGTGTGAGAGAGGACATCACAGTTACCATTGACCATGGAACACCATGAACAATTGTCAGATGTTAAGGCACAGTTACTGGTGACCACGGACAAGTGTGAGATGGCAAACTACAGTTAGCAGTGACCATGGACAACCTGGGACAAGTGTCAGATGGAAAATCAACTTTCTGTGACCATAGAAAGTTGTCAGACAGCAAAACACAGTTAACAGTGACCATGTACAAATGTCAGCCAGCAAAGCATGGTTAACAGTGACCATGGACAAGTGACAGACAGTGAAGCATAGTTACCAGTGACCACGGAAAGCTGTCATATGGCCAAACACAGTTAACTGTGACTATGGAGAAGTATAACACTGCAAAGCAAATTTTCCATTGACCATGAACAACTACAAACAAGTGTGAGAGTTAAGCACAGTTACAAGTGACCACGGAAAACCAAGAACAATTGTCAGAGGGCAAGGCACAGTTACTGGTAACAACAGCTAGTTGTAAGATGGCAAAGCACAGTTAACGGTGACCAAGACAACCAGGGACAAGTGTCAGATGGCAAATCAGTTAACCATGACCACAGAATTTGTCAGACAGAAAAGAACTGTTAACAGTGACCACGTAGAAGTGTCAGACAGCAAAGTACAGTTACCAGTAACCACGTACAAGTGTCAGACAGAAAAGCACAGTTAACAGTGACCACGGACAAAGGTCAGACAATGAATAGTTACCAGAAACCACAGAAAAATATCACATGGCAAGAAAACAGTTAACAGTGACCACGGAGAAGAATCACACTGCAAAGCAAAGTACCAGTAACAGTGAAAAACCACAGGCAATTGGCAGATGGCAAAGCCCAGTGAACAATGACCATGGAGAAGTATCACAGTGCAAAGCAAAGTTACCAGTGATCACGAACAACCACGAACAAGTGTGAGATAGGAAAGCACAGTTAACATTGACCATGGACAAGTGTCAGATGATGAAGCATAGTTACCAGTGACCATGAAAAGAAAGCTGTCTAATGGCAAAGCACAGTTAACAGTGACCATGGAGAATTATACAACTGAATAGCAAACTTACCAGTGACCTTAAACAACCACGGACAATTGTGAGAAAATTAAGCACAGTTACAAGTGACCATGGAAAGCCATGAACAATTGTCAGAGGATAGGACACAGTTACTGGTGACAACGGACATGTGTGAGATGGCTAAGCATAGTTAACAGTGACCACAAAGAAGTATTACACTACAAAGCAAACATACAAGTGACCACTAAAAAACACGGACAAGTGTGAGCGGAAAGCACAGTTACAAGTGAACACGGAAAACATGAACAATTGTCAGAGGGCAAGACACAGTTACTGGTGACGACAGACATGTATGAGATGGCAAAGCATAGTAAAGAGTGACCACAAAGAACTGTCAGATTGTAGTAATAAGAGCAGCGGGGCTGCGTCCCCGGCACCCAGTCGCCCACATGGCTAGCTTTACCCGAAATAATTACACGGAAACTGTATTCTTTTAAATACTACCTGACCCATTAGTTCCAGCCTCTTATTGGCTAGCTCTTACATATTGATCTAACCCATTTCTAATATTCTGTGTAGTACCACGAGCTGGCTTACCAGGAAAGATCTTAACCTGCGTCTGTCTGGAGTGTGAGAATCATGGCGACTCACTGACTCGGCTTCTTTCTCCCAGCATTCTGTGCTATCTACTCCACCCACCTAAGGGTTGGCCTGTCAAATGGGCCTAGGCAGTTTCTTTATTAATTAACCAATGAAAGCAACAGATTATAAAGAAATCACTCCCACATCATCATATGGCAAAACACAGTTAACACTGACCACAGAAAAGTATCATACTGCAAAGCAAATTTACCAGTAAACACAAACAACCACTGACAAGTGTGAGAGGTAGGAACAGTTACAAATGACCACAGAAAACCACAAACAATTGTCAGAGGGCAAGAGAGACTAACTGTTGACAACGAGCTTGTATCAGATGGCAAAGAATAGTTAACAGTTACCTTAGAGAACTGTCAAATGGCAAAGCACAGTTAACAGTGACCACAGAGAAGTATCACACTGCAAAGAAAACTTACAAGTGACCACGAACAACCACGGACAAGTGTGAGAGGTAGGAATAGTTACAAGTGATCGTGGAAAACCACGAACAATTGTCAGAAGGAAAGACACAGTTACTGGTGACAATGGACATGTGTGAGATGGCAAATAATAGTTAACAATGACCACGGAAGACTGTCAGATGGCAAAACACACTTAATAGTGACCACAAAAAAAGTATCATACTGCAAAACAAACTTATCAGTGACAAGGAACAACCATGGATAAGTGGGATAGGTAAGCACAGTTACAAGTGTCCACAGAAAACCATGCACAATTGTCACAGAGGAAAACACAGTTACTGGTGACAATGAATATCAGTGAGACAGCAAGTAATAGTTAACAGTGACCATGGAAGACTGTCAGTTGGCAAAACACACTTAACAGTGACCACAAAAAAAGTATCATACTGCAAAACAAACTTATCAGTGACAAGGAACAACCATGGAAAAGTGGGATAGGTAAGTACAGTTACAAGTGACCACAGAAATCCATGAACAATTGTCGCAGGGGAAGACACAGTTACTGGTGACAACGAACATCAGTGAGACAGCAAAGAATAGTTAACAGTGACCATGGAAAACTGTCAAATAACAAAGCACATTTAACAGTGACCTAGAGAAGTATCAAGTGGCAAAGCAAACTTACCACTGACCAAGAACAACCATGTACAAAGGTGAGAGGTAAGGACAGTTACAAGTGACCATGGAAAACCACGAATAATTGTCAGAGGGCAAGACAGAGTTAATGGTAACAACGGACAATGTGTGATATGGGAAAGCATAGTTAACAGTGACCATGGAAAACTGTCAGATGGCAAAATACAGTTAATAGTGACCACAGAGAAGTATCAAACAGCAAAGCAAACTTACCAGTGACCATGAACAACAATGCACAAGTGTGACAGTTAAGCACAGGAATATGTTACAATGGAAATTCACAAACAAATGTCAGAGGGCAAGACACAGTTACTGTTGAACATGAACATGTTTGATATGGCAAAACATAGTTAACAGTGACCAAGGAGAACTGTCAGATGGCAAAGCACAGTTAACAGTGACCACAGAGAATTATACCACTGAAAAGTGAACTTACCAGTTTCCATGAACACCATGGACAATTGTGAGAAAGTTAAGCACAGTTACAAGTGACTATGGAAAACCACGAACAATTGTCAGAGGGCAAGACATAGTTACTGGTGACCACAGACATGTGTGTGATGGCAAAACATAGTTAAAGTAACCACAGAGAAGTCTCACACTGCAAAACAAACTTACCAGTGATCACAAACAACCACGGACAAGTGTGAGAGGTAAGCACAGTTACAAAATACCATGGAAAACCACAAACAATTGTCAAAGGGAAAGACAGAGTTACTGGTGACAATGGACAAGTGTAAGAAGGCAAAGCACATTTAACAGTGTCCACGGAGAATTATTATACTGCAAAGCAAACTTACCAATGACCATGAACAAGTATAAGAGGTAAACACAGTTACAAGTGACAATGGAAAACAATGAACAATTGTTAGAGGGCAAGAACAGTTACTAGTGAAACAGACATATGTAAGATGGCAAAGCATACTTAACAGTGTCCATGGAGGGCTGTCAGATGGCCAAACACAGTTAACAGTGTCCACAGAGTATCACAATGCAAAGCAAACGTACCAGTGACCACAAACAACCACGGAAAAGTGTGAGAGGTAAGCACAATTACAAGTGACCACTGAAAACCACGAACAATAGTTAGAGGGCAAGACACAGTTACTGGTGACAACAGAAAAGGGTGAGAGGTAAGAACAGTTACGAGTGACCACGGAAAACCACGAACAAAGTCATAGAGCAAAACAAATTACTGGTGACAATGGACACGTGTGAGATAGCAAAGCATAGTAAACAGTGTCCACAGAGAAGTATACTTCCAATCAAACATACCAGAGACCAGGAATACCATGGACAAGTGTGAGAGGTAAACACAGTTAGAAGTAAACACGAAAACCCATGAACAATTTTCAGAGTGCAAGACACAGTTACTGGTGACTATGGACATGTTTGAGATGGCAAAGCATAGTTAAAAGTGTCCACGGAGAAGGGTCACAGAGAAGTCTCACACTGCAAAACAAACTTACCAGTGACCACAAACAACAACAGACAAGTGTGAGAGGTAAGCACAGTTACAAGTGACCACAGAAAACCATGAACAATTGTCAAAAGGAAAGACAGAGTTACTGGTGACAATGGACATGTGTAAGATGGCAAAGCATAGTTAAGACTGAGGATGGAAAACTGTCAGATGGCAAAACATAGTTAACAGTGACCACGGAGAACTATCATCTTGTAAAGCAAACTTACCACTGACCATGAACAACATGGACAAGTGTGAGAGGTAATCACAGTTAAAAGTGAACACAGAAAACAAGAACCACTGTCAGAGGGCAAGAAACAATTACTGGTGACAATGAACATGTATAAGATGGCAAAGCATAGTTAACAGTGTCCACGGAGAAGGGTTATACAGCAAAGCAAACATACCTCCAACAATCACAGACAAGTGTGAGAGGTAAGCACAATTACAAGTGACCACAGAAATCAACGAACAATTGCCAGATGGCAAGACACAGTCACTGGCGACAACGGACATCTGTTAGATGGCAAAGCGTATTGAGAGTGATTACAGAGAACTGTCAGATGGCAAAAATAGTTAACAGGAACCACAGAGAAGTATCATACTACAAAGCAACCTTACCACTGAAGACTAACACCACAGACAAGTGTGAGAGGAAAGCACAGTTACAAGTGACAACAGAAAACCACGAACAATTGTCAGAGGGCAAGAGACAGTTACTGGTGACAACTGATTTGTGTTAGATGGAAGAGCATAGTTAAGAGTGACCACGCAGAACTGTCAGATGGCAAAACATCATTAATAGTGTGCACGGAGAAGTATCATAGTGCAAAGAAAAGGTACCAGGTCCCACAAACAACCATGGACAAGTGAGAGAGGTAAGCACAATTACAAGTGACCATGAAAAACCATGAACAATTGTCAGAATGCAAGACACTGTTAATGGTGACAACAGACATTTGTTAGATGGAAAAGCATGTTTAAGAGTGACCGTGGAGAACTGTCAGATGGCAAAACACATTTAACAGTATCTACAGAGAAGTTTCATACTACAAAGCAAAAATACCAGTGATCACAAACAACCACGGAAAAGTGTCAGAGGTAAACACAATTACAAGTGACCACAGAAAACCATGATCAATTGTCAGAGGGCAAGAAACAGTTACCGGTGACAACAGTCAAGTGTGAGATTGCAAAACATTTTTACGAGTGACCACGAAGAACTGTCTGATGGCAAATCATAGTTAACAGTGACCACAGAGAAGTATCATATTGCAATGCAAACTTACCAGTGACCACGAACACCACTGACAAGTGTTAGAGGTAAGCACAATTACAAGTCACAATGGAAAACTACAGACAAATGTCAGAGGGCAAGACATAGTTACTTGTGACAATGTACATGTGTAAGATGGCAAAGCATAGTTAACAGTGACCACAGAGGACTGTCAGATGGCAAAATACAGTTAAAGTGACCACACAGAAGTACCATTCTGCAAAGCAAAATTACCAGTGACCACGATCAAACACAGACAAGTGTGAGAGATAAGCACAGTTACAAGTGTCCATGGAAAACCACGATCAATTGTCAGAGAGCAAGACACAGTTACTGGTGACAACGGAAATGTGTGACATGGCAAAGCAAAGTTAAGAATGACCACAGAGTACTGTCAGATATAAAAACATAGTTAACAGTGACCATGGAGAAGTATCATATGGTTAAGCAAATTACCAGTGACCATGAATATAACAGAAAGTTTGAGAGGTTAGCACAGTTACAAGAGACTACGGAAAACCACAAACTATTGTCAGAGGCAATACACAGTTACTGGTGACAACGGATAAGGATGAGAGATAAGCATAGTTACAAATGACCATGGAAAACCATGAGAAAATGTCAGAGGGCAAGACACAGTTACTGGTGACAATGAACATGTGTAAGATGGCAAAGCATAGTTAACAGTGTCCTCGGAGTAGTATCATACTGCATAGCAAAAATACCAATAACAACAAACAACCAAGATAAGTATGAGAGGTAATCAGAGTTACAAGTAACCACAGAAAAGCATGAACAATTGTTGAGGGAATAACACAGTTACTGGTGACAACGGACATGTATGAGCCGGCAAAACATAGTTAAAAGTGACCACGAAGAACTGTCAGAGAGCAAAACATACTTTTGGTGACCACAGAGAAGTATCATACTGCAAAGCAAACGTACCAGTGACCACGAACAACCACAAACAAGTATGAGAGGTAAGCACAATTACAAGTGATCACAGAAAACCACGAACAATTGTCAGAGGGCAAGACACAGTTATTGGTGACAACGGACAAGGGTGAGAGGTAAGCACAGTTACAAGTGACAATAGAAAACCACGAACAATTGTTAGAGGGCACGACACAGTTACTGGTGACAACAGACATCTGTGAGACGGCAAAGCATACATAAGAGTGACCACGGAGAATTGTCAGATGGCAAAACACAGTTAAGAGTGTCCACAAAGAAGTGTCATACTGCAAAACAACATACCAGTGGCCAGAAACAACCACAGACAAATGTGAGAGGTAAGCACAATTACAAGTGACTACAGAAAACCACAAACAATTTTAAGAGGGCAAGACACAGTTTCTGGTGACAAGGGACATGTGTGAGATGGAAAAGCATATTTAAGAGTGACCAGGGAGAACTGCCAGATGGCAAAACATAGTTAACAGTGACCATGGAGAAGTATCATACTACACAGCAAACTTACCAGTAACCATGAACACAATGGACAAGTTTGAGAGGTAAGCACAGTTACAAGTGACCACCAACAACTACCAACACTTGTCAGAGGGCAAGAGACAGTTACTGCAGAAAACGGACATGTGTGAGATGGCAAAGCATGGTAAAGAGTGACTATGGATAATTGTCAGAGGGGTAATCATAGTTAACAGTGACCACGGAGAAGTATCCTACTGCAAAGCTAACCCTACCAGTGACCACGAACAACCACAGACAAGTGTGAGATGTAAGCACAGTTACAAGTGACCACAGAAAAGCACGAACAATTGTCAGAGGGCAAGACACAGTTAATGATAACAGTGGACATGTGTGAGATAATGAAACATAGTTAAAAATGTCCACGGAGAAGGATCACACAGCAAAGCAAACTTACCAGTGAATAGTAACACCATGGACAAGTGTGAGAGGTAAGTACGATTACATGTGGCCACGGAAAAGCACGAGAGAATAATACCACTGAAAAGCAAACTTACCAGTGACCACAAAACACAGACAAGTGTGAGAGGTAAGCACAGTTACAATTGACCACGGAAAACCATTGAACAATTGTCAGAGAGCAAGTCACAGTTACTGGTGACAACAGACATGTGTGAGATGGCAAATCAAAGTTAATAGTGACCACGGAGAACTTTCAAGGGCAAAACATAGTTATCAGTGACCACAGAGAAGATTCATACTGCAAAGCAAACTTAGCAGGTACCACAAATGACCACGGACAAGTGTTAGAGGTAAGCACAATTACAAGTGGCCACGGACACCACGAAAATTGTCATAGGGCAAGACACAGTTTCTGGTGACAACAGACATGTATGAGATGGCAAAGCATAGTTAAGAGTGACCACGGAGGGCTGTCAGATGGCAAAATACTGTTAACCGTGACCACAGAGAAATGTCATTCGGCAAAGCAAACCAGTGATCATGAATAATTTCAGACAAGGGTGTGAGGTAAGCACATTTACAAATTACCACGAAAAACCATGAATATGGTCAGAGGGCAATACACAGTTACTGGTGACATAGGACCTGTGTGACATGGCAGGGCACAGTTAAGAGTGACCAGGGAGAATTTTCATACTGCAAAGCAAACTTACCAGTGAACATGAATGACCACGGACAAGAAAAAGAGGTAAGCACAATTACAAGTGATCACAGAAAACAACGAACAATGGTCAGAGGGCAAGACACAGTTACTGCTGATAACGGACATGTGTGAGATGGCAAAGCATAGTTAAGAGTGACCACAGATAATTATCAGAGGGAAAAACATAATTAACAGTGACCATGGAGAAGTATCATACTGCAAAGCAACCTTATGAGTAACTACAAACAACCACAGAGAAGTGAGATGTAAGCAGAGTTACAAGTGATCCCGGAAAACCATGAAAAAGTATCAGATGACAAGACACAGTTAATGGTGACAATGGACATGTGGGAAATGGCAAAAAATAGTTAACACTGTCCACGGGAAGTATCATACTACAAAGCAAACTTACCAGTGAACAGTAATGCCACAGAAAAGTGTGAGAGGTAAGCACAGTTACAAGTGACCACAGAAAGACACAAACAATTGTCTGAGGGCAAGACACAGTTACTGGTGATAATGAACATGTGTAAGATGGCAAAACATAGTTAAGTGTGTCCACAAGAAAATATCATGCTGCAGAGCAAATATAGCAATGTCCACGAACAACTATGGACATGTGTGAGTGGTAAGCACAGGTACAAGTGACTACGGAAAACCACGGAGAATTGTCAGATGGCAAGACACAGTTACTGGAGGCAACAGATATGTGTGAGATGGCAAAGCATATTTAAGAGTGTCCACAGAGAACTGTCTGATGGAAAAACATAGTTAACAGTGATCACAGAGAATTATCGTACTGCAAAGTAAACTTACCAGTGACCACAAACACCATGGACAAGTGTGAGAGGTAAGCACAATTACAAGTGACCACGGAAAACCAAAACAATTGTCGGGGGCAAGATGCAATTACTGGTGAACATGGACATGTGTCAGATGGCAAATCATAGTTAATAGTTACCAAGGAGAACTGTGAGATGGCAAAACATAGTTAAAAATGAGCATGGAGAATTATACCACTGAAAAGCAAACTTACCAGTGACCATGAACCACGGATAAGTGTGAGAGGTAAGCACGGTTACAAGTGACCATGAAAAACGGCGAACAATTGTCAGAGGGCAAGACACAGTTACTGGTGACAACGGACATATGAGAGAAGGCAAAGCAACATTAATAGTATCCACAGAGAACTGTCACATGGCAAAATCCAGTTAACTATGACCACAGAGAAGTATCATACTGCAAAGGAAACTTACCAGTGACCATGAACAACCACAGACAAGGGTGTGAGTTAAGCGCAATTAGAAATTACCATGGAAAAACCACGAAAAATGGTCTGAAAGCAAGACACAGATACTGGTAACATTGGACATGTGTGAGATGGCAAAGCATAGTTAAAAGTGACTATGGAGGGGGCTGGAGAGATGGCTCAGTGGTTAAGAGCATTGCCTGCTCTTCCAAAGGTCCTGAGTTCAATTCCCAGCAACCACATGGTGGCTCACAACCATCTGTAAAGAGATCTGGCGCCCTCTTCTGGCCTTCAGGCATATATGCAGACAGAATATTGTATACATAATAAATAAATAAATATTTAAAAAAAAAAGTGACTATGGAAAACTTTCAGAGGGCAGACCATAGTTAACAGTGACCACAGAGAAGTTTCATACTGCAAAGAAAATTAACAGGTACCACAAACAACCGAGGAAAAGTGTTAGAGGTAAGCACAATTACAAGGGGCCTCAGAAAACCACAAAAAATTGTCATAGGGAAAGACACAGTTACTGGTGACAATGGACATGTGTGAGATGGAAAAGCATAGTTAAGAGTGACCACGGAGAACTGTTAGATGTCAAAATAGAGTTAACAGTGTCCACAGAGAAGTATCATACTGCCAAGCAAACTTACCAGTGACCACGAACACCACAGACAAGTGTGAGAGGTAAACAGAGTTACAAGTGACCACAGAAAACCAGAAACAATGGTCAGAGGGCAAGACACAGTTACTGGTGACATCAGACATGTATGAGATGCAAAGCAGAGTTAAGATTGACCACGGAGGACTGTCAGATGGCAAAATGCAGATAACAGTGAGCATGGAGAAGTATCATTCTGCAAAGCAAAATTACCAGTGACCATGAACAATCACGGACAAGGATGTGAGGTAAGTGCAATTACAAATTACCACAGAAAACCACAAAAAATGGTCTGAAAGCAAGACACAGTTACTGGCAACATCGTACATGTGTGAGATAACAAAGAATAGTTAAGAGTGACCATGGAGAACTGTCAGAGGGCAAAACATAGTTTACAGTGATGACAGAGAAGTTTCACACTGCAAAGCAATCTTACCAGTTACCTTGAACAACCACGGACAAGTGTAAGAGCTAAGCACAATTACAAGTGACCAGGGAAAAACACAAAAAATTGACAGAGGGCAAGACACAGTTACTGGTGAAAATGGACATGTGTGAGATGGCAAAGCATAGTTAACAGTGACCATAGAGAACTGTCAGGTGGCAAAACATACTTAGCAGTACCACGGAAAAGTATCATACTGCAAAGCAAACGTACCAGTGACCAAGAACAGCCACAGAAAATTGTGAGAGGTAAGCACAGTTACAAATGAGCATGAAAACCACAAAACAATTGTCATATGGCAAAACACAGTTACTGGTGACAATTGACATGTGTAAGATGGTAAGGCATAGATAATATTGTCCACCAAGAATTATCATACTGCAAAGCAAACTTAGCAGTGACCAAAAAAAGCACAGAGAAGTGGGAGAGATAAGCACAGCTACAAGTGCTCACGGAAAACCACGAACATTTGTGAGACGGCAATAAACAGTTACTGGTGACAACAGACATGTGTGAGATGGCAAAACATAGTAAAGGGTGACCACAGAGAACTGTCAGAATGCAAAACATAGTTAACACTGACCGAAGAGATATATCATATTGCAAAGCAAACTTACTAGTGACCACGAACTACCACGGACAAGTGTGAGAGGTAAACACAGTTTCAAGTGACCACGAAAAAACATGAACATTTGTCAGAGAACAAGACACAGTACTGGTGACAATGGTCAAGTGTGAGAGGAAAGCACAGTTACAAGTGTCCATGGAAAACCACAAACATTTGTTAGATGGCAAGAAACAGTTACTGCTGAAAACGGGCATGTGTGAGATGGCAAAACATAGTTAACACTGCCCACGGTTAAGTATCATACTGCAAAGAAAACTTGCCAGTGAACAGTAACACCACTGAAAAGTGTGAGAGGTAAGCACAGTTACAAGTGACCACGGAAAACCACAAACAATTGTCAGAGGGCAAGACACAGTTACTGATGACAATGAACATGTGTAAGATGGCAAAGCATAGTTAAGAGTGTTAACAAAGAAACATCATACTGCAAAGCAAACTTACCAGTTAACATGAACAACCACAGACAAGATTAAGAGGTAAGGACAATTACAAGTGACCACGGAAAACCATGAAAAATTGTCAGAGTGCAAGACACAGTTACTGGTGACATATGTGAGATGGCAAAGCATAGTTAACAGTGACCATGGAGAACTGTCAAATGGCAAAATGCAATTAACAGTGTCCACGGAGAAGTATCATACTACAAAGCAAACTTACCAGTTACCACAAACAACCATGAACAAGTGTGAGAGGTAAGCACAGTTACAAGTGACCAATGAAAATCATGAACAATTGTCAGAGGGAAAGACACAGTTATTGGTGACAATGATTATGTATGAGATGGCAAAAGATAGTTAAGAGTGATCATGGAGAACTGTCAGATAGATAGCAAAACACAGTTAAAAGTGAGAACAGAGAAGTAACGCACTAAAAAGCAACCCTACCAGTGACTAGAATAAACCACGGACAAGTGTGAGAGGTAAGCACAGTTACAAGTGACCACAGGAAACCACGAACAATTGTTAGAGGGCAAGACAGTTACTGGTTACAACAGTAAATTTTGAGATGCAAAGCATAGTTTAGAGTGACCATGAAGAACTGTCAGATGGCAAACATAGTTAACAGTGACCTCAGTAAAGTTTCATACTGGAAAGCAAATTTACCAGTGATCACAGACTACCACAGAAGAGTGTGAGATGTAAGCAAAGTTACAAGTTCCCAGGAAAAACCACGAACAGTGGTCAGAGGGCAAGACATAGTTACTGGTGACATCGGACATGTGTGAGATGACAAAGCATAGTTAAGTGTGAACACGAAAACTGTCAGAGAGCAAAACATAGTTAACAGTGACCACAGGGAAGTATCACATTGCAGAGCAAACTTAAAAGTGACCAGGAATACAAGGGACAAGTGTGAGAGGTAAGCACAGCTATAAGTGAGCACAGAAAACCATGAACATTGGTAAGAGGGAAGACACAGTTACTGGTGACATCAGACATGTGTAAGATGGCAAAGCATAGTTAAGTGTGACCACGGAGAACTGTCAGAGAGCCAAACATAGTTAACAGTAACCATGGAGAACTATCATATTGCGAAGAACCTTACCAGTGACCACAAACAACCATAGACAAGTGTGATAGGTAAACACAATTACAAGTGACCACAAAAAACCATGAACAGTTGTTAGAAAGAAAGACACAGTTACTGGTGACCTAGGAAAAATTTTTGAGGTAATCAGTTACAAGTGACCATGGAAAACCATGGTCATTTGTCAGAGGGCAATACACAGTAACTGGTGATAACAGATGTGTGAGATGGCGAAGCATAGATAACAGTGTCCACGGAGAAGTATCATACTGCCAACTAAACTAACCATTGACCACAATCAACCACAGACAAGTGTGAGAAGTAAGTACAGTTTCAAGTGACCACGGAAAACCACGATAAATGGTCATAGGGCAAGACATACTTACTGGTGACATTGGACATGTGTGAGATGGCAAAGGATAATTAAGTGTGACAACGAAAAGTGTCAGAGAGCAAAACATAGTTAACAGTGACATAGGAGAAGTATCATATTGCAAAACAAACTTAAGAGTGAACATGGACAACCATGGAAAGTGTGAGAGGTAAGCACAATTACAAGTGACCACTGGAAACCACGAGCAGTTGTCAGAGGGTAAAACACAGTTACTGGTGACAATGGACATGTGTAAGATGGTAAAGGATAGTTAACCATGTCCACAGAGAAGTATCATACTGCAAAGCAAAATTACCAGTGACCAGGAACACCATGCAGAAGTGTGAGAGTTAATCACAGTTAAAAGTGACCAGAGAAAACCACGAACAATTGTCAGAGGGCAAAATACTGTTACTGTCGACAATGGACATGTGTAAGATGGTAAGTAAAGCATAGTTAACCGTGTCCATGTAGAAGTATCATACTGCTAAGCAAACTTCCCAGTGACAACTAACAATCATGGACATGTGTGAGAGGTAAGTACAGTTACAAGTGACCACGGAAAACCAAGAACAATGGTCAGAGGGCAAGACATAGTTACTGGTGACTTTGAACATGTGTGAGATTGGATTGTGAAGTTAAGTGTGACCACAAAAACTGTCAGAGAGCAATACATAGTTAACAGTGACAAAGGAGGAGTATCGTATTGTAAAGCAAACTTACCAGTGACAAAGAACAACCACGGAAAGTGTGAGAGGTAAGCACAGTTACAAGTGACCATGGAAAACCACAAACAATTGTCAGAGGGCAAAACACAGTTACCGGTGACAACAGACAAGTGTGAGGTAAGCACAGTTACAAGTGACTATGGAAAACCACGAACATTTGTCAGAGAGCAATACAAAATTACTGGTGAAAACAGACGTGTGAGATGGCAAAGCATAGTTAAGACTGTCCACGGAGAAGTATCATACTGCAAAGCAAAATTACCAGTGACCAGGAACACCACAGACAAGTGTGAGAGATAAGCACAGTTACAAGTGACCACGGAAAACCACAAAAAATGTCAGAGGGCAAAACACAGTACTGGTGACAATGGACATGTGTAAGATGGTAAAGCATAGTTAACAGTGTCCACGGATAAGTATCATACTGCAACGCAAACTTGCCAGTGACCACAAAAACCACAGACAAGTGTGAAAGGTAAGCACAATTACAAGTAACCACGGAAAACAACAAACAACTGTCAGAAGGCAAGACACTGTTACTGCTGACAATGGACATGTATAAGATGGCAAAGCATACTTAACAGTGACCACGGAGTACTTTCAGATGGCAAAATGCAGTTAACAGTGACCACTGAGAAGTATCATACTGCAATGTAAACTTACTAGTGACCACAAAAAAGCACAAACAAGTGTGAGAGTTATGCACAGTTACAAGTGACCACTGGAAACCATGAACAATTGTCATAGGGAAAGACACAGTTACTGGTGACAATGGACATGTGTGAGATGGCAAAGCATATTTTATTTTGACCGTGGAGAACTGTAAGATGGCAAAATACAGTTAACAGTGACCACGAAGAAGTATCATATTGCAAAGCAAACTTACCAGTGACCACAAACACCATGGACAAGTGTGAGAGGTAAGCACAGTTACAAGTGACCACAGAAAACCACAAACAATGGTCAGATGGCAAGACACAATTACTGGTGACATCAGACATGTATGAGATGCAAAGCATAGTTAACAGTGACCACATAGAACTGTTGGATGGCAAAACATAGTTAACACATACCAAGGAGATATATCATACCACAAAGAAAACTTATCAGTGACCACAAACAACCACGAACAAGTGTGAGAGGTAAACACAGTTACAAGCAACAACAGAAAAAGATGAACAATTGTCAAAGGGCAAAACACAGTTATAGTGACAGCAGTCAAGTGTGAGACGTAAGCACAGTTACAAGTGACCACAGAAAATCACCAACATTTGTCAGAGGGACACAGTTACTGGTAACAATGAACATGTGTGAATTGGTAGAGCTTAGTTAACAGTGTCCACGGAGAAGTATCCTTCTGCAAAGCAAACTTACCAGTGACCACGAACAACCATGGACAAGTGTATGAGGTAAGCGCAATTTAAATTACTGCAGAACACCACAAAAAATAGTCAGAGTGTAAGACACAGCTACTGGTGACATCGGACCTGTGTGAGATCACAAAGCATAGTTAACAGTGACCATGGAGGACTGTCAGATGGCAAAATACAGTTAACAGTGACCACACAGAAATACCATACTGCAAAGCAAAAATTCCAGTGACTGCAACCAACCATAGACAAGTGTGGGAGGTAAAAACAGTTACAAGTGACCACAAACAACAATGATCAATCGTCAGAGAGCAAGACACAGTTAGTGATGACAACAGACATGTGTGAGATAGCAAAGCAAAGTTAATAGTGACCACGGAGAACTGTTAGATGGCAAAATCCAGTTAACTATGACCATGGAGAAGTATCATACTGCAAAGCAAACTTACCAGTAACCATGAAAAACCACGGACATGGGTGTGAGTTAAGCGCACTTACAAATTACCACAGAAAACCATGAACAATGGTCAGAGGGCAAGACACAGTTACTGGTAACACTGGACATGTGTGAGATGTCAAAGCATAGTTAAGAGTGACCATGGAGAACGTCAAAGGGCAAAACATAGTTAACAGTGACCACAGAGAAGATTCATACTGCAAAGCAAACTTACCAATTACCAAGAACATTCATGGACAAGTGTTAGAGGTAAGCACAAATACAGGTGACCACGGACACCACAATTAATTGTCATAGGGCAAGACACAGTTACTGGTGACAACAGACATGTGAGATGGCAAAGCATAGTTAAGAGTGACGATGGAGGACTGTCAGATGGCAAAATACTGTTAACCGTGACCACGGAGAAGTATCATTCTGCAAAACAAACTTACCAATGATCACGAACAACTATGGACAAGGGTGTGAGGTAAGCATATTTATGAATAACCATGAAAAACTACGAAAAATGGTCAGAGGGCAAGACATAATTACTGTGACATCGGACCTGTGTGAGATGGCAAAGTATAGTTAAGAGTAACCACAGAGAACTGTCAGAAGGGTAAAACATAGTTATTGGTGAAAACAGACATATATAAGATGGCAAAGCATAGTTAATATTGACCAAATAGATGTTTCATACTGCAAAGCAAACTTACCAGTGACCATGAACAACCACGGACAAGTCTGAGAGGTAAGCACAATTCCAAGTGATCATGGAAAACCACAAACAATTGTCAGAGGGCAAGACACAGTGACTTATGACAACAGTCAAGTGTGAGAGGTAAGCACAGTTACAAGTGATCACAGAATACAATGAACAATGATCAGAGCGAAAGAAACAGTTACTGGTGACATCAGACATGTGTGACATTCCAAAGTATAGTTAACAGTGACCATGGAGAAGTGTCCAATGGCAAAACATAGTTAACACACACCAAGGAGGTGTATCATGCTACAAAGCAAACTTACCAAGGACCACAAAAAACCACAGACAAGTATGAGAGGTAAGCACAGTTACAAGTGACCATGGAAAAACAACAACAATTGTCAGAGGGCAAGACATAGTTATTGGTGAGAATGGACATATGTAAGATGGCAAAGCATAGTTAAGAGGTACCACGTAGAATTGTCAGATGGCAAAACATAGTTAACAGTGTTCACAGAGAAGTTTCCTACTGGAAAGCAAACATACCAGTGAGCACAAACAACCACGGACAAGTGTGAGAGGTAAGCACAATTACAAGTAACCATGGAAAACCATGAATAATTGTCAGAGGGCAAGACACAGTTACTGCTGAAAACGGACATGTGTGAGATGACAAAGCATAGTTAACAGTGACCACGGATAATTTTCTGGTGGCAAAACATAGCTAACAGTGACCACGGAGAATTATCATACTGCAAAGCAAACTTACCAGTGACCACAAACACCACGGACAAGTTGAGAGGTAAGCACATTTACTAGCAACCACGGGAAACCACAAACAATTGTCAGGGGGCAAGATGCAGTTACTGGTGAAAATGGACATGTGTGGAATGGCAAAGCATAGTTCAGATTGACCACGGAGAACTATCAGAGGGCAAAACACAGTTAATAGTGACCACAGAGAAGTTTCATACTGCAAAGCAAACTTACCAGTGACCACGAACAACCACAGACAAGTATGAGAGGTAAGCATAATTACAAGTGATCACGAAAAACCATGAACAATTGTCAGAGGGCAAGACACAGTTACTGGTAACAACGGACATATGTTAGATGGCAAAGCATAGTTAAGAGTGATCACGAAGAACTATAAGTTGTCAAAATACAGTTAACAGTGACCACGGAGAAGTATCATCCTACAAAGCAAACTTACCAGTAACCACGAACACTACGGACAAGTGTGAGACATAAGAACAGTTACAAGTGACCACAGAAAACCCCGTACAATTGTCTGAGGGAGAGACACAGTTATTGGTGACAATGAACATGTGTAAGATAACAAAGCATAGTTAGGAGTGTCCACAAAGAAATATCATACTGCAAAGCAAACATACCAATGATCACAAGCAACCAAGGAAAAGTGTGAGTGGTAAGCACAGGTACAAGTGACCACGGAAAACCACGAACAAATGTTAGAGGGCAAGACACAGTTATTGGAGGCAACAAACATGTGTGAGATGGCAAAACATATTTAAGGGTGACCACAGAGAATTGTCTGATGGCAAAACATAGTTAACACTGACCATGGAGAATTATCATACTGAAAGCAAACTTACCAGTGACCATAAACACCACGGACAAGTTGAGAGGTAAGCACATTTACTAGTGACCACGGGAAACCACAAACAATTGTCAGTGGGCAAGATGCAGTTACTGGTGAAAATGGACATGTGTGGAATGGCAAAGCGTAGTTAACAGTGATCACGGAGAACTATCAGAGGGCAAAACATAGTTAACAGTGACAACAGAGAAGGTTCATAATGCAAAGTAAACTTACCAGTGACCACGAACAACCATGGACAAGTATGAGTGGTAAGCACAATTACAAGTGATCATGGAAAACCATGAACAATTGTCAGAGGGCAAGACACAGTTTCTGGTAACAACGGACATGTGTGAGATGGCAAAGCATAGTTAAGAGAACTGTAAGTTGTCAAAATACAGTTAACAGTGACCACGAAGAAGTATCATACTACAAAGCAAACTTACCAGTGACCACGAACACCATGGACAAGTGTAAGACGTAAGCACAGTTACAAGTGACTACAGAAAACCATGAACAATGGTCAGAGGGCAAAACACAGTTACTGGTGACAATAGTCACGTGTGAGAGGTAAGCATAGTTGCAAGTGACCACAGAAAACCACCAACATTTGTCAGAGGGCAAGACACACTTACTGGTGACAACGGACATGTGTGAGATGGTAGAACATAATTAACAGTGTCCATTGAGAAGTATCATACTGCAAAGCAAACTTACCAGTTACCACAAACACCCACAAACAATTGTAAGTGTTAAACACAATTACAAGTGACCCCAGAAAACCACGAAAAATTGTCAGAGGGCAAGACACAGTTACTGGTGACAATGGACATGTATGAGATGGCAAAGCATAGTTAAGAGTGACCATGGAGGACTATCAGATGGCAAAATACAGTTAACAGTGAGCACAGAGAAGTATCATTCTGCAAAGCAAACTTACCAAGGACCACGAACAATCATGGACAAGGGTGTGAGGTAAGCTCAATTACAAATTACCACAGAAAACCACAAAAAATGATCAGAGGGCAAGACACAGTTACTGGTGACATCGGACCTGTATGAGATGCAAAGCATAGTTAAGAGTGACCAGGGAGAACTGTCAGAGGGCAAAACACAGTTTACAGTGACCATGGAGAAATTTCATACTGCAAAGCAATCTTACTAGTTACCACGAACATCCATGGAAAAGTGTAAGAACTAAGCACAATTACAAGTGACCACAGAAAACCACGAAAAATTGTCAGAGGGCAAGCCACAGTTACTGATGACGTCAGACATGTGTGAGATGGCAAAACATAGTTAACACTGACCACAAAGAACTGTCAGATTGCAAAACATAGTTAACAGTGTCCACGGAGAAGTATCATACTGCAAACCTAACTTACCAGTGACCATGAACAACCACGGAAAAATGTGAGAGGTAAGCACAGATGCAAATGACCACGGAAAACCACAAACAATTGTCATAGGGCAAAACACAGTTACTTGTGACAATAGACATATGGAAGATGATAAGTCATTGTTAAGTGTCCACGGAGAAGTATCATACTGCAAAGCAAACTTACCAGTGGCCACAAAAAAACACAGACAAGTGGGAGAGATAAGCACAGTTACAAGTGACCACAAAAAAACACGAACAATGGTCAGAGGGCAAGACACAGTTACGGGTGACATCGGACTTGTGTGAGATGGTAGAATATAGTAAAGTTTGACCTCAGAGAACTGTCAGACGGCAAAACATAGTTAAAACTGACCTAGGAGATGTATCATACTGCAAAGCAAACTTGCTAGTGACCACAAACTACCACGGACAAGTGTGAGAGTTAAACATAGTTTCAAGTGACCACAGAATAACACGAACATATGTCAGAGAACAAGACACAGTACTGGTGGCAACGGACATGTGTGAGATGGTAAAGCATAGTTAACAGTGACCACGGGAAGTATCATACTGCAAAGTAAACTTACCAGTGACCACAAAAATCCACGAACAAGTGTAAGAGTTATGCACAGTTACAAGTGACCACTGGAAACCACGAACAATTGTCAGAGGGAAAGACACAGTTACTGGTTACAATGGATATGTGTGAGATGGCAAAGCATATTTAATTGTGACCATGGCGAACTGCCAGATGGCAAAACATAGTTAACAGTGACCAGAGAAGAAGTATCATACTGCAAAGCAAACTTACCAGTGACCACGTTCAACCACAGACAAATGTGAGAAGTAAGTACAGTTACAAGAGACCACGGAAAACCACAAACAATTTTCAGATTGCAAGACACAGTTACTTGTGAACATGGACATGTGTGATATGGCAAAACATAGCTAACAGTGACCAAGGAGAACTGTCAGATGGCAAAGCACAGTTAACAATGAACACGGAGAATTATATCACTGAAAAGCAAATTTATGAGTGAACACGAACACCATGGACAAGTGTGAGAGGTCATACTACAAATCAAGCCTACCAATGACCACAAACAACCATGTACAAGGGTGTGGGATAAGCGCACTTACAATTGACCACAGAAAACCACAAACCATTGTCAGAGGCAAGACACAGTTACTGGAGACAACGGCCATGTTAGAGGTAAGCACAGTTACAGTGGCCACGGAAAACCTCGAACAAATGTCAGAGGGCAAGATACAGTTACTCGTGACAGCGGAACTGTGTGAGATGGCAAAGCATAATTAGCAGTGACAGCGGAGAACTGTCAGATGTCAAAGCACAGTTAACACTGACCATGGAGAAGTATCACCTGCAAAGCAACGTTGCCAGTGACCACGAACAGCCACCGACATGTGTGAGAGAAGAAAGCACAGTTATCAGTACCACAAAGATTTGTCAGATGGCAAGGCACAGTTAATGGTACAATGGATATGTAAGAGATTGCAAAGCAAGTTAACAGTGACTTCAGACAACTAAGGACATGGTCAGACTGCAAATCAGTTAACTGTAACCACAGAAAATTGTCAGACTCAGAAACTGTTAACTGTGACCATGTACAAGTGACAGAACTATCACAATGTAAAGTCAAGTTACCAGTGACCACAAACAACCTCAGAAAAGTGTGAGACAGGAAAGCACAGTTAACAGTGTCCATGGAAATCTATAGATGCCAAAGTACAGTAATCAGTGACGACAGACACCCAGAGATAAGTGTCAGATGGCCAATCAGTTCACTGTGACCAGGGAAAATTGTTGGACAGCAAAGCACAGTTAACAGTGACCATATTAAAGTGTAAGATAGCAAAGTTACAAGTAACCACAAAAAACCACAGACAATTGTCTAAAGGCAAGGTATAGTTACCAGTCACCACAAACAGCAATGGACAAGTGTGACACAGGAAAGCACAGTTACCAGTGACCACGGAAAACTGTCAGGTGGCAAAGCAATTTGACCAGTGATCACAAACAACAACAGACAATCATAAGAAAAAAAAAAGAAAGTTACTAGTAACCACGAAAACCCACAGGCAACTGTCAGATGTCAAAGCAGAGTTAACAGTGTCCATGGAGAAGTATCACACTGCAAAGCAAAGTCACCAGTGACCATCAACAGCCAAAGACAAGTGTGCGAGAGGAAAGCCATTAACATTGACCATGAAAAACTGTCACATAGCAAGGGACAGTTAAAAGTGACCATGGAGATGTATAACACTGCAAAGCAAAGTTACTCGTAACCACAAAAAAAAACACAGGCATTTGTCAGATTGCAAAACATACTTAACAGTGACCATGGAGAACTATCACACTGCAAAGCAAAGTTATCAGTGACCACGAACAATCACGGACAAATATGAGTATGGAACATAAAGTTACAGTTGTCACAGAAAACTGTCAGATGGCAAAGCACAGTTAACAGTAACCACAGACACCCAGGGAAAAGGGTCAGATGGAAAATCAGTTAACTGTGACCATGAAAAATTGTCAGACAGAAAAGCACTGTTAAAAGTGACCACGGAAAAGTGTTAAACAACAAAGCATAATTATCAGTGACCACAGAAAACTGTCAGATGGAAAAATCACATCTAAGATTAACCAATGAGAGGTACCACACTGTAAAACAAAGTTGCCAGTGACCACGAACACCCACAGACAAGTGTGTGACTGGAAAACACAGTTAACAGTGCCCATGGAAAACTATCAGATGGCAAATCACACTTAACAGTGACCACAGACAGCCAGGGACAATTGTCAGTTGGCAAATCAGTTAACCGTGACCACAGAAAATTGTAAGACACAAAGCACTGTTAACAGTGACCACGGGCCCACCCAGCTTGCATCCAGAACCCTTCTTCCTTCTGTCCCCTTTCCTCTTTGGGCACATAACACCATCCAGCTCAGTCTGTCTGGCGCTGGGGGCAAATCCTCAGGGCAAGCAGGCAGGCGAGACCTCCTTTGTCTCACTGGCCCGCCTGCACCAACCAAGGTAGGTGCTTTGTTTACAAACTACCCAACCTGCACGGAGATCTGATCTCGGCACCAGGAGAGACAGCAGTGCGGTGAGTTTGTGACTGGACAGGGAACTCTGAAGTTCCTCATCCCCCTCCCTATACTCCCCGGGCTCCCTGCAGGGGCTCTACCCCCCCCCCATACTGCCTCTCTCTTCTTGTCCCACCCAGCTTGCATCCAGAACCCTTCTTCCTTCTGTCCCCTTTCCTCTTTGGGCACATAACACCATCCAGCTCAGTCTGTCTGGCGCTGGGAGCAAATCCTCAGGGCAAGCAGGCAGGCGAGACCTCCTTTGTCTCACTGGCCCGCCTGCACCAACCAAGGTAGGTGCTTTGTTTACAAACTACCCAACCTGCACGGAGATCTGATCTCGGCACCAGGAGAGACACCAGTGCGGTGAGTTTGTGACCAGCGGAGGCGGAAGCAGCCCTGGACAGGGAACTCTGAAGTTCCTCATCCCCCTCCCTATACTCCCCGGGCTCCCTGCAGGGGCTCTACGCCCCCATACTGCCTCTCTCTTCTTGTCCCACCCAGCTTGCATCCAGAACCCTTCTTCCTTCTGTCCCCTTTCCTCTTTGGGCACATAACACCATCCAGCTCAGTCTGTCTGGCGCTGGGGGCAAATCCTCAGGGCAAGCAGGCAGGCGAGACCTCCTTTGTCTCACTGGCCCGCCTGCACCAACCAAGGTAGGCGCTTTGTTTACGAACTACCCAACCTGCATGGAGATCTGATCTCGGCACCAGGAGAGACAGCAGTGCGGTGAGTTTGTGACCAGCGGCAGCGGAAGCAGCCCTGGAAAGGGAACTCTGAAGTTCCTCATCCCCCTCCCTATACTCCCTGGGCTCCCTGCAGGGGCTCTATACCCCCCATACTGCCTCTCTCTTCTTGTCCCACCCAGCTTGCATCCAGAACCCTTCTTCCTTCTGCCCCCTTTCCTCTTTGGGCACATAACACCATCCAGCTCAGTCTGTCTGGCGCTAGGGGCAAATCCTCAAGGCAAGTAGGCAGGCGAGACTTCCTTTGTTTCACTGGCCTGTCTGCAACAAGCAAGGAGAGACATCACTAGAACAACAGGAGAGCTAGCACTGCAGAGAGCCATCACTGGGAAGGTACATCAGTAGGCAAGGAGACCTGATCCGGTAAAAGAACATCCAGAGGGGAGCATTCGGAGAAAGAGATGGGCAGGCGCCAATGCAAGAATTCACCTAACAATCTGAAAAACTATATGAAACCACCAGAACCCAGCGACCTCCCAACAGGTGGACATGAACACCTTAATCATGAAGAAGTAGATAAAATTGACTTTATGAAAGTGATTGACGCCCTTAAACAACATGTAAAAAATGCCCTTATAGAAATGGATGAGAAGTATAACAGAAAGTTTGAAGAATTGAGTAAATCAGTGAATGATACCCTAGGAAACCAAGGAAAAACAATCAAACAGATAATGGAAACAGTTCAAGACTTAAAAACTGAAATGGAGGCAAAGAAGAAAACACAAACAGAAGGCCAGCTTGACAGGGAAAATCTAGGTAAACGAATAGAGACTACAGAAGCAAGCATAACCAACAGAATACAAGAGATAGAAGAAAGAATCTCAGATTCTGAAGATACCATAGAGAAAATAAACACGCTGATCAAAGAAAACAGCAAGGCCAACAAATTCTCATCACAAAACATTCAGGAAATATGGGACACAATAAAAAGACCAAACCTAAGAATAATAGGAATAGAAGAAGGAGAAGAAGCGCAGCTCAACGGTCCAGAAAATATATTTAATAAAATTATAGAAGAAAACTTTCCCAACCTAAAGAAAGATATACCTATGAAGGTTCAAGAAGCATACAGAACACCGAATAGGCTGGATCAAAAAAAAAACATCCTCTCGCCATATAATAATCAAAACACAAAGCATACAGAATAAAGAAAGAATACTAAGAGCAGCAAAGGAAAAAGGCCAAGTTACTTATAAAGGTAAACCTATCAGACTTACACCTGACTTCTCTATGGAAACCATGAAAGCCAGAAGGTCCTGGATAGATGTACTGCAGAAACTAAGAGACCATGGATGCAAGCCCAGACTACTATACCCAGCCAAGCTTTCGTTCACTATAAATGGAGAAAACAAAATTTTCCAGGATAAAAACAAATTTAAACAATACGTAGCCACAAATCCAGCCTTACAGAAAGTAATAGAAGGAAAATCACTAACCAAGGAGTCCAACAATGACCACAATATCTCAGACAACTAGAGACCCTTCACCAGCGCAACACAAAGAAGGGGAACACACAAAATTTACAACTTAAAAAATGACCGGAGTTAACAACCACTGGTCATTAATATCACTTAATGTCAATGGACTCAACTCTCCTATAAAAAGGCACAGACTAAGAGATTGGATACGAAAACAGGATCCAACATTCTGCTGTTTACAAGAAACACACCTCAACCACAAAGACAGGCACTTACTCAGAGTAAAGGGTTGGGATAAGGCTTTTCAAGTAAATGGACCTAAAAAACAAGCAGGGATGGCCATACTAATTTCTAACAAAGTTGACTTCAAACTTAAATCAATCAGGAGAGATGGAGAGGGACATTTTCTACTCATAACAGGAACAATTCATCAGGATGAAGTCTCAATCCTGAATATCTATGCCCCTAATATAAAAGCACCCACGTACGTAAAAGAAACATTGTTAAAACTCAAGGCAGCCATCAAACCGCACACATTAATAGTAGGAGACTTTAATACTCCTCTCTCACCAATGGACAGGTCAATTAGACAGAAACCTAACAGAGAAATAAGAGAATTAATGGAGGTAATGAATCAAATGGACTTAACAGACATCTATAGAATATTCCACCCAAATAGGAAAGAATATACCTTCTTCTCTGCAGCTCATGGAACCTTCTCAAAAATCGACCACATACTCGGTAACAAAGCAAACATCCACAGTTACAAAAAAATATTAATAACCACCTGTATCTTATCAGATCACCATGGATTAAAGCTAGAATTCAGCAACAATGCTACCCCCAGAAAGCCTACAAACTCATGGAAACTGAATAGTCAACTACTGAACCATACCTGGATTAAGGAAGAAATAAAGAAAGAAATTAAACTCTTCCTTGAAGACAATGAAAATAAAGAAACAACATACTCAAACCTATGGGACACTATGAAAGCAGTTCTGAGAGGAAAGTTCATAGCACTAACTGCCCACTTAAAGAAAACAGAGAAAGCACACATTGGAGACTTAACAGCCCACCTGAAAGCTCTAGAAAAAAAAGAAGCAGACTCACCTAGAAGGGGTAGAAGACTGGAAATAATCAAACTGAGGGCTGAAATCAACAAAATAGAAACACAGAAAACAATTGAAAGAATCAATGAATCAAAAAGCTGGTTCCTGGAGAAAATCAACAAGATTGATAAACCCCTATCCAAACTAATCAAATGGCAGAGAGAGAATTTGGAAATTAATAAGATCAGAAATGAAAAGGGAGACATAACCACAGACACAGAGGAAATTCAGAGAATCATTAGATCTTACTACAAAAGCCTGTATGCCACAAAACTGGAAAATGTAAAAGAAATGGACGCTTTTTTAGATAAATACCATTTACCAAAGTTAAACCAGGACCAGGTGAACAACCTAAATAGACCTGTTAGTCGCGAAGAATTAGAAGCTGTTATCAAAAACCTCCCTTCCAAAAAAAGTCCAGGACCAGATGGTTTCAATGCGGAATTCTACCAGAACTTCCAAGAAGACCTAATACCTATTCTCCTTAATGTATTTCACAATATAGAAACAGAAGAGTCATTGCCAAATTCCTTTTATGAAGCTACAGTAACTCTGATACCAAAACCACACAAAGACCCAACCAAGAAAGAGAATTACAGGCCAATCTCACTCATGAACATCGACGCAAAAATCCTCAACAAAATTCTGGCAAACCGAATCCAAGAACACATTAGAAAAATTATCCATTATGATCAAGTAGGCTTCATACCAGAGATGCAGGGCTGGTTTAACATACGCAAATCTGTCAATGTAATCCATCATATAAATAAACTGAAAGAAAAAAACCATATGATCGTTTCATTAGATGCTGAAAAAGCATTTGACAAAATTCAACATCCCTTTATGATAAAAGTCTTGGAGAGATTAGGGATACAAGGGTCATACCTAAATATAATTAAAGCTATATACAGCAAGCCGACAGCTAATATCAAATTAAATGGAGAGAAACTTAAAGCCATTCCACTAAAATCAGGAACACGCCAAGGCTGTCCACTCTCTCCATACCTCTTCAATATAGTTCTCGAAGTTTTAGCAATAACAATAAGACAACATAAGGGGATAAAGGGGATTCAAATTGGAAAGGAAGAAGTTAAACTTGCATTATTTGCAGATGATATGATAGTGTACATGAGCGACCCCAAAAACTCCACCAAAGAACTCCTACAGCTGATAAACACCTTTAGTAATGTGGCAGGATACAAGATCAACTCCAAAAAATCAGTCGCCCTCTTATACACAAAGGATCTGGAAGCAGAGAGAGAAATAAGAGAATCATCACCTTTCACGATAGCCAAAAAAAGCATAAAATATCTTGGGGTAACTCTAACCAAGGAAGTGAAAGATCTATTTGACAAAAACTTTAAGGCATTGAAGAAAGAAATTGAAGAGGATACCAGAAAATGGAAGGATCTCCCTTGCTCTTGGATTGGGAGAATCAACATAGTAAAAATGGCAATTCTACCAAGGGCAATTTATAGATTCAATGCAATCCCCATTAAAATCCCATCAAAATTCTTCACAGATCTTGAAAGGACAATAATCAACTTTATATGGAGAAACAAAAAACCCAGGATAGCCAAAACAATCTTATACAATAAAGGAACTTCTGGAGGCATTACCATCCCTGACTTCAAACTCTATTACAGAGCTACAGTAATGAAAACAGCGTGGTACTGGCATAAAAACAGAGAAGTCGACCAATGGAATCGTATAGAAGACCCGGATTTTAACCCACAAACCTATGAACAACTGATTTTCGATAAAGGAGCTAAAAGTATACAATGGAAGAAAGAAAGCATCTTCAACAAATGGTGCTGGCACAATTGGATGTCAACCTGTAGAAGAATGAAAATAGACCCATATCTATCACCATGCACAAAACTCAAGTCCAAATGGATCAAAGACCTCAATATCAATCTGAACACACTGAACCTGATAGAAGAGAAAATGGGAAGTACCCTACAACATATGGGCACTGGAGATCGCTTCCTATGTATAACCCCAGCAGCACAGACATTAAGGGCAACATTGAATAAATGGGACCTCCTGAAACTGAGAAGCTTCTGTAAAGCAAAGGACACTGTCATTAAGACAAAAAGGCAGCCTACTGACTGGGAGAAGATCTTCACCAACCCTGCAACAGACAAAGGTCTGATCTCCAAAATATATAAAAAACTCAAGAAACTAGACTTTAAAAGGATAATTAACCCAATTAAAAAATGGAGCACTGAACTGAACAGAGAATTCTCAACAGAAGAAGTTAAAATGGCCAAAAGATACTTAAGGTCATGCTCAACCTCCTTAGCGATCAGAGAAATGCAAATCAAAACAACTTTGAGATATCATCTTACACCTGTCAGAATGGCTAAAATCAAAAACACCAAGGATAGCCTTTGCTGGAGAGGTTGTGGAGAAAGGGGTACCCTCATCCATTGCTGGTGGGACTGCAAACTTGTGCAACCACTTTGGAAATCAGTGTGGCGGTTTCTCAGAAAAATTGGGATCAACCTACCCCTGGACCCAGCAATACCACTCTTGGGAATATACCCAAGAGATGCCCTATCATATGACAAAAGCATTTGTCCAACTATGTTCATAGCAGAATTATTTGTAATAGCCAGAACCTGGAAGCAACCTAGATGCCCTTCAATGGAAGAATGGATGAAGAAAGTGTGGAATATATACACATTAGAGTACTACTCTGCGGTTAAAAACAATGACTTCTCGAATTTTGCATGCAAATGGATGGAAATAGAAAACACTATCCTGAGTGAGGTAACCCAGACCCAAAAAGAAGAACATGGGATGTACTCACTCATAATTGGTTTTTAGCCATGGATAGGGGCCACTGAGTCTATAATTTGTGATCCTAAAGAAGCTAAATAAGAGGGTAAACCCAAGGAAAAACATATAGATATCCTCCCAGCTATGGGAAATAGACATGACTGATGGGCAAAAAATTGGAATCTTGGGGGTGGGGTGGGATGGGGATGAGGGGTGATGGGGAGAGAAAAGTGTGAAGGAGAGGATGAGGGGAACTGGGGGAAGTGGGGTGATTGGGGATAAAGGAAGGTTGGATAGGGGAGCAGGGAAACTCATACCTTAGGTAAGGGAGCCACCTAAGTGGTGGCAAGAGACTTGAACTTGGAATGGCTACCAGATGCCCAGGGCAATGTCCCCAGTTAGTTCATTGGGGCACCTAAGGATAGGGAACCTGAAATGAACCTATCCTATAATCATACTGATGAATATCTTGCATATCGCCATAGAACCTTCATCTAGCGATGGATGGAGATAGAGCCAGAGACCCACACTGGAGCACCGGACTGAGCTCCCAAGGTTATAATGAGGAGCAGAAGGAGAGAGAACATGAACAAGGAAGTCAGGACCATGAGGGGTGCACCCAACCACTGAGACAGTGGGGCCGATCTATTGGGAGCTCACCAAGGTCAGCTGGACTGCTACTGAAAAAAAACATGGGATAAAACCGGACTCTCGGAATGTGGCGGACAATGAGAGCTGACGAGAGGCCAAGGAGAATGGCACAGGAACTTTCAACTGGCGATAGATTGAGAGAGAGACAGAGACCCAAATTGGAGCAACGGTCTGAGCTCTTAAGGTCCAAATGAGGAGCAAAAGGAGGGAGAACATGAGCAAGGAAATCAGGACCACGAGGCGTGCACCCACCCACTGTGACAGTGGAACTGATCTATTGGGAGCTCTTCAAGGCCAGCTGGACTGGGACTGAATAAGCATGGGTTGAAACTGGACTCTCTGAACATGGCGGACAATGAAGGCTGATGAGAAGCCAAGGACAATGGCACTAGGTTTCGATCCTAATACATGAACTGGCTTTGTGGGAGCTTAGCCTGTTTTGATGCTCACCTTCCTGGGCCTGGATGGAAGTGGGAGGACCTTGGTCTTCCTGTAGGGCAGGGAATTTGGACTGCTCTTTAGTATCGAGAGGGAGGGGGAATGGACTGGGGGGAGGAGAAGAGGAGTGGGGATGGGGGAGGGGAGTGGGGGGAGGGGGCAATGTGTGGGAGGAGGGGAGGGAAATGGGAAACGGGGAGCAGTTGGAAATTTTAATTAAAAAAGAATAAAAAAAAAAAAACAGTGACCACGGACAAGTGTCAGAAAGACAAAGTATAGCTACCAGTGACCACAGAAAACTGTCAGATGGCAAAGCACATTTAACAGTGATCACACAGAAGTATCACACTGCAAAACAAAGTTACCAGTGACCACAAACAACCACAAACAAGTGTGAGAGAGGAAAGCACAGTTATCAGTTACCATGGAAAACCATGAACAATTGTCAGATGGCAAGGCACAGTTACCAGTGACCACGACCAAGTGTGAGATGTCAAAGCACAGTTAACAGTGACCACGGATGAGTGTTAGACGATGAAGCAAAATTATTAGTGACCACAAAAAACTGTCAGATGGCAAAGCACAGTTAATAGTGACCACTGAGAAGTATCACACTGCAAAGCAAAGTTACCAGTAACCATGAAAAACCACAGGTAATTGTCAGATGGCAAAGCACGGTTAACAGTGACCATGGAGAAGTATCACACTGCAAAGCACAGTTACCAGTGACCACCAACACACATGTACAAGTGTGAGACAGCAAAACACAGTTAAAATTGACCATGGAAAACTGTCAGATGGAAAAGCACAGTTAACAGTGACAAGGGACACCCAAGGTCAAGTGTCAGATTCCAAATCAGTTAACCGTGACCATGGAAAAATTCTCAGACAGCAAAGTACAGTTAACAGTGACCATGAACAAGTGTCAGATGACAAATCATAGTTACCAGTGACCATGGAAAACTGTCAGATGGTAAAGCACAGTTAACAGTGACCACAGAAAAGTATCACACTGCAAAACAAAGTTACCAGCGACCACAAACAACTACAGACTAGTGTGAGACAGGAAAGCACAGTTATCGGTGACAAGTGTCACATGGCAAAGCACAGTTAACAATGACCATGGACAAGTGTCAGAGAGCAAAGCAGAGCTACCAGTAACCACGAAAAAACATGGGCAATTGTCAGATGGCATATCACAGTTACCAGTAACCATGAACAACCACAGACAAATGTCAGATGGCAAAGCACAGTTAACCGTGACCATGGAAAAGTATCACACTGCCTAGCAAAGTTACCAGTGACCAACAACAACCACAGACAAGTGTGAAACAGGAAAGCACAGTTAACCCTGACCATGGAAAAGTCAAATGGCAACAAAAAGTTAAAAGTGACCACGAACAACCACAGATAAGTGTGAGACAGGAAAGCACAGTTAACAGTAACCACGAACAACCATGGACAAGTGACAAACAGCAAATCAGTTAATCTTGACCATGGAAAATTGTCAGACAGCAAAGCATGGTTAACAGTGACCATGGACAAGTGTCAAATGACAAAGTGTAGTTACCAGTGACCACAGAAAAGGTTGAGAAGTGGAAGCCTCCTTGCCTGACTTTTTACATGGGTGCTGGAAATAGAACTCAGGTCCTCGTTTTACACAGCAAGTACTTCACCAATTGTTCTGAGCTATCTCCCTAGATCCAGCTGTTTCTTTCTAGGATTTCCCAATGTACATGTAAAATATTCTGTGAAATTTCCAGGGAGAAACCTGTGTTCTTAGAGATAGCAACTGATAACATTTTGAAGTGTTTCCCATGTCATCCTATAGAGTGTTTAATTTTCAAATGTCACAGGTCACACATGCATTCATTTGTATTCAAATCATCCGCATATTTGGGGGTCAGAGTCAAAGTGCTATAATATTTCCAAGTAACCAGAAAGACTAGTTTGAATAAATCAGATAAGTCCCTCTCACGCTGTCCCATGGCATAGGATACTTTGTGAAGTTCATCACCAATTGACATTCCTTCCCCGTTTATACTTTTTACTTTAAGCCACTATATGTTAAAACTTGAACTTTCTATCATTTCACTATTTTGTTTAAGAATAGATTATGGGTCAAACTGGTACCAGAAATGTTTGGAAATGTTTGCCTAGGAGTAAAATCTAGCTCTTCATTAAATTTCAAGGTGTGATTTTTCAGGCTTAACCACTAACAAATACAAATACAGGCCTAATAAGTAAAGCTGACCTCCCCACAAAGGGATCTGTTATGCAACCAGTGAGTGGAAACTTCTGTGGGTGTGTTGCAGTTGAGAGTTCAACCCTACTTCACAAACGGAGGACCCCAAAAGTTGCTCAACTTCTCATATAAAATGGCATAGTACTTACCTTTAATCTATGAACATACCCTGTATACTTTAAACATCTCTGAATTCCTTATAGTAGCCCATATAAGGGAAATGTTTAGAAATATTTTTTCACACTTTATTGGTTTGGAAACAGTGAGGGAAAAAGTCTGTACAATATAGGCATCATATGACCTTGTCTGAATATTTTCAATACAAGGTTAATTGAATCAACAGATGTAGTAGGTACCAAGGAAAAATGAGGTCAAGTGCATTTACACTCCTGCTTCCAGTGCCTTCATTTCTAGGACTTTGTCTTTTTTCTAATTAAAAATATGGCACCAGGATTTAACCCTACTGCTTGTACTGGCTTTTTTGAATCTATTCTTTTTGGATGTATACCTTGCTCAGCCTAGATACAGTAGGGTGGGCCTTGGACCGTCTCCAAAGCAGTGTATCTTACCCTCTCTGAGGAGTGGATAGGGGGTGGGGTGGAGGGGTAAATGGAGGGAATGGGAGGAGGGGAGGAAGTGGGAACTGGGATTGGTATGTAAAATGAGAAAAGATAGTTTTCTTTTAAAAATAAATAAATAAAAGAATAACAACAGCAATAAAAGAGATGACACATTTTCAAATCACATAAAAAATATAAATACATCATTTCTCCCATTCTTATCCTCTCTCTAATCCTCCCATATCCCTCCCTCCAACACCCTCCATGTTTCTTCCCCTAACTCCTTCTCAAACTGATAACCTCTTTTTGTTATTATTGGTACAGATGTATGCATAAATACATAAATACAACCTACTGAGTCCCTTTAGCGTAGCTGGTGTTATATAGTTTCTGGCTGACACTTTGATTTCGGTAACCCATTAGAGGAATCATCCCTGAGAGAAGCTAATTCTCCTTCTCTCAGCAGTCATTAATTTTCTGTAGTTCCTTGTCTTGTAGTGATGTTCTGTGATATTTTTCTACCATTGTTAGTATGTCCACTAAGGAGGACATACTTCAAGTATTTCTGATAAGATCTCTTACTGAGAGTAGAAGGAAATAAGGAGCTTTTGAAGACAGTTCTCAGGATTCTGAGACAGTACTTTTCCACTCCTAAACTTCAACCTGACTCCAGTGTCTGTATGACTGATAGATTCATTTGTTTGAAGCTCCACCCATCAACAATCACTGAGATCCACAATGTTTCACCTTCACATACAGACTCTAGAAGTGAATAATGGTTCCAGGACATTCAAGCATAACCCAATCTGTGGGTATTGAACTGTTTATATAGAATCTCATTATGGTTGCCTATAACCTATGTGTATCTTCCTGTATGTTTTAAATCAGCTCTGGATTACTGAGAGTTCCTCATACAAGGGAAATACATTGTTACGTGGGGAACTGCAATTAGGGGAGTCAACACTTTCTCTAGCTTTAAGCTCTCACACCATTAGCTGCAAGACGTCAAAGGTTTGTTCTTTAGTTTTTGGATTATTATATTAATTTTCTATTCTGTCACTTGGGGTCTTAGCTCTTTTCCACTTCACTTGGCACCTTGCCAGGACTACAGTTTCCCTTTTTTAAAATAAACAAAGAATGGCAGTTTAAAACTTCAAACTACTTAGCACATGAAGCACGTACACTTGGTGCTTGATTTTTTTTTTTTTTTTTTTTTGGTTTTTCGAGACAGAGTTTCTCTGTGGTTTTGGAGCCTGTCCTGGAACTAGCTCTTGTAGACCAGGCTGGTCTCGAACTCACAGAGATTCACCTGCCTCTGCCTCCCAAGTGCTGGGATTAAAGGCGTGCGCCACCACCGCCCGGCCTTGATTTTTTTTTTAAAAAAAATGAATTTTAGTAAGTTTGCTTCAAATTATTTTATTAACAAAAGTCTTATATAAACAATAAAAGGAAAGAAAAGTATGCTTGACAATGAATAATACGCTGAGAGCATGTGTGTGATTGTAGTTTCTAATAACAGACTAAAGGGAGAGTTAGAAAGAGTAAATATATTCATATACTTTGAAACATTTCAAGGTTAAAAAAACATTGTGCCAATTTTTAAGGGCAAAGAAAGCACATAATAAAATAGACTTTAAAAATTACAAATGAAAATCTGTACATCACGGATATTTTTAAGGCCTTCCCAGGTAAAGGGCACTCACTATGTAAGGCACGGCACTACATAAAAAGAGATGAGGAACCACCAAGAATGTAATATCACATCAGGTATTGCAAGTCTGGCCCATCTCAGCTTGTAGGATCATCTCTTCTTTTCTCAAGGGGAAAGTGTCAATGAGGCTGAAGAGAGCCATGGGTGTCACTAGGGAGACATAGCGTTCTTTGTCCGTTCCATGCTTATCCACTAGCACCATGCTGAAGGAGTAGAGTGGGATTCGAAGCAACAGCCTGGAATAAATAAAAAGAAGACTTGGCTATGTTAAACCCTGACCTCCACGACTTCTAGGGAGCAACCAGATCCCTCTGGTAATATTTTTCAGAGAAATGCTTGATGCCTTGATGCCATGAAGGAATGAATCATTTTTAGGCCCTGCCACTCAAAGTATGGACCTGGGACCCATAACATCACATGAAAGAACTTGCTCATGTCTGCCCTTATACCTAACAAATTAGAATCTGTGTTATTAGTAATATCTCCAGATAATTGGTATTCAGAAGACAAGTTGAGAAATTCTGCTTTAGATTATTGGGGTCTGAAAGATCTCAGGCTAGCTATGGTCCTATAAACCAAAGTTGCTACACAGCATGTAGAACAAGGCTAGATTTGGGGAACAGTAATGTCAGCGCTATAACGGTGATTATTATCCAGCAAGAGTATTTGACCACTCAGGGGACATTTGCCCATGTCTAAACACACTTTTGGTTGTCCTAAGAAGGGAGTTAGTTACTACTGGCATCTAATTGATAAGTGTAAGGCATACTGCTATATTTAAACTACAATACAGGCCAGCTTTCTAAACAGGCAAATCCAGCCTCAAGTGTCCAAAGGGCCAAGGTTGAAGAAGGTACAATTGATTAAAGTGACATTCAAAAAATGATAGTGATGACTATTTCAGTAATTAAATTAGAACTGTCTGGGCTACACCCAGACATTCCTCCTTATTTGACTATAATTAGTACCACAAATAAGTTTTAAAAGTATTCTGGCATGGTTTCAAACGTGTGGTAGTTTTCCAACATATGGATTTCATCTATGTAGATGTTTTATATCAATACCAGCAAGTTGAAATGAGAAAGTCAAGAGAAAAGGAAGCAGCCAGCTGAGCCCAGTAAAATAACAAGGCCACCCAGTCTCCTCTCCTGCTTTTGTTCCAGATGAAATGAAATAGGCAGAACATACTCTGCCATATAAATTTAAAGTGAATTTCTCCCCTTATGAATGGTTCCAAATTTTTTTAATTCTATAAAAAAAAAGTAGTGAGATGGGTAGACCAGTCAGAGATAGGGGATGAATTAAAAGAAAACATAATAATATACATGCATGAAAATGCCTTAATGAAACCCATTCATTTTTATGCTAACTTGAAAAATTAATAAAGATATTATTGCATAAAATATAAACTGCACTTCTCAAAAAGCAGTTTCATGAAATAAGGAAATAATTAGTATTTTTCCCCGTGGAAAGCTGACTTGCTAATCCATATCTATTGACTAGAAATCCAAAGGAAGATGACTACACTAACTGCACCAGGCACTCCACAGTCGAAGTAGCTGAGGTAAGTTCAAGCACAAGACGTTTCCGGGAAACCAGAGCAGTGAGAAACTAAGCAGGGATGGAAGGAGAAAAGCGCCAAGTGATGCCACGGCTGGAGCCTCGAGAAAAGATAGCTGGAAGAAACACTGCTCCATGTGGTTTTAGAACAGTTCTGAGGCCCAAATGGTAACATCCCCGTGGCTATTACACACATTCTTCATGTGACTCTTGTACCTTGATTAACATAGAATATTAACAAAAAAGGGAGGGGGGACAACCGCCGTGGGAAAGGAGAAGTGGTCACATCAGCAAGAGCAACACAAGTGGGTCCCAGTGGAGCTGAGAGACCACAGACATCTCAGAGGTGGGTGGTAAAGTACCTCATGGATTGTGAGCTTGGTTTGAGGGTGAGGTTGGCAGCATTTCTGAACTACAAGATAACTATTATCAGATTGGAAGGAACTCTTCCTGGCTCACCTTCCAGGGTGAAAATACTTGAAATAACTATTTTTCAAGTCTGAAAATAATATGATTATTAAGGTGATGTCCTTTTTGGTTCCTGTCTACTCTGTTCTTCATTTAACAGTTTAAATTACACCAAGAATTTATTATTGTTGTGTATGCATTTATCATGTATGTGTGTATCTGTGTCTACCACCTATTATCCTAAGAAAGTAATTTTAAAAACTGCAACAAATTTTATTTTTATGTATGAACATGTTTGTGATATATATGTGTCTGTGTTTGTGCTTGCATGTGTGTATACTATATACCATATATGTGCAGGTACATGTACAGATGTGTGGATGTGGCCGTGGTAGCCCAAGGTTGGCATCAGGAGACTGACTCAATGGCTCTCCATCTTATTCCTCCAACTGGGAGCTCTCAATTGAACTCAGAGCTCACTGACAAGGTGAATCTAGATAGCCAGCTTGCTCCAGAGATCCCTGTCTCTGTCTTCTATGGCTAGAGTTACAAACAGGCCCATCATGCCATCTTAGATTTTACTTATGTTTTGAGGCTCTGATCTTGTCTTCACGTTTATGAGGCAAGCACTTTATCCATTGAACCATCTCTTTGGCCCCCTGCAACAAGTTTTGTTTAAGTAATTGATAAACGGTATGATAGAAAGGTGGGGTTTTTGTTGTTTTTTCTATATAGACCTAAGCTAGAATCATCTGGAAAGAGGTAACCTCAACTGAGAAAATGTATCCACTATATTGGCCTGTAGATAAGCCAGTGGGGCATTGGTTCCTGTCAGCTCTGTCCTTCATCTTTTAAACAGTTTAAAATTACATCAAAATTTTATTGTTGTTGTATATTTATCACTTATGTGTACCTGTGTCTGCCATCTATCTATTTTCTTGATTTATGTGGGAGGGCCCAGACCATTGGGGTGGTATCACCTCTGGACAGGTGGTCCTGCATGGTATAAAAGTGCAAGCTGAGCAAGCCATGGAGAGCAAGTCAATAATCAGTGTTCTCCTACAGCCTCTGCTTCACTTCCTGTCTCCAGCTTTCCTCTTGCCAAATGATGGTAGATTGTGTTAAAGTGACATAAAGCTAACCAGAGCATCTCTGTGGTGCAACTCTTATTTGAACACCTTTGGTAGAATTCACCAAATGCCATTTCATTGTCTTCAGAAAATAATAAACCACCATATTTCACAACCTCTTTTGAAGGTCAAGTGCAATTCTGTTGATGGAGGAGTTACTTTCATTTAATAAAGAAACTGCCTTGGCCCATTTATAGGCCAGCCCTTAGGTAGGTGGAGTAAACAGACAGGATGCTGGGAGAAAGAAGCCGAGTCAGGCAGTCGCCATGATTCTCCCATTCCAGACAGACACAGGTTAAGATCTTTTCTGGTAAGCCAGCTCGTGGTGTTACATAAAATATTAAAAATGGGTTAGATCAATATATAAGAGCTAGCCAATAAGAGGCTAAAACTAATGGGCCAGACAATGATTTAAAAAATACAGTTTCCTTTTAATTATTTTGGGTAAAGCCATGTGGACAGCCGGATGCCGGGGACACAGCCCCGCCGCTCCATATTACAACAGAGGTTGGGCGCCAGTCTGTTGAAGTGGGAGCAGCGGGGCTGCGTCCCAGAACCTGGCCGCCCGCATGGCTAGCTTATGGCCTGAAATAATTACACAGAAACTGTATTTTTTTTAACACAGCCTGGCCCATGAGGATTTTAGGGCATTTGGAGGTCTCTCCTCAAAAAGGATTATGAAACCCTGGTCTCTTTGTCTTTTTATCTCCTGGCCATTGATATAAGTAACTTACATGACCATGTGTTCCCTTCATGAGAGGTGACCTTCACTAGAGACTCAAAGCAATAGAGTTCCCCCATCTCTGATTGTAGCCACTAGAATTATGAACAAAAGAAACAACTGTAGGAGTTGCTTGCCTCTGGTATTTTGATGTAACAACAAGAACCTTACTAATACTGTTATTTACTTTTATATTCTTTCTTCCTCATTTTCAGAAAACTGAAAGGATATGTGTGCTTCAAAAGTTAATGTAAAAGATGGTAAAGCAATCTGAGACTCCAAAAGACAAGGAGACTTCTGGGACCTTGAGAACAGAGACTGGCTCTGTCCCCTGCAGTATACCAAAGATAAAAGCTAGACAAGAAAGGAAAATTTTAAGAAGTGTTAGTTTAGCCAGGCGCCTTTAATCCCAGCACTAGGGAGACAGAGGCAGGTGGATCTCTGTGAGTTCGAGGCCAGCCTGGTCTATAAGAGCTAGTTCTAGGACAAGAACCAAAACTACGGAGAAACCCTGTCTCAAAGAACCAAAAATAAATAAATAAATAAATGAATAAATAAAAATAAATAAAAAGAAGTGTTAGTTTATCCTCATTACCCATCTCAAGGTGGCCAAGAGATACAAGAAAAAATGTAGGTTATTCTGAAATTGTCTTTTAGCTGCTAAATATGGCTTTAATACATTACTCAAGGTCTAACTATTAGGGATCTAGCTTTATAAGCATGACAAAAAGGAGATACAATTGTTGAAACAGAGATATGGACAAGTGCTCGGGAAAGATGGGGGGTGGGGGGAGATCAAGCCTAAAAGGGCTAATTAGTATCTATCCTAATATGGGCAAGAACTGCTGCTTATGTCATTTTGTTTTCAAATCATCCTCTCCTTTTAACGGGGGGGGAGGGGGAGAATATGCTTGGTTGGAAGGGAAAGAAAACACAGCAATTTTCCACTGTATAATTCAGTTGAACATGCAGAAACACGTCAATTAGCATGATTATAATACTCCCAGAATAAAAGTAATTAAACACTGAAGGTTGCCTGAATTAAATACTAAATAGAAAAAAAAAATCAGAGAACCTGACCGGGTACAAGAGCATCCATGGTGAGATCCAAGTGTATTCACAGGGAATGAAATTTAAGGAGAGAACAGCTCCTTACCTGAGCTGCAGAGCTAGAGCTGGAGGCATAATCTTTGCTCTGATCCTGCCGATGAGGGTCGGGAACACTCCTACCAGCTCCACCACTGTGACATGTCGAAGATCCAGGCCACACTGTGCTTGCTGGGGGTAGAAGCAACAGAGCAGGTGTGAGTATAACTAAGGAACTGCAGACTGGCACCCCAGCAATGGTCTTGTGGGTGCTTCTTTGCCCATTCCAAATTGTTCTGAAAACAGTTGAAAAACTAAGTCTAATCTGATGCCTAGAAAATCTAAGTATCTTCCTAGTGGAATTATGCAAAACAGCCAGGCAATGGGATTTTGGAATCCTAAACACAATGGTTACTCTAAGGTACTTCTAGACATGGTGAGACTTTGCATGATTCAAATTTCCTAAAACTCATCCAAGACACTACCCCTATCCCCACCCTGAAGTTTCTAATCTCATTCTTATAAGGAATTAAGATTTTTCAGAGTTTCCCTTTCTTTACTAATTACCCGTCCTCCACACACTCCTGCCCTATGTTCCCCATACCCAAACCCCAAGGAAACAAGGAGAAACTTGTAGAGGATGTGGCTCGGTCAACTACATGTTAGGAGGTCTCACAAGGAGCAGCAGTGACAATCAAAATCATAAAAACTTAACAGAAGATAAATAAGATGAATCTGATTGAATGGGAAAAGTAATTTTTAAATCCAGAACTTTTTCAACAATACTATATGAAGCAATACAATTATTACTAAGTCAACCACATCCTGGAAGGTAAATGTGAAAGTGTTGGTAAGAAGAAAAATATAAGAATATCTAGATCCAAAATGCCATAGCCAACTAGCTAATCAGGAGTTTACCTGGGGGCTGGGGAAACGCAAATGGGCTAAGGTTGAGGGCTAGCAATAGGCCAAATTTGGTCATGAGCCAAGGTTTACCGATATAGAAGGCGAGTTTATGGGTTTATTCATTTTTTTCAGAGATAAGGGCTCAAGGCATGTGTGGTCATGCCATGTTGCTATGCCAAGGACCATAAAACCAGGTAAGTATATACATTTGCATTTTATGAGGAGCAAGGAGGTTGTGCTGGCTAGTTTTATGTCAACTCGACAAAAAGCTAAAGTCATCTGAGAGTAGGAAACCTCAATTATGGAAATTCTTTCATAAGAGTGAACTGTATGCAAGCCTGTAGTTTTCTTAATTCGTGACTGATGGGGGAGGGCCCAGCTTATTGTGAGTGGTGCCCTTCTTGGGCTGGTGGTCTAGGCTGTATAAGAAAGTAGGCTGAGCAAGTCATGGGGAGGAAGTTAGTAAGCAGCACCCCTCCCTGACTTTTGCATCAGCTCCTACCTCCAGGCTCCTGTCCTGCTTGAGTTCCTGCCTGACTTCCCTCAGTGATGGACTATGAATGTGAAACTGTAAGCCAAATAAACCATTCCTTTCTAAGTTGCTTTTTGTCATGGTGTTTCAACATAGCCATAGTAACCCTAATTAAGACAGAGGTAGGTATACAATAGCAGGTAGGGTGAGAGGGATTTATGATACAGATTTAGTGAATTTGGTTCTTATCAAGGTAACCCAAACATTTCATGTGGCTCTTCACAGTTCGTGGGTGACCTGTTCAGATGGTAAAAAAAAATAGTGGAAGAAATATTCACTAGTCATTGTATTTACGCTGACGTGGGTAGTAAACTGCTGCCTTCCATTAAACCAAGATCGTTCTAACAGGAATTAATGAACGAGAGATCCTAGAAAGAAAGTGCAGCAGATCCTGCTTCCTTAGCATTCGGTGGAATTGACCAACTTCAAGACAAAAACAGGCAACTTCTAGTAAGATCCTTGCAGTTTCTACCCTCCCCCAACATGTTGAGTGTCTCATTGAGTAACAGCAAAATTCACTTTCATTAGAGTAGGGGACATTCCCAGGGAGGGATATGGCACCTAGAGGCTCTCGGATGCTTTTTATCTCCTTAGCCAGTCTATCGGGAAGATAACTGATCGATCACCTCCCGTCTATGAATGTGCTGGACAGGATCAGCAAAGCCAATTGTTCTTGGGCTGGGCCTGGACAGCATGTCAATTAAGCTTATTAGCAAAGACAGACAAACCTCGATGGTTGGAGAATGATTGGGTTAACTCTGGGGAGTCAATGTTAATAAGGTTATACACCAGCACCAGAAATGAATGACTGTCTTTAAAGTGCTGGTCCCTTAAACTCGCTCTAAATGGATTAGGCATTGAGTCTGGCCTTTGCTTTTAGCGAACTGCCCGTCTTCTTCCTGTTAGAGGTCTCCCTCCCATCTTAGGTTTGCCAAGGCCTCACCTGCAGCATCCCCAACTGCAGTCTGTAGAGGAGATTTCGAGCTGTAGGTGTGGACACAATGAGAAGTCTCCTTTTCTCGTAAAACTGATCCAGGAGTGCCGCTGCTGTTCTGACACCGACATTGACATTCATCGCTGTAATCAGAAATGGTCACATAAGTTCACCCTGTAAATTCTGGCTAAGCTTAGCCAGGCACATACAAAACCCTAAGTAGACCCTGAGATGAGAATTCAAATTTAAGCAGTTGATTTCAGAAGTGAGTTCCTGAAACACCAGTAACAGACGAGGCGCCCTAGGTTTCTCTTGTTGCTGTAACACATCAAATTAAACTCAGTGGCTTAGTCTAACATAAATTCATCGTTCTTTTGATATGGCCACGGAGAACATGAGCCAAGTTTAATTATAATTCTTCCATGGAAACTGATCAATGAAAAACAGCCCTAAATGATTGGCTCAGTACACATAGCAGCAAACAGTCTGGCTCTGAAAAGGAAATTACAAAAGAAAAATAAGAACACACTAGGTAGGTTTTATGAACTTGGTGCTAATATTTCAAACAAGGTTAGCTTTAAAATCATTGTTCATTGCAATTTTCATCCAGTCAACTACATTGAGTGATAGTTATGGGTCAACATCTGGGCTATTGCTCTGAATGAGAGGCAGTTATTATCTCTAACATTGCCTTTAGGGCTCACAGTCTAGGACAGTTTGGGTCAATATAAATAGAGTTTACATAAGTGTACAATTTAAATTTTTCTAATAGCTTCATTAGAAATGTACAAATAAATATATGACAAGAGCTTTATATGTCAACTCAATATATTCAAATATTTCAACATGCCATCAATACAAAAAAGTAGGGGTGCTTTATATTCTTTATTGTGCTAAGACTTTTAAATCAGTGTGTATTTTACACTGACCACATACCTGAATTTGGACTTATTTCAAGTGCTTCATGCCCATATACTGCTAGCAGCTAGATAGATTTATGAGATTATTTGATAATATACTCCAGGCCTCAATGTCACAAAAATGGGCATTATGTACTTATCTGAGGAGTCTGAGACTTTTCTGTCTTAATATATTAAATAGAAGAGCTTCATCCACCTGCTATGAATGATGGAGTTAAAGGAGGGGAAAAGGACGAGGTACCCGGGATTGATTTCACACTCTCAGCCCAATCGCTGTTCATCAGTGTGCATGCCTTTAATCCCAGCACTCGAGAGGCAGAGGCAGGCGGACCTCAGTGACTCTGAGGCCAGTTTGGTTTACAGAGCTAGTTCCAGGACAGCTCGAGCTGTTACACAGAGAAACCTTGTCTCTGGGGGAAAAACAAACAAACAAAAAAACACTGGTACATTTTGAAGGCTTACCATGTACCAGGAGCTGTTCTATTACAGCATTCAGTAGATGATCGCATTAGAGGTATGATTTTCCTCATTTTACACAGGAGGAAGGATTTCTTTTTTTTTTTTTTTGGTTTTTCGAGACAGGGTTTCTCTGTGGTTTTGGAGCCTGTCCCGGAACTAGCTCTTGTAGACCAGGCTGGTCTCGAACTCACAGAGATCCGCCTGCCTCTGCCTCCCGAGTGCTGGGATTAAAGGCGTGCGCCACCACCGCACGGCAGGAGGAAGGATTTCAAATGCCCAAGATAATATATATGGCATTCAAGCCAATGATGTAACGCAGGAATTATACTGTCTAAACACAGCTAGCATTGAAAACTCGACCCTCCAGTTGTAAAGTAAGTAAACAGTCTATTGGCTTAATGTCACTAAGGGCTGGCCCTGAGTTCTAGCCTCCGGGTTATTTCTTGGAAGATGTGAAGCGGGGAACCAGAGAACAGACAAAAAGCAAGATAAGGAGGCAGGTGAGACGAGCTGCAGCATGGGCTTTTCACCTGCTCAGATGAGCAGAGCTGACACTGAACTTTAGAACGTGCAGGAAATGAAGCTGCTTTTTCCTGCTCTGGAATCAGGGGACATCAGATTCTCATACTAGCTGGAACAAGAACTGCACGCATACCTGCACAGCTGGGCTCCGTGCCAGACCAAGCCAGATTGGATTGGCATACCCGGGCAGGACTACCCTGAAGTTCATAGCCACCAATACAGGAGAATTCACAGGTAGCTCCGTAGTTGTCACCATCACTGGAACACTTCATGTAACCATTGTCTGGGGCATTGAGTTTGCCACAGCGTCTGACTGTAGGGGACACAAACCCAGAATTGCCTTAGTCCTGAGCCCTCCTTCGATAAAGGAACCAGAGAAAGTGAGATTTGTCATGACGTTATGCAACTAGTGAAATGAGTGAGAGGCAAGGAAGACTATTACCTAATGCCCCATAATGGTCAACGCCCATACCAATGGTAAATATTCTTGAGATAGATAGTGGCATTAGCCACCTCGTGTTACACACGAGGAGCATGAGCCCTGAACAGTAAATGATACTACCTGTCCAAATCTTGAAACATAAAGTTTTCAAAAATGATTTACTCACACAGACAAAAAGAGGGGACTCCTAAGCACTCTGGTTATTTATCACAGGTACTGGAGGTATCAGCTCAGAGACAGAAACATTACTAAGTGGTAGTCTTCTTGGACAGACAGCGGTGTGCTCCTGTGAAGCTAGTCCTGTATCCTACATAACCCACCCATCCTGGCATTGGCGGTAAGATGAAATACTTCCATCAGCATCACCAAAACCTAAGGCAAAGCTGGCAGTAGCTGTGCTACAGGGGCATTCAGAACAGTCTGGCTTGGGGACCTGGCCCCTTCCTTTGACAGTCACAGGAAGCAACGGTCTCACCTCTTACTTTCACTCGGAACTTGCAGGTGCCCTTGTTCTCAGCTCTGTCATGGACTGTGTATTCAATCTTGTGGTCCCCTTCTGGAAAATTCGAGCCTGGAGGGAGGCCTTTTAGAATAACACTTAAGGAAGAAAGCAGAAATACCCAGGATTATGCTTGTGTACCTAAATAACAGCTGTTGAGTCTGGAGTCTGCTTCACAGGAGCAATTGGATCTCAGCTAAGGGCAGATTCATGGTTTTGTTCCTTTGTTTGCTTGTTGCTGAAGGATAGAACGGGGTTTGGGGGCTAAGCCTTCATGTCTTCCTTGCTGGGCAGAAAACACAATACTTTATGAGAAAAATTCTTTCAGAGTACAGTTTAGTTGGCCATTTGGCAATTTAAGTCTGCAATAGGTACTAGAATGTTCTTTGCTTTTTCCATCTGGGTCAGTGAAGACCTTTCTGAGCAAATGGTAAATTCTCTGTGAATCCTTGACTCTCCTAATACTTTGTTAGTAAAAGCAAAGTTTTATTGTCTACCTTATATAAATCTTGCATGTATCAGGTATGATTTATTATCTATGATTTAATTTAATACTCATAGAATTTCTATTAGGCACGTAAAATTCTCCATTTTGCAGGAAAGGAAACTACGGTGACAAAAGGCTAAGGAACTTGACCAAGATTGGACAACACATGGCGACTATAGCATCTATCTTCTTAGCTATTTGAGAGCAATGTCAGTTGGTATAACACAATCAACTGACAACTTCTGCTTAGTTTTCAATGTATAGAAAACTCACCTATTTCCTGTGGCCCCTAGGAGTGGTGATATTTGATGATAATAGCCATATGGAATAATCATTGTCACCACTGAGAAAAGCTTTACACATAGGTGGGACACACTTATAAGGCAAGTGAACTGAGAAGTCTTGAGAAAGTATTAGAAATCCCACCACTCAGAGGTGTCACTTTTGAATTTAGATCCCTTAAGATCTTAAGATCCTTAGATAGCAAATGTAAATTCAGATAATCTTTCAAGTAGGAGTGATTACTAATCTCTCTGAGACTATTTCATCATGAAAATAACAGGCATCATCAATGGGACTCAAAAGAAACACCTATGTCAGAACTTTTAGAGAAAAGAGGTCCCATGGTGACCTGATATTTTACATTTTGAATTTGTTGTACAAGACTTCAACTGTTGTAGAAAGCTAAGAACTGATTATATGCCAGGAACTGAGTCAGGCATTGTACAAGACTGTAGTAATAAGTTAAGGACAAAGAGTGCCCAACCCCCAATTATGCTAATTCTGAAGTGATTTTTAAATTTTTTTATGTATGCACGTATGCATATAGTATAGACTATATAGACTACTACAGTATATATAGTATAATGTGTACACATTTCATGTGTGTATAGTTAGTTGCTTTTTTCATATGATTTATTTTTAAACTCAATTCCATAAAGTTTCCCCTAGGGATTTTATGATCTTTATATATAGCAAGACAAAATGTTTTTAATGATCAAACTTCATCTTTGAGAAATTAGAATTGAAAAAACTAATCTTGTTGTTTAAAGAAGAAGATATGATGGGGGTTATTAGAACGTGGAAATAAAATATCCTGCTATGAATAAGAGACAATATCTCTTATTAGTGAATGTTACATTATTGCTAACAATTGTGCACAAAAAGGTCTGTCTTGAGCCCTGTAGGATTGGCAAGATTCTAGAAACTATGCTCCTGCTTAATGGCCCCAATGACATAAGCATCCTATTGTCCATGTATGGAATTTCTCCCAGGAGGTCTAACTGAGTCACAAACTTTAATGTATAGATGAGCATACTGACATCATACAGTAGGGGTCTCCAGAGACATACTGTCAGGGTACGTGTCCAAGTAGTACATTAGAACAACATGTGACTGACCTTCACTAATCGTGACTACCCATTGCTTAGCTGGACATCAATTATGAATGTTGTGGGCCAGGAAAGATGGCTTGAGGCAGGAATGAGGTCAGAGGACAGCTTCACTTGGATCACAAGCTTTTCTAAGTGTTTGATGTGATCAAAAGTTTAAAAGCAAGAATGAAAAGTTTGGAAGCAGGAACAGGCAACAGACAAGAAATAGAAAAGTTCTGCATCAAACTGTAACCACAAAATAACAAGGGGCACAAGATTTGGCTTAGCATGGGAGACACAGAAGTCTTCCAAATGGATATGAGGGCTTAGGAAGGCATGGGGACATGAGAAGGAGCCCTTTCTATAACCAATGGGAGTGAGTAGATCCCTGAATTAACCACAGCCTTCTTGCCCCTTTATTCCCCCTCTTTCTTACTTCCCTCTACCCTCTTACTTTTCTTCCTGTCTTCCACCAAAAAATATTAACTGAGTGCTAACTATGTGCCAGGTACAGTTCTTGCCCTTGGCACTAAGGTTCGGAATGTATTGTAGTAAAGACAGATAATAAAAAACTCTAAATGCTATATAGTTTATGCTTTTATTTACAAATGAATTATATAGCATGTTAGATGGTAACCAGAGTGACAAGATCTGAAATGTAATAAATAGAGAAGCATAGATAGACTCCACTTTGGGTAGGGGATGTCTCACATTTAGAAAATGGCAGAACATTTCCTAAGAGACAACATAGACTGGTCATATAGTTCAACACTCATGCTTACCTATAATGTACAAGGCTTTTAGGAAAGAGAGAGAGAGAGGAGGGAGAGAGAGACAGAGAGAGAGAGAGACAGAGAGACAGAGACAGAAAGAGAGACAGAGAGAGAGAGGAGAGAGAGGGAGGGAGGGAGAAAGAGAGGAGAGAGAGAGAGAGACAGAGACAGAGACAGAGAGACAGAGAGAGAGAGAGCATTCCAGCTGCCAAGTGTCATGGTCAATCAACTTACTCAGTAAGAATGCCATCTGCTGTATCTCTTCCCTCTGGAGTTTCCCAGGACACTCGGACTGTCAGCTTATTTGGTTCAGCAATACGTTCTTTTACACTTGGGCACTTGATTCTTGGAGGTTCCATATCTTGAAAACATAAAGGAATCAAGAAATAATTTGTTGAAGTGGTGGTCAACACTCAAAAGTCTGACAAACCAAGACTTCTAGACACTGGCCATTTCCAAAGAGATCCCTCACTCTGTATTTCTCTCTCTTTCCACCCTGTCCTTTCTCTCTTGCTGAGTTTTAAAGGCCTTTTAGGACTCACCCACACAAAAACAGACCTGCCATTCTCTCCCATCGATACATGTGCTGGGTGTATATGTCCTAACTCTGCACACTGACTTGGCACCAGCACAGTTACTCAACTAAAGCCAGAAGTCATTCAGTTTTAGTGAGCCTGCCCTGATTTAAAGACAGTGTTGTGGTATACTGAGCAGAGGTACGAACACTATCACCTACTTTGATTCAACTCAATGCAACAAAAGTTTTAGGAGTGCCAACCTTATCCAAGGGGTCATTTTAAATGCTGGCATTTGAGGTGAAAGTTATTTTGATGCTAAAAATTTATCAGCGTTCACAGTGTATTGGGGTGCTTATTTCGCCAAAATGTACATCTATCAGGAGGCAGAGAACAGCACTGTTCTGGATAAGGCAAACTTGAATGTTATGGCCGTGTAATGGAGACACCTCTCCCAGTTTATATATGTCCACACTGAGACTCACAGGGTTTATGTGCCTTATTTAAGTTACTCTACCCACCCACTATCAAGATGGGTTGATAATGAGGGCTGGAAAAAAATGAGGTGTTAATTCTACATTGGGTTTTGTTGCCTGTAATCAAAGCTGAAGTGCAGGCACAAGGGGAAATTTGGAGGTTTACCAGTTCTCCTGATGTCAAGCAGGTAGAGAATGTGTTCAAAGACAGCACATGGCAGCCCGCTTTGCATCGTTTTACAAACCAGCCAGTAATAACCTAAATGCTATTACAACTTAGGTGAAAACTTAGTGTCCTCTCTGCTACTGAATCACATCTCTCAGAAACTGGATGCATCAAGTAAATCCCTTCACACACTTTCCCCTGCATCTTACAAAGATTCCTCATTTTATGTAGTATAAGAAATAATGAATACTGAATGTTTTTTCAAACAGATTTACCTTTATGTATCCAAATTTGCTTCCCTTCTAGGTCATGCTTCAATAGACTGTGAGTTTGCAGCCTTATTACACAGATCTTAAGCTGAAAAACTATCATATTTCACTGAACATAAGTCATGATAAACTATAAGATGCATCCCAGCTCCAGTGACATTAAAATATAAAAGCTATGCCTTAAGAATAAATAATGTGGGGCTGGAGAGATGGCTCAGTGGTTAAGAGCATTGCCTGCTTTTCCAAAGGTCCTGAGTTCAATTCCCAGCAACCACATGGTGGCTCACAACCATCTGTAATGAGGTCTGGTGCCCTCTTCTGGCCTGCAGACATACACACAGACAGAATATTGTATACATAATAAATAAATATTTAAAAAAAAAAGAATAAATAATGTGTATGTGTCACAATGATATGGAATACAGTTAAATCTATCTGAAGTATCCATTTGTGACTCACTGAATTCTTAAAAATAATCTTTTTTATTACTATGCTAAGTAATAGAAGACATGCTTCAGGTGAGCATGTCAACGCTTTGGTTGAATCAGGCAAGTGTTGAATGTCTACTGTCCACTCGTCAAAGAGAGTCAGCAACTGCTTTCTAGAAAATATGTTTACATAGAAGGTAAAGCAAAAGAAGAGAGTTTGAGGATGGTGATTAGGTGGAAGTCCCATCTCTCTCTCCCCAGACCCTGCCCCCCCCAGAAAGCCCTCCCCTCAGAAAGTCCGCCATTGGCAGCTCCTCTCCCAGAGATACCAGGGACCACACCTACCAGCTATTTCAAACCCTGCTCACAAGTCTGCTACGTGTGCCCTCATGTTCTGTCCCCTGCCTTCCTGAGGGCCACCCAGGAGTGCTCTGCTTTGCATTGCCCTGTTTATTAAATCTAGATTTATTAATTCTGTCTGATTTGGCTTATTACACAGTGGTGGAGGAATCCAGCAACCGAGGATCCAATACTTAACAGATGAGTTACTGATTTCTACATAAAATTACACTATTTCTGAGTGAAGAGAGATTCTTAGTCTCTGCATCAGGTAAACTAAATGTGGATGATACACTCTCTGCTTTCCTGTGTCAACTAGGTGAGCTGACAGTGCAAGCTCACTCCCCAGTAGGTGATCCTGGAGGGGTGGGGGGAGAGTTTCAGAGCTTCCCAAAGACAGCTTGAGTCTACCTAACAATGACCAGTAAAAAGTGGCCTAGTTGTTCAGAAGGAGGGCTTCTCTAAACATGAAACAAATATAAGTCATACCATATAAGGAGCAATATTTTCTGAACGTTACTATAGAGACATAATTACTAATCCCCTTGAAGTCCAAATGACTGCAATGTCAGTTATTGTGTGGAAATCCTGAAGCCTCTGTGAGACTCCTATTCTGTGTTTTCTGTCCCATTCGCTGGAGATGTTTGACAAATCATGTCTCTTCTCTATATTCCACTTTCATTTCTGAGTAGAAAATGCAATAATCAGAAATATTGTGCTGGCCAACGTTGGCAGCAAATCTATTTACCAAGGAATCTTGAATATGTGTGTGAAACAAGAGTCATGGGGACAATGCCTTGGTCAACAACTAACAATAAACTGAAAGATCCTCTGTCAGTTTCAAACCTAGGCGGCTATTGTGGCAGAGTCTGGCACCTTCAGATTTCCCTAGCTTGGGGGCAATTGTCATGTAAAGCAATTCAAAGGGCTTTAGATCACAGTGGGTGGTAAGAAAAGAGGGGAGGGAGAAGAAGAAGGAAAGATGGAGATCCAGTCAGAGTCTAGTCAATATAGCCTTCCTGAGTCTAATTGTTTTATATGTGCAGGAGGCTCATCTTGGATCCTGCAGGCCATTAATCATTATCACCTGAGCCATAATGGATCGCAAAGAGCAGCCATCCCCATAGAATGCTGCCCAAATTTCCGACCGACAGTATCTCTTTAGTCAATAATTTAGCTGTCTGAAACCACTGTGTTCCAGGCAGTCTGTTGCACACAACAACGAGGGAGACAAATCTAAGAGTCTGAGGACTGGAGGGAAGGGACTGAGAGGGGCTGGAGGGAGGAAAGGGAGGGGAAACTATACAATTGTATTGCAAATACAAGTATACTTTTTAAAGGAATTTGAGAGTGATGATGGAGACCAGCAACATCTATTTCCCCGGGTACATGAAGCAAATGACTGCCAAGGGCAGAACGAAACTTGTCTTTGAAAACTTGCCCAATCGTTTTCCTTTCTCCAGCCAGAGGACAATCCCTGTGGATGCCTCTGGAAAGTGGTTCCATTTCTTTGGCACTACAAGATTTCAAGGAACTTTCCAGAAACAGAAAGAAAGAAAGAAAGAAAGAAAGAAAGAAAGAAAGAAAGAAAGAAAGAGAGAGAGAGAGAGAGAGAGAGAGAGAGGGAGGGAGGGAGGGAGGGAGGGAAGGAGGGAGGGAGGGAGGGAGGGAGAGAGAGAGAGAGAAAGAAAGAAAAAAAGAAAGAAAGAAAGAAAGAAAGAAAGAAAGAAAGAAAGAAAGAAAGAAAGAAAGAAAGGGGGAGTAATGCGCAAGCTCCACAACCAAAGGTGCCCGACTAAAAACTCATTTCTATTAGAGAAGGCCACACAGTAAAAGTTGGCCTGTTCAGTTGCAGTGCTAAATCATGTGAGGCAAAAATGGGACCAGTATTTCCATCAACCAAGTGGTCATAAAACTGGAATTAGATTCCTGATGGTATGTGTATTTACCAGCCTGGGGAAAAATCATATAAAACAATCTTTAACAATGCACTGGTTCATTTATTCCTACCCCTGCTGATATTTGTAGCAATGGAATAACAACTTGAAGCCAAACAAATATCCCCATGAGCCACTGGTTAAACTAAATCACCAGACAGCAAAATGTTTGCCACCAATTTCCATATCTTATTTCTCAAAGATATATTTTATTCCAGGTTTTTAAATTTTTATTTTATTATTATTATTGGATTTTCGAGACAGGGTTTCTCTTTAGCTTTAGAGCCTGTCCTGGAGCTCACTCTGTAGACCAGGCTGACCTCGAACTCACAGAGATCCGCTTGCTTCTGCCTCCCGAGTGCTGGGATTAAAGGTGTGCACCACCACTGTCCAACTTTATTCCAGGATTTAACTTACGTTATTGAATCACTGTCTACTCTACTCTGCAGAAGACATAAAAAAGAAAGAGGAATTTCAGCAACCAAGCTGTTTGTATATTGTCCTCTGTTAAAGCAACAAAATGAGTATTCTCTTCATGACAAAAGGCATCTACTAATTTTTCTTCTTCCATGCTTTTAAAACTGTATTTTTTTTCTTCTTGTTTTGAAGGAGGAAAATGTTTTGGTCCATAGCAGAGAGATACATCTACTGAAAATGAAGTCTCTAAATGAGGATTTGTGTTTACTTTTACTGTCCATTGTTCTATGGAACCAAATAAATAAAAAAAGACACAAATGAAAATATCTCTGCACACAAGGTAGTTTCAGAGGATGGGGGAAAGGGCTTCTTAACGTCTTCACTCCCCTGCAGCTTGCAGTATGTTTTCTCTCCACCTACATGACCCTATTCATTTCGTAAAGAACTGAGCTTGACGTTAGTCTGAGGCAGAGAATGAATCCTGACTTGTGGCACTTACAAATGAGCCAGACCGCAGAACTGGCCACCTTGGAGTCAAAGACGGCCCAGCCTTCCCATTCCCTCCCAGTTTGAAGGAGAACTGGGTTAGCTTTTTCAGCTCTCAGCACAGTTCGGGCCAAAATGTGCTGTTGACGGTTGTGTGGAAACCTGGGAACAACTCAAGCGCCATGTGTCAGTTCCTAAAATAGGCTGAGGCTCTGAGTTATGCTCAAGGAAGCCTGTTCCAACCAGCACACAAGCAACTTATTAATAAAGCCAAAGAAGTAAATGATAGCATTGGAGCAAAATTCACTGGGGACAAACTCCAGGTTGTCTGTCTCTGAAGTCACAGAAAGCACTGCCTGCTTACTCTGTCTGTTCTTTTCACTCACCTTGGAGCTCTAAGGTCTTGGGTACCCTGCACCCCACTTCCCATTCCCATCGAGTTGCGTATACATTTTCCATTTCTCCAATACAGTTGAAACTTGTCTCAGCAAACGGTAAGATAAATTGCCTGAAATTGGGGTTCATTTCTTACTTGCTTCCCTCTCCCTCTGGGCAAGTTCCAGGGCCATCTGGGCTGGCTTTAGACATGCTTGCTGCTTTCTGAGAACAATCAGCATTTTCTTTCCATTGTTGTGCACAATCTGGAAATCTGAACAATATGTCCCCAGAGTGCTTGCCAAAGCTTGCTTAGCAGAAAGAGCTTTGGGCTTCTCCTCTCCCACATTGTGACCTCTGCTCCTTCTAATACAAGGGAACAGAGATTTGACTGATTTCCTTTGGTTTGTTTTCAAGGGCTAGTTTGCACACAGCAAAGCACAAGATACATACCAAAGGCAGCATCTGTGAGGTGCTCTTCTGCTCTGAACACGTGGGCTTAACAATGCGCATGTCCAGATCTCACCATCACCACTGTCAGTACATTCTGTCTGTCCTCACCATGGAGAACTTCTCAGCAGTGGAGACGCCACATCTTCAGAGAAAGGTGTGTCCACCAAATATTTTGTTGGCACTCAGCTTTGTCATATTGTCCCCTTTGGGGCCATCACTACATCTTAAAACAATAGTTGTGTAGATTCTTTTGTCAGCTGGGTGCCACACAGGTCTCACTGACATGAGATAGAGGGCAGGAAGGCAGTAGGAGCCATTACATTTCTGGTAGCACCTTCAGTGGTTATTGGCTGAACTCTCCCTTCCCATCCATCACGGTGTCAATAACATGGGAGCATAGAGTTGTGGGCCACACTACCATTTCACTGTTGCTCTTCTAGCCTATGCTCAGCCCTCGTCCACGAAAAGTGGGGAGTAGGGAGAAGTTGGGGTCAATGTGTTCAAAGTACATTGTATGAAAATCTCAAAGAGTTAACAAAATCCACTTAAAAACAATGTGGGGTTTTGTTTTGATGTTCTCCAAGGGCAGGGTCTGGCAGCTCCCAGAGTTTAGGAGTGAATGGCCCTCTGTGACAGTGGTTCTCAAGGGCTTCAAGAGGAACTTCAGTACAATCCCAGCACTTCAGAGACTTGGGCTCCACTGGCAGTCAGCTGCAGAAAACACTGCCCGAGAGCTGGCTGTCTCAACGTCTAAAGAAACACCAGAATCCAAAGATGTATTTTGGTTTTCTACGTCTGTGACCATTTCATGATTCTGTGTTCCTTGGTCTTTCTCCTGGGGTTGAGGCAGCCCATCCAAGAATAGTATTTTTGAGTATAAAGATCTTAAACTCCTTCCTAAATTTGAACTCCTAAAGCAGGTTTTCTTACTTTGGCTCACAACGGAATTACCTTTGCTGGCTTTTAGAGAAGCAGATTGTTGGGAACAACCTAGACTTTCTAAGCCGGCCCATCTCAGCTGGGCAGGGAATTTGCATTTTCCTTGGGGATTTCTAATGCTGTTTTCAGAGCCTGAGCCTAGATCTGCAGCAGGAATATCACCTGAGCCGATTTTAGAACCCTATTGGCCTCTTCCAACTGTCTCTTTGTCACGTTAATCGAATCAGAATCTCTAAGGCAGTCATAGAAAGGTACCCATCTGGCAATTACAGGTAGCTATGGTGAGAACCGACTGCCCCTAGGCATGTGGTTGTCAATGGATGGGTAAATTTTCTTCCCCAGAGCCACTGAAAATATCTCTAGAGACATTTCTGATAGCCACGGTTCGGTTGGGGACAGGGCATGGAGACATTGTCTTTAAGCACTTAGTGGGTTAAAAATCCAAGAGCACTGTCAGATATCACATGGTACAAAAAGTAAAGGAACAGAGTAAAAATTGTCTGACCCCTAATGTCTGCTGTCCTAATGTTCATGAACCTTCTCATACAGGATAAATCCCCCCAAGTCTGACTCCCAAGACCGACTGAGTTTAAAAACTCTGCATTTTTCTCAAGGTTCCCAGAAAATTCCCAGGCACTGAAAACTTGAAGTACCTGAGTTTAGTGGCCTTCTATTTGAATATTTGAAACTCCCTAGAGGGCCTCTAAAAATGCAAAGTGCTAGGTCCTACCTCCAGAATTTTAAATTCAAGAAATAGAGAGGGACATGAGAGTTCCTATTTCTCATTAGTTCCCAGGATGACCGCACTTGAAGTCAGCTAAAATAGAGTCCAAGGTCTTGGGCTGGGCCTAGGCACTGAAACACCACTGAATGCAATGTTGGCTGTTTAAATTGTTTCCCTTAATGTACACTATACCAACAAAGACCCACCGCTCCTCCTCCAAGATGTGGCTTCTGAGGTCTGTGACATTTACTTACCCACACAGGAGGCCGGTGGGCCACTCCAGGTCTTGGTGTCCATACATGTGACTGTCCGCTCCCCTTTCAATGTATATCCTGGTGAGCAATAGTACTCACAGCGAGAGTTGAAGTAGGCACCGTCGACACACTTAAACCCTCCATTTGCTGGCATGGCAAGGGTAGGGCATCGCTTTTCTGAAAAGGAGAGAATCGGGTATTCAATGTTTCCTAATTTTTGTCCACATGTTTAGAATCCAGACACTCTGAAAGCATGCAGTGAACAGCTTACTGCAATATAACACGTGGCATTAAACAATGGCTCCTCGTGTGTCACACAGAAGACATGAAGTTTCTTATCACAGTAGGTGGCTTTAGTATCCCAGCTGCAACAAGGTCTTAGACTGAATTCGCCAGAGGCAAACCCTGAGAGAAGGATTTGCATGCTAACACTTTTGGGGAGACCAGTGAAAGAGTGGAATAACAGGAGAATGATGAGGAGAGCTCCCACTAGGGGTGACGGATAGCAGAGTCAGCCTCAGCTTGCTCCTTCAGGGGCACCCTGGAGGGAAGCTGCCAGTTCCCATTCAACCTCCACACCTGGAACCGCCATTTGTTACTTAGTCATTGGACAGAACTGCCCATGGGAGAGCCTTTCGCTTGTAAAAATAAAATAAAATAAAATAAAATAAAAGCTGGGCTGGCAGTTCACACTGGTGAAGGAGATTCAGGAAACCAAGGCTGGACATCCTAGACTACAATAAATAACTAAACAACCAAATAAACAAATAAGAAGCAGGTATAAAAGCAGCAGTGAGAACGAGTTTTCTGTAAGAGGTTTTCTTCTTTCTCTGAAGAAAGCTGAAGCGTGGACAAATGTGGCTCTGTCTAGTGACACAGGCCTTCAATCCCAGCTACTTAGGACACTGAGGCAGAAAGATGACAAGTTCAAAGCTTGGGCTGGGCTACAAACTGAGATTCCATCAGCCTTCCAAATTGGTGAGATCCTGCCTCAAAACAAAAAGGGGTTTAGTTAGTTAGTTAGTTAGTTAGTTAGTTAGTTAGTTAGTTTATAATGGTAGGAATAGAGCTGAGTGGCAGATTTGTCCAGCATTTGCCAGGTATAGGCTCACATCCCAGTTCTAGGGAAACACAAAAACAAAAAAGAAAACCAATGATAAGACATTTAGAAGTTGGGGAAGATACCAGGAACTAGGAACAGGGAAACCTGGCTAAACATTGCTAAGTGTATACTACACAGACCCAGTTACATCATCTATATATTCTGAGCCACGTGACTACAGTCCTGAGCCTTAGTTTCCCTAATCATGTCTATCATATACTGTGAAAAAACTTGAATGAATGTTAAAGACTTGGAGAACATCGGGCAATCAATAAGGCATGGCAACTTTGCATAATAAAGTCCCAAAGTGGCTTTCCAATGCTGTAGCCTCCACAGCTTTAATATGGGAGGACTTGCTGCCTCCAGAGTTAGCCAGCAAGTCAGGAACTACACAGACCAGCTTTAAGACATTACCCCAGAAATACACCAACTTCTTCCCAGACCCACTCCCTCATGGATTTTCTTTTATTTAATCTACTACCAGGGGCCCCTGGTTTAGGGTCTTCCTTGTACCTAGCACATGGCTTTCACTTCTACCCAGTTACCTATGTGGTATTCTGACAAGCCCTGGAAGTGTCTTATTTGCTTCTAAATCACCAGCAACTCTTCAAAATCCTGTATTTACTGAACAAGTAACCTGTGCTGGGAAAAGTCTCTTGTCCATTCTTTCCCCCCAAAGTGCACCATACCCTTCCTCAAAAAGATGCACGCACCCCTCTGCTATAAAGGAGAAATCAACTGGCTGAAAACCCCCCTCCGTGAAAAGCTTCATATCATAGCAAAACAGCTTTGCCCCTGGAGACTCATCACACGTCTGGTCTACTTACGTTTGCAGATGACCTTATCCGACCAGCGCTTGTTTGACTGGCAGATCAACTGGGAAGAGCCATGAAGCTCGTAGCCCTTCCTGCAGCGAATGTCGCACCTGGTCCCCAAGGCCGTTTTGTAGTATCCCCCCGGAGGGGCCCTGCAGTACACATCCCCATACTTCACCTTGATGGGGGAGCACCACGGAGTGTCTACAGGCAGAAACAAACGAAGGGAGAAGAAGTGACAGGTTTAGACAATGCAGCCCTTCACGCTTGCACTCTCAGATTGGTTACAGTCTGGATTCTGGACTTCCAATGGTGTCCTATGCATTAGATATCTGTAGATAAGAAGGTAGGACTGGGAGACTGTGTGACAGACATAACTAACGATGAATCCAAGTGCCTCTAATTAGTTGTGTGATGCAGACAAGCTACCTCAACTCTCTGAGTGAGCCCCTGTGCCAATAATAGCAGGCAAATATTATAAGATATAAAAAATTGCCTAGCACAGTGTTGTGCACAAAGTAAATGTTCAATAAGCACTTGTTTCTTCTAGCATGTCCCTTAACATGATATCCTAATCTCTTGGGACTAATTGATGCCATCGTGAGTTTCCACCTTAGCCATCTATGCACAACACAGTGTCAACTAACTGTGTCTTCCTCCCAGCTATATGCAGGTTCTCTATAAAGAAAGCCACAGTACTTCTGTCTGCTCATTTGAACTAAGCTACACCAGTGTTCATAATAGAGTTCCATTTTGGCTTACACTAATGGAACTCTTGCTCCCCTTTTCTGTACATCCCTAGTTAGGCCACATGTAGGTAAGACAGTGACACCCTCCTCAGATGGAAAATTTGTAGAGTGCTTTGATATTGGTCTCATAGTTGCTGTGTTGGTTAATTTTTGTGAACTTGACACAAACTGGAGTCATGGGGAGACAGAACTTCAACTGAGGAAATGCCTCCATCAGATAGGCCAAGGAAAGTGGATCTCAACCTTCTTAATGCTGTGACCCTTTTAACACAGTTCATCACATTGTGGTGACCCCCAACCATAAAAATATTTTTTTCTCACTACTTCTTAACTGCAATTTTGCTACTGTTCTGAATCATAATGTAAATATCTGCTATGTGACCTCCAAAGGGATCCCAACCCACAGGTGGAGAACAGCTGACCTATGGACATGTCTTGCTTAATGACTGACGGGAAATGGCCCAGATCACAGGGATGAGTGCTGTCAACTCTGGGCAGGCGACCTTGCATATTTTGTAAAAGAAAGCAAGCTAAGCATGGTATGAAGAACGAGCCAGTTAGTAGCGCCCCTGTATAGTCTCGGCTTCAGTTCCTGACTTCAGGTTCCTGCCTTGGCTTCTCCTGATGATGGGCTGTAATCTGTAAGTCAAAAAAAAAAAAAAAAAAAGCCTTTCCTCCACAAGTTTCTTTGATCCGTGTTTTATTACAGCAACAGGGAAGCAAACTAGGCCAGCTGGCCAGAGCATACCTAGGATGTCTCTAATAATGATGAACTTCTCCCCTGTCTTTGGAAGGTACTCTCTGAGAGCCATGCTAAAGAAGGACAAGACTACCTTCTTAGTTGAGGACTTCCAGCAGCTGCCAGTCTATCAGTTCCCTGCACTATCTGGGGGCCAGCGATAAGCCCCCTCGTCTCAGGGTGGGGGTGGAGTGAATGCTACTTTCCTGCAGTTCCCTGGCTCTTCATTGCCCAAAAGCACCTGTGCTGCCAGGAAATGGAGAAAGTTTGCCATCATGTGGCCAGGAAGGAACACAGGCCTTGTTCTGCTCTGCCCAGGAATTCTCTCCTAAGGACATGTTTCTGATTGTTAGTCAGTCCTGCTAAAGTCCAGGGTTTGGCAACACAACAGTTTTTTACTCTAATGCTTTCAGGTTCCTTTTGGCTAATTTTTTTTATCATATAATGGTTTTCAGAAAGTGACAAGTGGATCCAAAATTGAAGACTCAATAACGTTCCCTAGCTAGTCTAGGTGGATAGATGGGAGCTTACTTTAAAGCTTATTCACTTCTATCATGTGGATATAGATGTACAGGGCTCACATCAGGCGTACAGGCATGCCTGGAACTCTTTCTGAAAGACTTTGTACATGCAGTCTTCGTGTACTATGTATATTTATTTATGTTCTGTGTGAGTAAGATCTGTGTGTGCTTTCAGGTATCACAAATTTACATATTTGAATACAGTATGCAATGATCAGATATTTCTCTCCCTCATTTTGACTCTTCAAATTCTTCTATCGTTGTGCTGTTGTCGCTATGTGAAGAAAAAAAAATCTCGTATTCATTTATTTGCAAAAGGCATTTTATTTTTTCTTGCTTTCCAGGACGAATCTTTGGATAGTGTTTTAACAAGTTAACAGTGCTTTAGTAACAGCAATGGGAATGTGCGGGAATGACTTGGATGTCAAGGGTATATAAGCACCATGGGTTAGTCAAGTAAATTAACAAATGTTTAACATAGGGGCTTTGAGGAAGGAAGATCGTATGCTGTTGAAGACAAGGGTTAGCAAGTAGACATTCAAGTTGATTAATCAGGAAAGCCTCTGCACCCCCCTGGGCCAATGTCCTGAGAACCTGAATTAAATGTAGTCTGCTGAGTAGGCAGCATGGTGTGGCAGGCTAATGGGAAACTACTAGTGTGCTGTGGACAGGAGCCACAACACCTGCGCACACTCAAGTGTAGCATCTGTCAGCTGAGCGAGTGACACAGGACTGACTTGCTTCCTCCTCTCTAGAACCCTTGGTCCCCTTTTCTATTAACAGAGGATAATAATGACCCATCACCGTGTACCTTCTCCTTCCCTCAATTAGTGCGAATAGATTATGCTATCCCAAGTAAAACCATCAAGGCTGTGTTCCTCCCAGAGCACTCAAGTCAGTAAATAAAGAAAGACAAATCAATAAATAAGATGTCACATCCTAGGAACCCAATGTATTCTATTTAATCTTTCTCTCTTCTTTTAAAATTGATTTAACTCAAATCAGCTATTGGCGATACACTCTGTGCCAGACACTGAGGGGCTTAGTATTCCAGAGTGAACCTCATAGTTAATCATGGTTGACATCTAACTTTTAGCATTAATGACACCTGAAAGCTGAGGTTTAACTCTTGAACAGAGCAGTTGTCTGGCGTGAGTAAATCCTGAGGTCCAATCCTTATCATAACAGTAATACCAAGAAGAAAGATCCTTAGTTCTCTACTGCAAAAACTGAAGGTACATAACATGTTTTTGCATATGTGTAATACATATGATTGTATAGTGTGATGATTTCTGCCAGCGAGCTATTTAACTGACAACACAGATAATTTATCAAGAAAAGATTTATTCTTAGACATCCAGGGAAGGTTCTGGGGTAGGCATAATTTTAGGTATATGATCTACTGGGAGGTAACTGAGCACAGTGTCCTAAGGACATGAGGCAACCCCTACTGTAGTCTGTCTACATTGCGTGCGTTTTAGGAACGTTTTCAAATAGGGACTCAAAAAGACCTGTAAAAACCTTCCGGGAAGTTTTATGAATCAGAGTATCTCCTTACCACAAACATCTGACTAGAACCTTTGTGCTTGATGGGATTACCTAATGCCCAAGACAGTGAGGATAGACATTATTTGACAAGTGAGCTCTGGTGTGCAGAAATCAAAGCAAATACGGAAATACAGCTGGGCATAGGCACCAGTCCTTGTTTAGAAAACTTTGCCATTTCTCTGGAAAATTGAAGGACAGTCTTTAGGCAAAGGCTGACCGGAACTATTTCCATTCCCTGGTAGCTCAGAAAAGTCACTGCAGTCTAGGGGAGTACTTTGGTTTTATTGCCAGGGTATGGATGAATTTTTGGACCAAATGTCAAAATGGAACTTTACCAGCCTATTTTCTTCAGAGTTTTCCTCTACAGTTAGAAGGAGCAGAGTCACAGAAAAAGCATTTAAATGTACCTTCGTTTTCACCCTGAGCTCCCTGACTTCAGCGAAGCAGCAGGAAGAGTGGCTATACTTACCTGAGCCAGTAGAGAAGCATCTGGGTTAGGCTTTATATACCTGCTGGGAGTGGATACTGGTGGAAATGAGGAGAGCTGGATTTCTTACTATTAAGTTGAAATTCATTTGAGCAACAACACACTTTACTTATAATTTTAGGAGCCATGCCGGGCTCAGAAAGAGCGTGATGAAAATCAAGTTTCACATTCTCCATTTGCTCTGGACATTAGCAGCACCGGGTGCAGAGCTCACCTTGAGGGGTTTGCTCTGAACAGTTCTAGCTGTAATGTACGAATCAGCCTTGATTTTCACTTTCATCAGCTACAGCTTGCCTTTGCAGAAGTAAGGAGAGTAAAGAAATGTAGGAGAATAAAATGACCACGGGCTGCTCAAAGGCAGCACTTCTGGGATGTTTGTTTCTTCCCTTTGTTTTTCTGTCGGAAGGATGAGCGCCTATGCGCGTTTATTTTTTTTAAACATTTATCTTCCTGGACAGAGCATTAGAACGCCAGTATGTTGTGTGGTCACTTTATTACACTCTGCTCTGCACAGCCTTAAAGATAAATTCTCCTGGCATCAGCAGGTCCTTGTCAGCACATAAGCAAAGCATTCACCTTTATAGAGAGAGTGTGAGTACCAGACTCCATCGTCTTCTAGTGGTGAGTCTCCAGATCCTACAATAAAAAAAGAACAGAAACTGCAGCAAGAAAAGCCACAAGTAGGGGCGCATTATTTCAAAGCGTTGCTTTGGAATAATCCATGCAAGGGGTGCTATTAGAACGCAAACCAGAGCAGAAGCTTCGGGTGGCCATTCATGAAGGGACAGGAACCTCTCAGAGTGAACCTGGCTAGGCTGTGCTGGCTAAAGTCAATCCAAATGAGCCTCGGGATGCTTTTGGAATCACACATGGGGCCACGTGAAATTATGGAATCAGGAAAGAGAGTCAACTTCACTCTGAGACGATGCCAACGTATATGAAGCTCATGCCAGAGCAGACGCCATAAAATGTGTGTGACTCAGACTCAACCCTCAGGTCCTCCAGTAGACAAAGACAACCCAGTAGAAGCTAGTGTTTGTAGTACCTAAAATAGATCTCTCTGTTGAAATGAATGTGGGCAGAAGTCAAGAAGGGAAGCAAATGTCTTATCTTAATGACAAAAGAAATAGCTGCCTTGGTACATCTGTAGGAAACAAAGGCTGAAACTGAAGACCTGGGTTTTTATTCAGAGTTTCTCACCTAACTGAAGGTAAAGGAAATTTCTTAAGGCTTCTTACTACCATCAAAGCCCATAGGCTCAGAGAAAGAAAAAAGACAGAATTATTTGTAATGAAGTCATTTGGCAGTTAAAGGCAAGTTGTTTTGCGCATATTAGATAGTGAGTTCCTATAAGTAGTGGTTCCTTATCACTTATCCTTATCACTTGAAGCAGTAAGCAAATCTCAGGCTTCAAACAAAAATCCTATATTTAAGTACCTCAGTCTGATCACCAGCCCTTAATCCAGCACCATTTCGCCACACATTTGCTCCCAGGTACCTTCCACTGAGCTAGAAAAAGAATGTCTCTCCTAAGAGATTACTTAAACCTCTGTGCAGGGGGGAGCTCATAATTAAATGTCCCTGTTTCACTGGTATTCTTGACGAGAGATGGATAATGTGGAAATAAGCGAGGAGAGGAGACCAGCTGAAATGTGACCATTTGGAAAGAATTCCCCAGCCAGAGAAGGCCATCACTTTGTCCTGCTCAACTGCAGGTTTCCTCACTTGACCCCAGGCTACCCAGGCTGTGCAAAGTTAGGGACTTTTCTTGGTTCCATGTCAAATAATGAATGAGTGAACCTGAAACTTAAGAATGCACCCGAGAAACATAAAGTTAAAAAAAAGCCTGGTGTTAGCCCCCTTGATCCAGTCATTTCAATGCTGCAAGTTTATCCCAAGGAAATAACAAAATTCCATGTGAATCTTTAATCATCCAAATTTTAAAAGGGACAACACCATGAGCAGTGAACACGCACATACACACCACACACACATGCACATACCACACATTATCCTCTTGGCACCCTAGTTTTATAGTTCAGAGGATTCTGAAATTGGCACCCACCTATTCCATAAACTTTTCGTCCACACTGGCTTTAGTTTGTCTCCTGTTCTGAACAGAGTCTGGACGGTTTCTCATCAGTCTGCCATGTGGACATCAGTATTCCTTGGGGCTCCAGATTACATCCTTTTCTCCACACCTTTTCCCCCGGCCAATCTTATTCATGTAGTTCACTTTAACTGTCCCCATGTGCTTATGAAAAATCCATTATTTCTAGCCTTAAACTTTCAAAGGCTCGAACTTCAATGGTTGTTGTGGCTCCAAAACACAATGAGAAAATAGCCCCCAAACCACAAATTCCAAGGTCCTTAGATTGGCTATACTTCCCCTTAGGAAAAATCCCTTTAACTACACATACCTAAATTTCTGGGCCAGGTTTGAAGTTTTTTTTGCACAAATTCTGGGAATATATGAATGTCTAGCATGTAACTAACAACTACCCTGGACAAACATAGAAGTATATATTTCAGGATCAAACATGGCCTACAATAAAACATACCAACAGGCAAGCCAATATTTTCAGTTCTTACTATTCTGCGGGTCCTGATAGAGAAAGCCTCAGCTCCCCCAAGAACTCCATATTTCCGGAGCACTTTAACACCACTGCCCACAGCACTTAATACTGTCTGGTGCAAGGTTTACATTTCTTGGTGCCTAGGTCTAATATCTCAGTTAAACTGGACTAGAAAATCCTTTGTGGAAGGCACTTTCATCATGTATACCATTATAATACAACCAGATGTTCAAGGCCTAGAGAACCAGAAACCATAAAGAGGTATTTCACAGTGGCCTGTTTTCAACCACAAATCCTTTTAAGTTATCATGGTGTAAATATCTATGACTAGATGAGCTGCAAAAAAAACATGTTTAAGGGCTGTCCCATTTACAAGCTCTTCTGTTTCACTGCTTCTCGGTGTTTGGAGGCAGGACATTTACAAAGCACAGTCCTAGATTCCCCTACTCCTAGACTGGGAGGGAAAGCCTGCATTTCAGAGATTTGGAAGATGAAAAGTATAACGAAGTAGGTCAGTATAATAAGTAACCAGGCTAGCTCAAGAGTAAGAGGAATACTTTAATGGTTAAAGAGGGGAAAAACTTACACTACAAGAATGGGAATTCCGAAATCCGATAGGTCCAGCGGCCACAGCAAAGAGAAAGCACGCACCTGCATCTCCGGGTTTTTCTACCTGGGCTCCAGGTGGCCACACCCTAACCAGATGTGACTGGTTGAGCTTCCCCATCAGAAAAGGGAGGCATCACTCTTTATGTATTTGCTATTATTTGAGAATCTCATACAAGCATGTAATGTGTTTTGATAAGATCCACCAATTCCCTCCCTTCCAATCCAGCCTGTATTTTCACTACCATTTTTCTCTTCCAACTTCATGTGATCTCTCCTCCTCCTTCTTTCCCTCTTTCTTCCCTCCATTCCCCGTTGAATCCATTTAGTGATGCCTGCATGTGAATGGGTGAAGGTTCATCTACTGGAAGATGGGCAGCCTCTCAGGGGCTGTATCCCTGAGAGGAAAAAAAATCAGACTCTTCCTCTCACAGAAGTTGTGGAATAAAATGTATTTAACCATGTAAAGATGTTTTGCACTCATTTGTGTTGCAGAATAATTGTTTAACTATAATAAAGATGTGTTGCTTTTGTTTCTGCTGCATTTGTTTAACTATGTAAAGATGTGTCGCAGTTTCACCTTGCCTGCCTAAGGCACCTGATTTGTCTAGTAAAAAGCTGAATGGCCAATGGCTACGCAGTAGAGGAATAGGTGGGGCTGGCAGGCGGAGAGAAAAGAGAAGACAGACAGACAACCCAGCCAACCAGACACTGAGGAAGCTGGAAAGCAAGGTGGACAGTATGTAGATAAGGTAAGCAAGCCTGGGGCAGCACATTGATCAATAGAAATAGGTTAAGATAAAAAAAAAGGGTAGCTAGAAGCAAGCTTAAGCTAAGGCTGAGAATTCATAATTAATAATAAGTCTCTGTGTCATGATTTGGGTGCTGGCAGAAAGTGTGCTAAAGGAAGTCATCAATTGTTATTTATTTAGTAAAAATTTCCACCTTCTCCCATCCTCCCATTTCCCTACCACTCCCTCCTTCCTCCTCCCCCTCGTTCTCTAGTCCTAAGAGAAGTCAGGGTGCCCTGCCCTGTGGGAAGTCCAAAGCTCCCCTTACATACAGGTCTAGAAAGGTGTGCATCCAAACAAACTAGGCTCCCAAAAAGCCAGTACATGCATCAATTTTAATAGCACTTCACCTGGAGAAGAGTCCTCCCTCATCAGTACTGGCTTGATCTTATGCATGCAGCAGCATTTGCAGTGAGTTCGTGTGTGGAACAGCCTTTGCCATGTCTCACAAATATTTCTTCACTGTAGACATCAAGTAACCTGTGGTTTTGTGGAAGCACTGTCTCCCTGTGCTGTGGGTAGTTTTATATTGACTTGAAGTAAGCTAGAATCATCACAGAGGAGGGAACCCCAACTGAGAAAATGCCTACATAAGATTTGACAATAGGCAAGCCTGTAGGGCATTTTTTAAATTAGTGATCAATGGGAGGGCTCAGTCCATTGTGGATGGTGTCATCCCTGGCCTGGTAGCCCTGGGTTCTATAAGAAAGCAGACTAAGCACACCATGGGAAATACACCAGTAAGCAGCACCCCTCCATGGTCTCCACATCATTTACTGACTCTGGTTCCTGCCCTGGTTGAATTCCTACCTTCATTGCTTTTAATGATCCAAATGTTATATGGAATTGTGAGTAGAATAAACCTTTTCCTTCCAAGTCATTTTTTGTCTTGGTGTTTCATCACAGCAATAGTAACCCTAACTAAAACCACCTGTTATATATACGGTAGCTCGATTTAAACTCTTCATATAGGTTCATATTATGGATAGATTTTACAGTAGTGGGTTTTCATATGACTTTCCAAAAAGTTCTCAGATTAGTTATCCTCTTCTTTTATCCCTTTCTCTGCCCTGCCTTTCTATCCCCCATTCCGTTGAGTCCTTCCCCCTTTATACCACTGTATTCTAGCTGTTCCTCTTGAGACTCCCCACTATGGACCCTTACTATATTCCTGAGTTCTTGAGATACTCCAATTTCAGCATGCATATCTGAAAATGGTTTATCTCACCCAGAATGATTATTTTCAGCTCCAACCATTACCTTAAATGTCATAATTTCATTTTTCTTTATAGCTGAATAGTACTCCATGGGTAAATGTGCCACATTTTCATTTTTCATTTAATAATTGATGGGCATTAGGTTATTTTATTTTCCTAGCCATTGTAAATAGAGCAACAATGAATATATATGGTCAGGTATCTCTGTATTAAGATATAAAGTCCTCTGAGAGTATGGTGGTGATATAAGGGATTGCATGGCTGATATTTTTCTAGCTCTTTGAGAAAACTCCACACTGATTCCCATAATGGTTGCATCTGTTTGCACTTCCACCAACAGTGAATCAACGTTCTCCTCTCCCTACAACCATGCCAATCTTTGTTGCTGTCGTTTCTATCTTAGACATTTGGACTGGAGAAAGATGGAATTTCAATGCATTTTAAGTTTGTGTCATCCTGGTATATAAGGATGGTGAACATTTAAAAAAAATAGTTCTTGGCCATATTCCCTTAGGAACTCTTTGAGTTCTTGGTCCCATATTTTATTGGGTCACTTGTGTTCTTGATATTTAGCTGTTTAAGTTTTTTTATATAATCTAGACTCTAACCCTCTATTGGATGTAAAGCTTTTTTTCTCCCATTCTGTAGTCTGTCTCTTTGCACAAATAGTGTCTTTGCTCAAATGATGCCTTTGCTGTCCAGAAGGTTTTAAGTTCCATGAAACCCCATTAGTTAAAAGTTGTTCTTCAGGAAGGTATTATTCTTTTCCTCAGTGTATATGCAGGACATTGGCAGCAGTGAGATGCCATATCCACTGTCCTCTCACCAGCATTGCGGGATAGACAGATTGTGACACTGGCAGTGGTGGCTGTCAAAGAAACAAGTTTCCTAATCTTAGCGTGACAAGATCATGGTGACCTTTGACCATTGATACAAATTTTCTGACTTCCCCTGTTAGAGTTCATCTAATTTTGTTGCTCCTTCCATTTACTCTCCTTTTGCCCAAAATACCTAGTGAGGATTTTGTTCCCTATATCAAACACTGGCAAATATTTAAGCAAACCAAGTCAGTGATGAGCATGTGTGTTTCTGCTGCAACAATTAGGTTTGAAATGTCCCTCAAGGCCTGTGTGTCTGAAAACCTGGTCCTCAGGATGGCAAGACTGGGAAGCTATGAAACTGTTAAGAAATGGAGCCCAATCGGAGGGTCCTTAGGTCATTGGTAGTGGGCCCTTGAAGAAGATTACAGGACTGTGGCACTCCAGCCCTGCCCCTGTCCCAATTCGTGGATATTACGAAGTGAGCAGCCTTCTCTGCCTCACGTGCTTTCCATAATATTCTGCCCTGCCACAGGTAACCAAACAATGGAGACAGCTGACCATGGACTGAAACTGTGAGCCAAGAGAATCCTTTCATGCTTTAAGTTGGTCTTTTCTCAAGTATTTTGCCACAGTGAGAGAGAACTGAGCAGCTTTCTCTGAGTAACTGCTACCACCTACAAATCTTTTGACAGTGTGAGAGGGGACTTTTATGTGGGTAGGCTGAGTCAGGATTTTGTTTTCTTTTACTTTTTAATTCTTCTCTCTTACGTTAAATCCCGACTGCAGTCTCCCCTCCCTCCACTCCTCTCAGTCTTCCCTCCAACTCTCCTTTCCTCGAGATCCACTCCTCCTCTGTTTCCTACTTTTTAAAGAAAAGAAAAAAGAAAAAGGCGTGTTGGGGGTATCTTCTGGTTGGGCCGAGCTGGTGGCTAGGTTTGTTGAAGGACATCAGCTGCGGAATTTGTGATTTGGGCGAAAGTTGAAATCATGGCTGGTCCTGAAATTCCAGTTCACTGGTATTAAAAAGTATTTCAACTCTTAAACTCTCATAGGTAGAATGAATTGTGTACTGGCCACATATGGAGGCACTGCTTTGTTGGTCCTATACTTCAAGTTAAGGCCTAAAAATAACTCCAGCTGTGAAAGCATCATAACCGGGTCTTTCAATGGAACTTACCTCATCTGTAAGTTCCATGCCTGAAGAAGCTGATGTATGTAATACTCAATTTGTACAATAAATTATGGACCTGGGGGAAAAAAGGCTCGTCTCCCAGGCTTTTTTTGGTATCAGCCAAACTCAGCATAACAAATACAGTAAGACAAGACATACACCTTCATATCAAGGTTGTAATAGGCAATCCAGTAGAAGAAGATAGGTTCCACAAGCAGGCAAAAGAACCAGAGACACCCCTACCCCTCCTCCCAGTTTTAGGAATCCAACAAAATCTCCAAGCTAAAGAACCATAACATATATGCAGAGGGTCTAGTGTAGCCCCACAGGCTCCATGGCTGTTGCTTCCGTCTCTGTGAGCCCCTATGAGCCCTGCTTAGTTAATACTGTGGACTGCATTCTTCTCCACCTCTCTGGATCCTACCATCCTTCCTACCCCCCTTCTGTGGGGTTCCCCAAGTTCCACCTAATGTTTGGGTGTGGGTCTTTGCATCTAGTCCCACCAGTTGCTTAAAGCCTTTCTGATGACTCTTGGGCTAGACCGCAGTCTATGAGTATTGCAGAATATCTACAAGTTCTGTAACACCTTTAACTCAGTACATCTTGCAGGCAGGACAGATTGTAGGTGGAAGGTTTTGTGACTGGGTTGATGTTCCAGTCTCACTGCTGGGAGCCTTGCCTGGTTATAAAGGTGGCCAGATCAGGCTCCACATCCGCTATTAGTAGTCGTCTTTCCTAGGGTTACCTCATAGATTCCATGGAGTTTCTACTGCACTAGGTTTCTATACCACTGCCCACCCCTGCAATTCCAATAGTGTCTCCTGGTCCTCTCTCCCCCCATCTGCCATCCCCTCCTTACCTGATTTCTCCTGTTCCCGTCCTCACCTGCCCCCAGTCCACCCACAAAATCTTGAGTGAGGATTTTAAAAGCAGTTGAACTTTTCTTCTACTTCCTAACTAGTTTATCCTTTCATGTGACAGCCAGATGTTTGCTGACAACTGAATTCTTCTGGGAAGAGAAATAGCAAACACTGTGAGCTTATGACAGGTACTGCTTAGACTACCTGTGCAAGGTTTTACAGCTAATGCATGGTAAATTGGAGACTCAAATCTAGTTTGCCTGACCTTCAAACCCACCAGGGTTGAGGAAAATAGCCACACGCAGGGTGGTGAGCTTTGGGATTACTGACAGGCAAGTGGTCTCTTAATTAGTACTAAAGAAGTACAAAAGGAACAAGATGAGAAGAGCAAGATGAAGGATCTGGGTATGGCAGAATGTGCTGATCCAATCAATATTCAGTAGCCACGATCTCATTCCTTCTTTTCACTTTTCTTTTTTGTGCAGTTCTGAGGACCAAATACAAGACCTCTTGCTTACTAGTTGAATGATTGACTCATTCATTCATTTATTTTAATCCTGGAGATTGAACCTAGGACCTTTTGTATGCTAGGGAAGCATTCTACCAGTGAGCTATATCTTCAATTTTTTTTTTTAAATTTGAGACAGGGTCTTGCTAAATTGCCTAAGTTAACCTTAAATTCGTTCCATAGCCTGCACAGACCTTGAACTTACAATCCTCTTGCTTCTGGTGCTTATCAAGCTGCTGGAGTTACAGGCATGCAGCACCAGACCTGACTAGTCATTTCTTCTTAACAAAAGATCAGAAGCTGTGTTAGCGCTAAGCTGTCTTTCCTTGGGGAAGAAATCATAACTCCGTGTAAAAATAGATTGCCCTTTCCAATAATTGCTCGGGAATCATCATGGAAACTAGCATTAGGCAAATGAAAATAATTATGTTTGTAGAGAATCATACTGTGAGGAAGTTCGTTCCCCATGAGAAAAGACATACTTTCGGAAGGACAACAAAAGCAGTTCTGCTAGTGGAGGATGATACTGCAAAGATATTTTCCAAGAGAACACACATGTGGAAAAGGACAAGACTCTCGTCCCTTTTTTTTGTTTCCTTCCTGTTTTGGAAGGCATTGTATATGGGTAATAGTTGAGGCTGCAGCAGCCATTTTGTTAGCAAGAAGTGCAGTCTTTTCATCTGAGAATGGTAGCAGGGGTGAGTAAAAGAAATCCTGAGGTCTGTGATGATCTCATTTGGCTACTAAATAATCTTTAGATATCAGTGACCTCTGTGCTTATTTTGTCAACAATAAATGTCCTTTCAATCTAAGCCACTATGCATAGCACTGTTGGTTTCTTGCAGTTGAATACATCCAAGCTGATACAAACATGAATTGGACTTAATAGCTACTGTGAATTTTGTTCAAAGTTCAAAGAAAATAATTAGTTGTTGCTGATTATTAAATTTATTAAATTATTTAAATGTATAAAATTATTAAAATTAGTTGTTGCTCCAAAAACATTTCCAGTTTCTATTCAACCTAAATAAGTAGAGCAACTTCTATAAAACACCTGGTGAGCAGTCTACAAAATAGAGATAGGGAAAAAAAAAACTCAGTGTGTTCAGAAAGTTGGGCTTACTGAAGCAAAGAAGAATCATACACATTATCTAAAGATTTTCCACAAGATAAGAAAGGAAGAAAACAGCCAGGCAGTGGTAGCATGGGCCTTTAATCGCAGCACTCTGAAGGCAAATACAGGCGATCTTTGTGAGTTCAAAGCTAGCCTGGTCTACAGGACAGCTAAGACTGTTACACAGAGAAATTCTGTCTCAAAAAAAGCAAAAGAAAAAATAAATGAAGAAAGGACGACAGGAAGACAAGGAGGGAGGGAGGAAGGGAAGAAGGGAGGAAGGGAGGAAGGAAGGAGCCATTTTAGGGTTGGCAAGAGACTTGACTCTAGAGGGGTTCCCAGGTGTCCAAGGGGATTTCCCCAGCTAGGTCCGTGGGCAGCAGAAGAGAGGGTGCCTGAACTGGCCTTCTCCCATAGACACACTGATGAATATCTTGCATATCACCATAGAATCTTCATCTGGCGATGGATGGAGATAGAGACAGAGACCCACATTGGAGCACTGGACTGAGCTCCCAAGGCCCAGATGAAGAGCAGAAGGAGGGAGAACATGAGCAAGGAAGTCCGGTTTGATCCACCCATGGAGACGGTGGGACTGATCTAATGCGAGCTCACTAAGGCCAGCTGGACTGGGACTGAACGAGCAGGTGATCAAACCGGACTGTTGTAATAGGAGCGATGGGGCTGTGTTCCGCCACCCGGCTGCCCGCACGACTAGCTTATGCCCCGAAATAATTACACGGAAACTGTATTCTTTTAAACACTGCTTGGCCCATTAGCTCCAGCCTCTTATTGGCTAGCTCTTACATATTGATCTAACCCATTTCTAATATTCTGTGTAGCACCATGAGCTGGCTTACCAGGAAGGATCTTAACCTGCGTCTGTCTGGAGTGGGAGAATCATGGCGACTCCCTGACTCAGCTTCTTTCTCCCAGCATTCTGTTCTGTTTACTCCACCCACCTAAGGGTTGGCCTATCAAATGGGCTTAGGCAGTTTCTTTATTAATTAACCAATAAAAGCAACAGATTAATACAAGACCCACCTCCATCACTGGACTCTGATTGTGGCTGACAATGAGGGCGGACTGAGAAGCCAATGATAATGACACCGGACTTTGATTCTACTGCATGTAATGGCTTTTTGGGAGCCTAGTCTATTTGGATGCACAACTTCCTAGACCTAGATGGAGGGGGGAGGTCCTTGGACTTCCCACAGGGCAGGGCACCCTGACTGCTCTTAGGACTGGAGGGCAAGGGGGAGTGAGGGGAGTGGGAGGGAAGTGGGAGAAGGAGAGGAGGTGAAAATTATTAAGAAAGAAAGAAAGAAAGAAGAAAGAAAGAAAGAAAGAAAGAAAGAAAGAAAGAAAGAAAGAAAGAAGTAAAACAGACAGGGGACAGAGAAAAGGGGCTTTTCCTCCTAAGGTCTTTATATAAAAGATGATTCTTATAGAAGTCTCTTAATTGAGGTTTAATGTGACAACCATTTTAGTATGCATATGGTTCAGATTCCCACTCTTTGGAAAGCAGGCTCCAGGACTTCTTCCACACAAAGGCAAGTTGGCTCAGAAATCAGGATTTCAAAGCCATGGATGATTTTGTCCCTCAGCTATACCTAAAGCCAATTGCATTTATGGTTCTGCCCTCCTTGCAGTTCTTTTAAAAGTAACTGCTCGGTTTCACTAGCCTGCCTGCACCAAGCAAGGTGGGCGCTTTGGTTTACGAACTTCCCAACCAGCACGGAGAGCTGATCTCGGCACCAGGAGAGCCATCATTGGGGTGAGTTTCAGACCCGTGGCAGCAGCCCAGGACAGGGAACTCAGAAGTTCCTCATCCCCACCCCCCTTATACTTCCTGAGCTCCCTGCAGGGCCTCTACTCCCTGCATACTGCCTTTCTCTTCCTATCCCACCCAGCTTGCATCCAGAACCCTCCACCCTTCTGCCCGCCTTCCTTCTTCGGGCACATAACACCACCAAGCTCAGCCTGTCTGGCACTGGGGGCGAATCCTCAAGGCAAGCGGGAGGGCAGGGGTTCCTTTATTTCACTAGCCTGCCTCCACCAAGCAAGGTAGGCGCTTTGTTTACAAACTACCCAACCAGCACAGAGATCTGGTCTCGGCACCAGGAGAGCCATCACTGGGGAAAGACATCACTGGAGCACCAGGAGAGCCATCACTGGGGAGTGACATCACTGGGAAGGTACATCAGTAGGCAAGGAGACCTGATCCTGTAAAAGAAGATCCATAGGGAAGCATTCGGAGGAAGAGATGGGCAGGCGCCAATGCAAGAATTCAACCAACAATCTGAAAAACAATATGAAACCACCAGAACACAGTGACCTTAAAACAGGAGGTCATGAACACTTTAATCAAGAAGAAGTAGAAAAAATTGACTTTATGAAAGTGATTGACGCCCTTAAACAGCATGTAAAAAATGCCCTTATAGAAATGGATGAGAAGTATAACAGAAAGTTTGAAGAATTGAATAAATCAGTGAATAATACCCTAGGAAACCAAGGAAAAACAATCAAACAGATGATGGAAACAGTTCAAGACTTGAAAACTGAAATGGAGGCAAGAAAGAAAACACAGAGGGCCGGCTGGACATGGAAAAATCTAGGTAAATGAATAGAGACTACAGAAACAAGCATAACCAACAGAATACAAGAGATAGAAGAAAGAATCTCAGATTCTGAAGATACCATAGAGAAAATAAACACTCTGATCAAAGAAAACAGCAAGGCCAACAAACTCTCATCACAAAACATTCAGGAAATATGGGACACAATAAAAAGACCAAACCTAAGAATAATAGGAGTAGAAGAAGGAGAAGAAGCGCAGCTCAACGGTCCAGAAAATATATTTAATAAAATTATAGAAGAAAACTTTCCCGACCTAAAGAAAGATATACCTATGAAGGTTCAAGAAGCATACAGAACACCAAATAGGCTGGATCAAAAAAAAATATCCCCTCGCCATATAATAATCAAAACACAAAGCATACAGAATAAAAAAAGAATATTAAGAGCTGCAAAAGAAAAAGGCCAAGTTACTTAGAAAGGTAAACCTATCAGACTTACACCTGACTTCTCTATGGAAACCATGAAAGCCAGAAGGTCCTGGATAGATGTACTGCAGAAACTAAGAGACCATGGATGCAAGCCCAGACTACTATACCCAGCCAAGCTTTCATTCACTATAAATGGAGAAAACAAAATTTTCCAGGATAAAAACAAATTTAAACAATACATAGCCACAAATCCAGCCTTACAGAAAGTAATAGAAGGAAAATCACTAACCAAGGAGTCCAACAATGACCACAATAACTCAGACATCTAGAGACCCTTCACCAGTGCAACTCAAAGAAGGGAAACACACAAACTCTACTACTAAAAAAGTGACCGGAGTTAACAACCACTGGTCATTAATATCACTTAATGTCAATGGACTCAACTCACCTATAAAAAGGCACAGGCTAAGAGATTGGATACGAAAACAGGTTCCAACATTCTGCTGTTTACAAGAAACACACCTCAACCACAAAGACAGACACCTACTCAGAGTAAAGGGCTGGGATAAGGCTTATCAAGCAAATGGACCTAAGAAACAAGCAGGGGTGGCCATACTAATTTCTAACAAAGTTGACTTCAAACTTAAATCAATCAGAAGACATGGAGAGGGACATTTTCTACTCATAACAGGAACAATTCATCAGGATGAAGTCTCAATCCTGAATATCTATGCCCCTAATATAAAAGCACCCACGTACGTAAAAGAAACATTGCTAAAACTCAAGGCAGCAATCAAACCGCACACACTAATAGTAGGAGACTTCAACACTCCTCTCTCACCAATGGACAGGTCAATCAGACAGAAACCTAACAGAGAAATAAGAGAATTAATGGAGGTAATGAATCAAATGGACTTAACAGACATATATAGAATAGTCCACCCAAATAAGAAAGAATATACCTTCTTCTCTGCAGCTCATGGAACCTTCTCGAAAATTGACCACATACTCGGTAACAAAGCAAACATCCACAGTTACAAAAAAATATTAGTAACCACCTGTATCTTATCAGATCACCATGGATTAAAGCTAGAATTCAACAACAACGCTACCCCCAGAAAGCCTACAAACTCATGGAAACTGAACAGTCAACTACTGAACCATACCTGGATTAAGGAAGAAATAAAGAAAGAAATTAAAGTCTTCCTTGAATTCAATGAAAATAAAGAAACAACATACTCAAACCTATGGGACACTATGAAAGCCGTCCTAAGAGAAAAGTTCATAGCACTAAGTGCCCACTTAAAGAAAACAGAGAAAGCACACATTGGAGACTTAACAGCCCACCTGAAAGCTCTAGAAAAAAAAGAAGCAGACTCACCTAGGAGGAGTAGAAGACTGGAAATAATCAAACTGAGGGCTGAAATCAACAAAATAGAAACACAGAAAACAATAGAAAGAATCAATGAAACAAAAAGCTGGTTCCTGGAGAAAATCAACAAGATTGATAAACCCCTATCCAAACTAATCAAACGGCAGAGAGAGAATTTGCAAATTAATAAGATCAGAAATGAAAAGGGGGACATAACCACAGACACAGAAGAAATTCAGAGAATCTTTAGATCTTACTACAAAAGTCTGTATGCCACAAAACTGGAAAATGTAAAAGAAATGGACACTTTTTTAGATAAATACCATATACCAAAGTTAAACCAGGACCAGGTGAACAACCTAAATAGACCTGTTAGTCGTGAAGAATTAGAAGCTGTTATCAAAAACCTCCCTTCCAAAAAAATGTCCAGGACCAGATGGTTTCAATGCGGAATTCTACCAGAACTTCCAAGAAGACCTAATACCTATACTCCTTAATGTATTTCACAATATAGAAACAGAAGAGTCATTGACAAATTCCTTTTATGAAGCTACAGTAACTCTGATACCAAAACCACACAAAGACTCAACCAAGAAAGAGAATTACAGGCCAATCTCACTCATGAACATTGACGCAAAAATCCTCAACAAAATACTGGCAAACCGAATCCAAGAACACATTAGAAAAATTATCCATTATGATCAAGTAGGCTTCATCCCAGACACGCAGGGCTGGTTCAACATATGCAAATCTATCAATGTAATCCATCATATAAATAAACTGAAAGAAAAAAACCATATGATCATTTCATTAGATGCTGAAAAAGCATTTGACAAAATTCAACATCCCTTTATGATAAAAGTCTTGGAGAGATTAGGGATACAAGGGTCATACATAAATATAATTAACGCGATTTACAGCAAGCCAACAGCTAACATCAAATTAAACAGAGAGAAACTTAAAGCCATCCCACTAAAATCAGGAACATGCCAAGGCTGTCCACTCTCTCCATACCTCTTCAATATAGTGCTTGAAGTTCTAGCAATAGCAATAAGACAACATAAGGGGATCAAGGGGATTCGAATTGGAAAGGAAGAAGTTAAACTTGCGTTATTTGCAGATGATATGATAGTGTACATAAGCGACCCCAAAAACTCCACCAAAGAACTCCTACAGCTGATAAACACCTTTAGTAATGTGGCAGGATACAAGATCAACTCCAAAAAATCAGTCGCCCTCTTATACACAAAGGATATGGAAGCAGAGAGGGAAATAAGAGAATCATCACCTTTCACGATAGCCACAAACAGCGTAAAATATCTTGGGGTAACTCTAACCAAGGAAGTGAAAGATCTATTTGACAAGAACTTTAAGGCATTGAAGAAAGAAATTGAAGAGGATACCAGAAAATGGAAGAATCTCCCTTGCTCTTGGATTGGGAGGATCAACATAGTAAAAATGGCAATTCTATCAAAGGCAATTTATAGATTCAATGCAATCCCCATCAAGGTCCCATCAAAATTCTTCTCAGATCTTGAGAGGACAATAATCAACTTTATATGGAAAAACAAAAACCCCAGGATAGCCAAAACAATCTTATACAATAAAGGAACTTCTGGAGGCATTACCATCCCTGACTTCAAACTTTATTACAGAGCTACAGTAATGAAAACAGCGTGGTACTGGCATAAAAACTGAGAAATCGACCAATGGAATCGTATAGAAGACCCAGATTTTAACCCACAAACCTATGAACACCTCATTTTCTATAAAGGAGCTAAAAGTATACAATGGAAGAAAGAAAGCATCTTCAACAAATGTTGCTGGCACAACTGGATGTCAACCTGTAGAAGAATGAAAATAGACCCATATCTATCACCATGCACAAAACTCAAGTCCAAATGGATCAAAGACCTCAATATCAATCTGAACACACTCAACCTGATAGAAGAGAAAGTGGGAAGTACCCTACAACATATGGGCACAGGAGATCGCTTCCTACGTATAACCCCAGCAGCACAGACATTAAGGGCAACATTGAATAAATGGGACCTCCTGAAACTGAGAAGCTTCTGTAAAGCAAAGGACACTGTCACTAAGACAAAAAGGCAGCCTACTGACTGGGAGAAGATCTTCACCAACCCCGCAACAGACAAAGGTCTGATCTCCAAAATATATAAAGAACTCAAGAAACTAGACGTTAAAATGCTAATTAACCCAATTAAAAAATGGGGTACTGAACTGAACAGAGAATTCTCAACAGAAGAAGTTCAAATGGTCAAAAGATACTTAAGGTCATGCTCAACCTCCTTAGCGATCAGAGAAATGCAAATCAAAACAACTTTGAGATATCATCTTACACCTGTCAGAATGGCTAAAATCAAAAACACCAATGATAACCTTTGCTGGAGAGGTTGTGGAGAAAGGGGTACCCTCATCCATTGCTGGTGGGAATGCAAACTTGTGCAACCACTTTGGAAATCAGTGTGTCAGTTTCTCAGGAAATTTGGGATCAACCTACCCCTGGACCCAGCAATAGCACTCTTGGGAATATACCCAAGAGATGCCCTATCATATGACAAAAGCATTTGTTCAACTATGTTCTTAGCAGCATTATTTGTAATAGCCAGAACCTGGAAGCAACCTAGATGTCCTTCAATGGAAGAATGGATGAAGAAAGTGTGGAATATATACACATTAGAGTACTACTCTGCGGTAAAAAAAATGACTTCTCGAATTTTGCATGCAAATGGATGGAAATAGAAAACACTATTCTGAGTGAGGTAACCCAGACCCAAAAAGAAGATCATGGGATGTACTCACTCATAATTGGTTTCTAGCTATGGATAGGTGCCACTGATTCTATAATTTGTTATCCTAAAGAAGCTAAATAAGAGGGTGAACCCAAGGAAAAACATATAGTTATCTTCCTGGCTATGGGTAATAGACAAGATTGCCGGGCAAAAAATTGGAATCTTGGGGGTGGGGTGGGATGGGGGTAAGGGGAGATGGGGAGAGAAAAGTGAGAAGGAGAGGATGGGGGGATCTTGGGGATACGGGATGATTGGGGATAAAGGAAGGTTGGATAGGGGAGCAGGGAAGCACATATCTTAGTTAAGGGAGCCACCTAAGGGTTGGCAAGAGACTTGAACCTGGAGTGGCTACCAGGTGCCCAGGGCAATGTCCCCAGTTAGTTCCTTGGGCAGCTGAGGATAGGGAACCTGAAATGACCCTATCCTATAGCCATACTGATGAATATCTTGCATATCACCATAGAACCTTCATCTAGCGATGGATGGAGATAGAGACAGAGACCCACACTGGAGCACCGGACTGAGCTCCCAAGGTCCCATTGAGGAGCAGAAGGAGGGAGAACATGAGCAAGGAAGTCAGGATCACGAGGGGTACACCCACCCACTGTGACAGTGGGGCTGATCTATTGGGAGCTCACCAAGGCCAGCTGGACTGTGACTGAAAAAGCATAGGATAAAACCGGACTCTCTGAACATGGCGGACAATGAGAGCTGACGAGAGGCCAAGGACAATGGCACGGGGTTTTGATCCTACTTCACGTTCTGGCTTTGTGGGAGCCTAGCAAGTTTGGATGTTCACCTTCCTAGACCTGGATGGAGGGGGGAGGACCTTGGACTTTCCACAGGGCAGGGAACCCTGACTGCTCTTCGGACTGGAGAGGGAGGAGAAGAGGAGTGGGGGGAGGGGGAGAGGGGCGGGAGGAGGCGGAAATTTTTTTTTCAAAAAAAAAAAAACAGGCCAAGAAGCCAAAGAAAGCAAGCCCATAAGCAGAATTCCTCTATGTCTTCTGCAGTTGCTTCCAGGACCTGCCTTGAGTTTCCTCCTGACTACATCATGATGTGCTATAAACTGTAAAATAAAAAAAAAAAAAGTAACTGCTCACAGCTTCCCCATAGTTCAAAGAGGGGTCTTACTGGGCTCGTTCCCTGTCACTTGGAATGCCTACATAAATAAAAACCATCAAGGCCTCAAAATAATGCATTGTTTACATTTTAACACTATGAGACATCTAGAATTTGGAAGAAGACTACAGTGTTCCTTTTCTCCCTCCATAAAGTTTTTTACTATTCAGTGGGGAGTCAGGAAAGGTTGAGACTGATGGCAAACCTAGCCAGTTTGCTAAAAGAATCCAATCATTCAACATGCTACATAATCTGAATTGGCAGATGAATTGGCTCTATGTTATGTCATCAGTCAAAAGGACCGGATTTATTTCTTTGCTGATTTTGTACTTTGTTCTGCATTCTTAATATTTTATGCTCAGAATTATACTAAAGTCACTGAGAAAATAGATAGAATTCACTGTGTGCTAGGTATACTTCACTTGATCACCATCACCTACTCCAGAACCAATGTGAACACATTTTTAGTATATGAACTCATTTTCCTGGGAGAAAAGATGATGACATTAAGTAGAGTTAATAAGGCTCTGTGACATAAAAAAAAAATAAGAGTCATGTTTTATAGCATTCTTTACTATGATGCATGCTAACACATTTTCTGAAGAAGTATGTAATACACCCTTAGTACTAAAATTTTTTTAGTGTGTGGTATAAGCAAGCAAGAAGAAGCACGATATTGTGACCTCTCTAATTCAAGCATCTGGGAAGCTGAGACAGGACAACTGCCATAAGTTCAAGGCCAGCCTGGACACACAGTAAGATCGTGTGTCAAGAACCTAACAAATAAGGAAAGAAGCAAAATAAATATTTATTTACATTAGATCAGATTGATTTTGTCTTCACTAGTGATGTCCAGTGACACATTCTATAGTGATGGCAATGGCCTGTGTCTGCAGTAACTAATGGGGTAAGCAGTAGCCACATGTGGATACTGGGCACTTTAAATGTAATCATTATGACCAAGGAAGTGAGTATTTTACTTTCTGCAGTTTGTCAGCCATGTGTAACTGAGGTTCAACAATACTATATGGAAAATTCAAAGAATGTTACCCCAAGACTTTATACTGCATACCATCCTAAATAGCATGATGAAATCATATGGTCTGACCTAGAACCGGAATTATCTTTATCCAGAGTATACATACTGTTTATAGTGTTCGCCTGTTCATCATTCCGGAACTATTGATTTTGGGATCAACTGTTTTTGTATCATAGTACCTGTGTTCACGTGGCCTTATTTTACTTAATGATAGCTTCAAAGTACAGGAGCTGGCAACATGAATATACTAGAGAGATGCTGTAAGGTGTCTCAATGCATTACTTTGAGGCCTCGATGGTTTTTATTTATGTAGGCATTCCAAGTAAAAGGGAACAAGCCCAGGAAGACCCCTCTTTGAACTATGGGGAAGCTGTAAGCAGTTACTTTAAAAAGAACTGCAAAGAGGGTAGAACTATAAATGCAGTTGGCTTTAGGTATAGCTGAGGGACAAAATCATCCATGACTTTGAATTCCTGATTTCTGAGCCAACTTTTTAAACTTTTAGTTTAAAAAGTTATTTCCAAGGTAGGAAAGAAAAAGCATGTATGCTGAGGTCGTGGTGGCTTATAACAGGAACAAATCTTTAATCCATGAAGTCATGAAGGCTGTACTACCTCCAAATGCAGAAGCTACAGCCAGAGCTTAAGTGCTTAGTCATTCAGCTCACTTCATGTTATCGTGTAGCCATTGGATTGCCTCAAATCATCACTAGAAGTATGAGCAGAGTATGAAATATGTGTTTAAGAGAGACCATATTTTCATAACTTATTATAATATAGTTGTGATTATTCTTATAACTTATTATAGTACAGCTATGATTATTCTATTATAAAATTGTTGATCTCTTTGCATAAGTTATAAATTGGAAATTTATCACAGGCATGGATATATATGTAAGAACAGTAAATAAAAAGTTTGGCACAAAGATTCAGGCAACCCCTGGGACCATCCTCTCTGCTGATCAGTGGAAAACATATTTGATTAGCTTCTGAACAAAGATCAAATACAGGGCATTGCCAAGGAAACATTATCTAAGGATGAAACCAAGGATGGGGCTGTAGAATTCTTTGTTAAAGTAATAAGGTAACACAGTGTACCTTTTGCCATACAAAAGTACCATCAACAGGATTAAAGGTAGACCTCAGAACCCTCTAAAAACAATATTTTGTGAGACGTTCTCATCTGAATCTCTCCTTCCAAGAAACCAAGAGAGCATCTGTCTGAACCTCAACTACTCCAAAATTATTTCATTGTGTAATATGTTCTTAAAATTCTATATTAAAATCAAAGAAGTCATTTTATCCTTGGGCTTTTTACTAGTCTCTAGTTTGATGATTCATAATCACATTTTCTACTTAATTCAGTGAGCGTATATTAAAGGACTCTGTTACCTTGTACTTGCAAATGAGCTTCTGGGGAAAATAGCAAAATAAGATGATCAAACATTACTAGCATAAAATTTAAAGTATTATATATAGTACAAGAATATTAGCACTATCAAACTTTTCTGTGTGTTTCAAAAATGTCTTAACCATCTTATATGATTTACAGTTAAGAAAATTATATTTATGTATTTCTTCAATTTAATAATCAGTAGGAAAAGCCACTCAGTCTTCTCTAGTGAAATAAATTGTTGTCAAAGTTTAGTCTATAGATTTAAGGGGAAAAAGTCTTTCTGGCTCAAGGTATTAGAATATTTTATTCTCTGAGACTATGGTTTGCTATAGGTTTTCATAACTTAAAAGTCCTTGAGAAATGGGAACCCACAGAAAACTTTTATCGTGGAACAATATTGTCACTTAGTCTCATGAATTCTTCTGGTAGTTAATGCATGTGAGCAGACAAACATGTGTGGTGACCTCAATCAAGGGCCAATCTACAAGATGCGTGGACAGAGGGCAGAAGATTCCATCAGTTATTCTCTTTGTTTGTTGCGTCTTTATGTGACTTGGGTATCTGGGTAACTGTAGCCACATACAAAGAATTTGGCAATGTTCCTTTTGTTTCTATTTGTATGAAACAATCTGAGAAGTATTGATACTAGCTCTTTTTTGAAATTCTGGTAGAATTCTATGCTAAAACCACCTGGTTTGGGGATTTTTTTTTTTCTGATTTTTAGGAACCTGTTCCTCATGTTGGATTTCCTTGCTCAGCCTTGATGAAAGGGGAGGAGCTCATTCCTGCCTCAACTTGGTGTGCCATGCTTTGCTCAAGCCCATGGGAGGCCTGCTCCTTTCTGAATGGAGATGGAAGAGGGGTGGGTGAGGGGGTAGATGGGAGTGGGAGAGGGAACAAGAGGAGAGGAGGGAGGGGAAACTGTGATTAGTGTGTAAAATAAATGAAAACATGCTAATTAAATTAGAAAAATTGAAGGAGATTCAAATGCATAGAGGACTATTGGGAAATCCCACCACCTACAAAGCAGACCACCAGACCAGCTCTGCTAAGTTTTTGGCAATGTTTTCCCACAGGAGAGAAACCAGACCAATATGCAAATGAAGGAATCAGAGGAGCAGTGCTTGGAAGATACAAGCTTTTCAGGCTGTTTGCTTTGCTCTCAAGAAACAGGCCCAGACAAGTATTCACAGAAGCAGAAACTGTAAAGGCTATCTTCCTTGGATGGCTTGTTTCTCAGAATCCATGGCACACTAACAAATACAACCCTAAAGGTGAGGAAACAGAGGGATGCCCCTGGGGGAGGATCCTTGTTACACATAGAACAAAAGCAGTCAGAGACCCTTTGACTAATCACAAGGAATAGATGAAGAAAATGTCTGCCGACAATGTTTCCATTGAGGGGAGAAGATTCACTGGAAAGTTCCAGTGGAACAAGTCCTTATACCCCTTTTATCTTCTTTTATCTTCTGCTACCACCCCAGGCGCCTCTCCTGCATCAGCATCAACCACAGACTGCTTATGACTGAAGAGTAGTAGAATTGGAAGTGTCAGAGCACATAACACAAAACAAGGACAATTGCTGATGTACATTTGGGGTTGATTTATATAGCTCTCTGCACGGCACAGTTTTGTCTTAGGCCTTTAGTTACATTATCTTCTTTAGCTTTACTATTCAAAGGGGATATATTGTGAAATAGTCACCACAGCCCAGTTTTAGTTAAAATGTCCACCAGTCCATGTGGTTCTCATTCAGCATTATGATGAAGACCACTCAATTTTACACTCGAAACTTTTCTCATGTGAACTGGTAATAATGTATTCACCCTGCCAAAAAGTCACAATAGAGTTTACTCCTTCCCGTGGGTCTTAGCTATATGAACTACCAAGTTGGTGATTTCAAAGATCTTAAAACTTACAGATTTGTCTAGGTAGTTCTCTGTTTCTTTATTCAGAATGGAAGACTCCAAAGATTTGAGAGGGGTTTTGGGGTACGGGCTGGTGATGGCTTTACTTCTACCTGATTGATTCAGGACCTAGAAAATATGTCCCATAGGACATAAGGCTGATATGATGTTTTTTTATCTATCCTTGATCTTTTTCTCTCTAGCAGGAAACAGTGTTGAGAGACATGGTATTAAGTTACTATTTCTAACTAAATGTATGGCCCAGACTGAAGGAGCCTTTCATTTATGAGTTTCAATTCCCTCCTTTAAAAACTGGAATGCAGGCCGGGCAGTGGTGGCGTACGCCTTTAATCCCAGCACTCGGGAGGCAGAGGCAGGCGGATCTCTGGGAATTCGAGGCCAGCCTGGTCTACAAGAGCTAGTTCCAGGACAGGCACCAAAGCTACAGAGAAACCCTGTCTCGAAAAACCAAAATAAAAAAAAACTGGAATGGAAAGGGTGCAGGGTGAATTTCAAATTGTTTTCCCTCAGAACACTCTCATTCTCAGCCTTTGCAGCTGGGAAAAATGCTGTCAAATGAATCGATTTGAGCTCCCTCCTCCAACAAGCAACAAGCAACAAACAACTAGCATGATGTGCAGTTTCCAAAGTCACAACGTTCTTTCATGCAAATGAAAGGCCCTTTCATATACTGCTTCTAAGTTCTCAGTGAAGAAGCCCCGTTCTTTTGGTAGGTGTCATCAATGACTTGGAAGTCTTCCTGGGAGAGGCAGTGACTCTTAGCTACCTTGCTCATAACTGCATTCTCAGTTCAGAGAATGATCTCAGCATTAATTAAATGAACTTTGTTTTTCTCAATTTCTATTTTTTCAAATGTTAAGTGGGTTCATCATTAGTCAGTCTTATCATACATCAAGGGAGTGTCTGAACTTGCTTCTTTGTCCTTTTTTATGATCCACATGAAAGCCAGTCCCCTGCCCTTAGTCTCTTTTCTATTTTATTTATTATAGTACATGAATGCTTTCCCTGCATGCACGCATTTATATGAACCATATGCATGCCTGATGCCCACAGAGGTTAGAAGAGGACATCATATCCCTTGGGACTAGAATTATAGGCAGTTGTGAGCCACCATGTGGGTACTGGGAATCTAACCCGGGTCCTCTACAAAAGTAGCAAGTGTTCTTAACAGTGAGTCATTTCTCCACCCTATCTTCTCAAATTCAAAGGAGAGTTCAAAACCTAGTTACTTGAGTTTGTCTTTTTCCAATGATCATAATTAATTGGTGAGGCAGGGACTCCCTAAATGTTCAAGCATTTTTAAACTTACTATGTAGCCCAGGTTGTCCTCAAATTCTTGATCCCTTGCCACAGCCTTCCAAGTGCCCCATGCTCTAATCAGTCTTTAAAATTCAATTCTCCAGGGGTTCCATTCCCTTGAGATTCTCCGTTTACAATTTTGCTTTAGCACTGAGTCTATGTTGTTTGAGTTTTTCCAGAAATCATTTCAGTAGTGTATAGGGTCTGTCTCTCAGGTAAGCATTTAATATTTCAGAGAATATGACAGGGGCTTGCATTGTCTTACAATGAAGTGCCCCTCTTTACAAGAACCCGTCAAAAGTGTTCTTCTTCTCAAGGCGTTAGTGAACACACTACTCATTTGCTCAAGCTGTTTGCTTAGTATCAAAAAAAAAAAAGAGACATTTGTCTCCCTCATGAAGGGTGTACTTACAGAAACAGATACTGTATTTAAAGTTCAAAAACACTGCCCAAATAAAGCTGTGATGGGTACATAGTTCTTGGCAGTCAATCAGTGCTATAATTTACAAAATTCTGGCACATCATGGCAAAACTGAGAATAACTGGATTGAAGAGACGAAAGGTACTAAGAAAGTAAAGTCAAGTCCCTGTACTGTGTGCCCAGAGTGGTAGGCAGCAGCCCTTAATTGCCAGCTGCAGAGTGATATTTTAATGCAGTAGATTAAATGGTGCAGAGAAAGAGAAGAGACTGTGTGGAAAGATGCTTCCTCCAAATTCCTGAAATGAACATTATGAAATGCCTGTAAGTGACAGATTACAGCCTCCCTAGCTACAGGGCATCTAAGATGTTTTTCTTCTGGAATATTTTCTGGAATATGACTTGGACTTCACTTGAAGCCTTTCATGAAAGACTTTTAAGAGAGCTCTGCCTGTAGTAAGAGGTCGATGGTTTCTTCTCTGGAAATTTTCTCTTGTTTGAAAGCATCCATTTTTCAATCAATGTTCTCAAGCTGACAGACATACTGTCTGCTACTGTTTGTGACTGTCACTGAGTCTTAAACTCTGGTGGAAATTAAAAAAGAATGTAGAACTGACTCTGTTACAACATCTATCAAGGGAGGTGGGAACACACCATACAATGCCTGGGGCTTCTGCTTTCTAGATATGACGGGCATCTAATGTGTTTTCCCAAGGGAACATGAATGCTGATGTTTTCTAGACTCACTTTCACTTCAATGAAATCTTGAGCAAGGAATTCTAAGTAAGAAATTAAAGCAGGCAGTGAATGGATACCATCATAGGTGGACCTTTTCTCTCTTCTCCTGATGAACATATACACAAAAATTCTCAAATATTAGCAAAATAACACTTTCATTTTATTATAAATTCTTGATGAAATGGTTGGTTAGTAATCTCCACTGATAAATTTCTAGTTTTTTGAATCAGAGGAAGGCAGTTACAAGAGGTAATGTATCCTTCAACACACCAAACAATTAGATTACTTTCACCCAACTCCATGAGATGCAATGAAAAGGAACTACGCTAAAAAGAAATCAATTCCAAAATCAAGGCATTGGAAGTCTATTTCAGGTTGTGTAATGAACCACTTGGCCTGTGTTCATAGGAAAAGCTTCTAAAAATCCTGGATAAAAAAATTAATAGCCTTTTAAATTTTACATTGAGTTTGGAAAAATGCACACAGGTAGGGGCTAAAACTTCTAAAGTAGCCAAGCTAGTCAGATATTGAGGCTTCCGTTTCACTCTGATGACAACTGGCAACATAGAGTTTTGATGTCTGTGTACTGGTGAGCTCTGGATTATGGAAGACAAAGTCAAGAGACCATTCAAGTCAGTATATTAGAGAAGTTCTCCCACCTTCTCTGGCCTCCCCAAGACGCCCAAGTTATTTCACATTTATTGGTTGAAAACATGTAGTTATCAAGTGTTGACAAAGGGTGTCAAGCAATGGAAGCACACCCTGGTAGCACAAAATTCAAGTTAATATAATCTCTTCAGTCAACAACTAGCTAAAATCAAAGCTATGCATGCACTTTGGTCTAGGAAACCCACTCCTGGGTATTACTTCTGGAAAAGTCCTGTGCATTTTACCAAGGAACTTCTACTTTGTAAGTTCATAAGACCAACATCACCACAAATGCACATGAGGGATAATATAGATGAACTATGTCACATGGTCATGAGAGTTCCCCAAAAAATGTGAATGCTCTTTGTCTAAGTCACAGCCTCATGCAACAAGATGAGTAAATTCCAAAAATAGGATTTTAAATGAAAATAAAGATAAATTATAGAAAAATAGTCAGTATGGTTCCAGTTATACTAAGGTCAAATGCCTGTTTTCAATCACATTTGAAATATAAATATATTCAATAATAATAAAGAAAATCAAAAAAGGTAACTGCAGAAATTAGGATATTGGTTACACATGAGGAGGCAGGGAAAAGCAAAGAGCATCCGACCAGGACTAGCAAACACTACAACGTCACACTTTATGCTCTTTGGGAGACTATGTTCTAATTAGCAAATAAGCATAGCAGTGTTTGTTGTATTTTTCACCTTATTCATATTATAGAAGTTAATTTATTTTTTTTAATTTTTATTTTTATTCTTTTTTAATTAAGATTTCCACCTGCTCCCCGTTTCCCATTTCCCTCCCCTCCTCCCAAAATATTGCCCCCTCCCCCCACTCCCCTCCCTCATCCCCACTCCTCTTCTCCTCCCCCCACACCATTCCCCTTCCCTCTTGATACTGAAGAGCAGTCCAAATTCCCTGTCCTGCGGGAAGACGAAGGTCTTCTATCTACGTCCAGGAAGGTGAGCGTCTAAATAGGCTAAGCTCCCACAAAGCCAGTTCATGTATTAGGATCAAAACCTAGTGCCATTTAATTTGTGATCCTAGAGAAGCTAAATAAGAAAGTGAACCCAAAGAAAATCGTATAGTCAGCCGCCTGGATAGGGGAAGTAGACAAGATTGCAGGGCAAAAACTGGGAACTTGCGGGTGAGGTGGCATGGGGCAAAGGGGAAATGGGATGAGAAACGTGAGAAGGGGAGGATGGGAGGAGCTTGAGGGATTGGGATGGTTGGGATATAGGAAGGGTGGATACGGGAGCAGCGAACTATATATCATATTATAGAAGTTAATTTATAGCTGGGAACATAGGTCAATGGTAGCATACTCGTCTAGCACATGGGAGGCCCTTAGGCCAATCCTCAGTGCCACAAACAAAATAGAGACATATTATAGAAATATTCTTCTGTTTTGTTTGATATCTACTTTAAAAAAATTAAGTCATGACCATTTAAATGTCTTTGATTCAAAGAGCTTGCTTGTTAGCTTTGTTTATCATTTGTTTGTAATTATCAGAATTTGTTTCTCCTGAAGTACTTAAGAAGAACCATTTGGGCTTCCAACCAGAAGCCCTATTTGCCAATAAACTTAGAGTCTTAGCTCTGGAAATGCTTTGGGAGATCATCTGATGCAAGCACCAACATTAAGGACTGAGAGTGTCCTGATGCAAACCCAACATTTGGAAACAAAGCCAATACACTCAACTCACAAACTGTTATCCACAGCTTACTTCTGGGACAATCAAAATTTCTTTCTCAAAATGCCCCCCAAACTTTCTTGTTTTAACAAATGTGCTAGGAAAAAGAGATCATGCTTCATGTGTTGGTCTGTAAAACTTAGATTTCAGTTGTATAAGTTTATAAGTGTTTGGGGTCAGAAGACGAAACTTATTTCTCAATGTGATTTACAATAAAAAGGTAAAAATTAAGAAGAACTCAATAGCACTGAAACCACAGGTCGTGACTTTACTTGAATTCAAATTTCTAGTTCCAGAGAAACTACATCTGTAGGCCTGAGAAGTATAGAGAGTCAACAGTGCAATCCCCCTTTACTTCCTTGCATTCAAAGACCGTGAGTGGGTAATTGTCAAAGCTCTTAAAACACGGGGTGTGGGAACTATAGACATAATATTTTCAGTTCAAGCCTTGGACTCAACCTGGGAATATATTATTACCCCGAAAATTGAAAGATATTTTTAGAATGGTGATAATTTCGAAATTGTATGGGTTTAAAAAGAGCATGGCTAATATATACATACATATAAGTAACATTATACAGGCTTAGAAGGTTAAATTTATGTGATTAGGAATAAAAACATACATGTATGTATGTAACAACAGTTAGTGAAAAAACACATCATGAATTTGAAAGCGAGTAAGGAAGGGTATATTGGAGGGTTTAGAGGGAGGAAAGAGAAGAGAGAAATCATGCAATTATATTATAATCTCAAAAGTAAGAGAAATAAAACTAAAAAAGAACAAATCAAACCAAAGTCATTTATTTCTTTGATCTATTCAACAGAATGCCATGTTTGATATAGTACATGTAACATGTGTAAATGTATGCTAATCTTTTAAGGAAATACCGATTGGTGAGTTATATTAGCAGAGAACAATATTTATTTTTACCTTTTTATTGTAAATCACATTGAGAATTACATTTCATCTTCTGACCCCAAACACTTATAAACTTATACAATTGAAATCTAAGTTTTACAGAACAACACATGAAGCATGATGCTCTTTCATAGTGAATTCCATTTGGTCTTGAAAAAGTACTGATCAATACTCCCTGAACAAAATTCACACCCCAAGAATGGGTACTATCCTCTCTCGGGGTATTTTGTAGATCTGCATAGGTCTATGAATAAAAGAATAAGAACTAGAAAGAGAAAAATAATCTGCAGAAGAAAACTGGAGTGGATACCTTCGTGGGTTTTGTTTCTCCCAAAGTGGACCTTACCTGAAACAAGAAATTTAATGTTGGTAGTCCTTTTAGGAAGTGATTCTTGGAAACAGAGCAATGCAGTGGAGAACATGATAAAAGAAAATGGGAAAGCTCATGAAAGCAGTCTCGTGAGCAGGGTATTTCTAGAGGTAACCTGGACTTGGCTTCACTGAGAAAACGCACGAGACGCAACCCAGTGACATGGGAGCTGAGATGTCTGTCCACTCACACCTGCCCCTTCTTGGCCAATCTCCTATTCTTCTGGAACTTCCTGCTGAGCAAGGTGTCAAAGCACTGAGCAAAGTCTGAAAAGAAAGCCTCGGAGCCTTGCAAACATCTGAGGGGGAAACCATAAGCAATGAGGGAACTGCCCACCTCAGCTGAGTGAAGATGGTGCAGGGTTTTGCCCGTGTTAGCTAGAGCTGCTTAAAACTGGCAGACAATCAAACCATCAATGCGGTCCGTCCTTTTAAATACACAATAAGGAACACAATAGAAATATAAGCCTGAAACCTTGTGTCTTCCTGTTTATGTTAACCTGTACATACAGCTTAATGCGGGCACATTTACCTTCATGGACTTTGAAGAGAGATGTCAGCTAGCTACCCACGTGATGAAGGTAAAGCAGCTTCTGGGGAAAAAGAAGAAAGCAAAGCAACAGTGAGCTGTAAGAGGACAGAGGCTAAACTGCAGAAGGCTGACTCTCCCAAAACAGAATCAACCACGTGAGACTTTGGGCCACACCTTAAGAAGGACAGAGACACCATGAAAGATGCTGTAAAGCAAAAAACCAAAAAGCAAAGAAAGAGAAAAGCACCAGGCGTCACATCAAGCATTTATCTCCCCAGTTACTTAAAATGCTGAGGTAGAAAGACTGATCAGGAGTTTGGGGATAGCCTGGACAGTATACCAAGAGTTTGACTTCAAAATCATAAAAAAAAATAAGTGGTTTATTAAATGCTGAGGAAACTTTAGATCCATAACCTGTAGAAAATCAGATTTACAAGAACTATAACCACTGTGTTCTGACCTCTTCATGGCCATCGTATTGTGGGAGATTTGTTTGTGTTTTTGCTCCGAGACCAACAATGGAATCAGACCTTGGTTGGAAGGACTGAGTCCACCTTCAGCTGGTCCGAGTAAACCATAGAATTTTCTGACGGACTCAGAGGAAGATGGAGGGACACACAAATGAAATAAGGAGGGGCCCAAAGAGACGTGCAGGCTTTTCAATCAGAAAGGTGGAGAAGAGGGAGGGGATGGTTCCCCACCACTCTGTGGATCTCTCAGGTTTATTGCTAACATTTAACTCCCGAGTTTTATTTTTAATAAAACAATAAAAAAGAAGTCACAATACCATCACAAAGTGAAGCTGTATGTTACAAGGTTTTGAGAACCTCTTGAGCTGCCATTCAAGCTTAATGTACTAGAAAGCATCCTCTGAGGTTGAAGAATGCTGATGAGAGAGGAGAGGTTGCTGTACTGGCACAAGAAAGGGACTCTGACTCCAAGGTTGACTCTGTAAAGCTCTAGCATCAATGTTTCTCACACAGATGCCAGAATGATTTGTTTGTTGCAGAGAATCAAGCTTTTGGGAGGACATGGTTAGCAGAAAGCTAAAGAAATAAAATAAGATTCTAAAATATGAGAGAGAGAGAAAATTAAGTAAAGTATAAGACACCAATGAAGAATAATTTCTTCAGGGCTGGAGAGATGGCTCAGAGGTTAAGAACACTGACTGCTCTTCCAGAGGTCCTGAGTTCAATTCCCAGCAACCACATGGTTGCTGTAATGAGATCTGGTGCCCTCTTCTGGCCAGCAAGGATACAGACAGACAGAACACTGCATACATAATAAGTAAATAAATCTTTAAAAAAAAAAAAAAGAATAATTTCTTCAGTCCCAGGAAGCAGAGAAAGATGTGTGGCTTTCAATCTGCTGGTGGTGATAAACAGACTCCTGTTCCTTGTGTCCTGTGGAGACAGGGAGAGAGGAAAGGTAATACTTGGAGGATACTAATTTCATTTGTCTTGAAATTAAGGTTTAAAAAGGAGAGGGAGAGAGAGAGAGAAAGCAAGAGGTTTGGGAGCTGTCATTTAGAAAATTAGCCTCAAGCTCTTCATTGCACATGTTGCTGGGAGCCTTGAGTTTATACATGCAGGGAGGATAGAGAACCAGATGTGCCCTGGCTTGTGGAAGCACAGATACTGAATATTAAACCAGTAAGCACCCTGGGGTGGGGGCCAAGATCACCGCTTGATTATCACTGTGCCTCTGCTCCGTGGCAGATGCCTCCTCTTAAGTAAGATCCTGTACCACTCACGGCACAACATCATGTAGGCGCCAGGAAGGAAACGTGCTCTGGAGAGCAGAATTGAAAAAGGACTGCAGGAGGAAAATGAATCCTTATGATTGAAGAGAGAGATGACTTGTTGCACGACATAGGGCATTAGTAAATATTTCAATGACATTCAAGTAAAAATCAGGAGTCAGGGTCATAAACCACTGGTCTCCCAGTCTCCCAGCTTTCCCTAACATATTCGCCAATGAAATGACCCCTTTTATGCATTTTCTTTCTTCCTGCCCCCATATAGGGTCTTTCTATATAGCTTAAATTGGCTTGGAAATCTCTATACAAGGGCCAGTTTCAACCCTACAATCCTCCTGGCCCAGCCTCTGGAGTGCCGGTGTTGCAGATGTGACCCACCATGCCCAGCGGCCACACTTACAACACCTTTGTATGGTGCTGGAGAAGGAATCTAGGACTTTGAGCAGTCCAAGTGTGCTAGTTATTTTTCTCTTTGCTTGGATAGAACACTTGACAGAGACTTGAGCTTAGCTCACAGTTCCATCAAGATCAATCCATTATGGCAGTAAATGTGCCTTTGGTGGCAGTGGCTCCACAGTGTTGGGAGTAGATTAACTGCTGCTTCTCCTATTATGGCTGATCAGGGAGCAAAGATAAGACTGGAACCAGGGCTGGGCTAGAATTTTCAAATGTCTACCACTTTTGTAGTAGTAGACTCTCTCACCTCACTCCCTCCTCACTCTTAAAGGTTCCATGACCTCCTAAAGCCGTACCACAAACTGAAGAGTTAAGAGGTCAGACATAATGAGGGACATTGTACATTCAAATGTCATAACACTAGGCAAGAACTCTACAACTGAAGCATGCCTGCCCACAGCTCTAAACATTCCATTTTCTTTTACAAACATACAAGTCAATACATGAATTTCTAAAATCTGAACATACCCGTGTAAAATCACTATAAATAATAAATAGAATGATACCAGATCCCACCACCGTCATGATTTCTAGCATAACAAATTGGCTTTATTGACTATACTTCTGAGGTATTGAAAGAAACTTATGAGTGAATCAGAAACTCAGTGAACAGTTGGGAAATGGCTCAGAAATTACAGGGTTTACTGTGTAAACAGAAAGCATAAAATTTTGATCCCCAGAACTCAGGTAAATGCCATGTAGGCGTGGTGACCTTCCTGTAATTCTAGCACTTGGAAGGCAGAGATAGGGTACCCTTGGAGCAAGCTGGACAGCTAGAGTAGGCTTATCAGCAAGTCTGGGTTCAACTTATAGGCTGCATCAATGAAAAAGGCCCTAAACAACATGCTCACAATACATGTGCAAGTATGCACACTCACACACTATTCACACACACAAAAAAAAAACTGAGAAAAAAAAAACACTACCTCACCGTGCTATCCTCTGAAGTAAGATTCTGAGAATGCCATATGGGTTTTTCTCTAAGAATGAGTAGAGTGGTATGCTAAGAGTGCTTATGTCTCTACTCTATAACTGACAAGTCCCACCAGTTTTCAGAAAGCCCAGTTTGCACATGGAATATGTACATCCTATTGAATATCTTTATAATTAAGACATGGGCACAGCAACAAAGGGAAAGACTTGATATCAAGAGTGTAACTAGAAAGCAGATGAGGAGAGAGATGAGAAAAAGTCTTAGATATGAGGTTAGATGCTGCCTTAGTTATTGTTCTATTATTGTGAGAAGACACCACAACCAAGGAAATATTTAGAAGAACAATTTAATTGGGAGCTTGCTTATAGTTCCAGAGGGTTAGTCCATGGCCATCAGAGAGAGGAGAATGGTGACAAGCAGGTACTAACATCCTAATCAACAAGGAGCAGGTAGAGAAAGAGGTAGCTTGGAATGGCATGGTCTTTTAAAACCTCAAAGGCCACCCCCAGTGACACACCTCCTCCAGAAAAACCTCCTAATTCTGCCCAACTAGTAGTCTGCCAATTGAAAGCCAAACACTCAAACAATAACAGATGTTCTACTTGAAGGATAACTCCATTTTAAGCTTTAAAATGTCTTATATACATGAATTGTTTTTATGATCAAATAAAGGATCCCATATCAACATAGTTGGTTTAAAGGAGAAGGCTGTAAAAGAAACCATGAAATTGGAGGCTATGACTTTTACTGGTGTTTTGAATAAAACCTGGATACTAATATGAATTTGTTCTCTGAGACTCAGCTATTATTGAAATTAAGCTAAAGTATTTTCAAAGAGTTGTCTGCTTAACATAAAGCTGTGAGGCTGGGGCTGGGGAGGAGGTTTAGTTGTTGAGAGCTAATACTCTTGCACAAGATTCAGGTTTTCTCATCCACATGTAGTTCCAGGACCATGGCATCAGAGGCGACCCTGGCCCCCATGGGTATGGCATGTATGTGGTACACTTACATACGTGGAAGCAAAACATTCATACACATAATATAAAAATAAATATTTTTTTAAGAAAAAGGTTGGTTCGTGCCTGATTAGAAATGGAGAGATGGCTCAGTGACTAAGATCACTGGCTGCTCTTCCAGAGGTCCTGAGTTCAATTCCCAGCACCCACATGGTGGCTCACAATTATCTATAGTGGGATCTGGTGCCCTCTTCTAGCGTGCAGGCATACATTCAGTCAGAGTACTTATACCTAAAAAATACATAAATAAATAAAATTTTAAAAAGAAATACCTTTTATAAGTAGTTCTTCTTGAATAAGAAGTTGAGCTAAACACTTGAAGTGGCACATGACCTGGATGGGCTGCTGCAGGAAGTGCTGTTACCTGACTTTACTACATAGAAAACCATCTGGTCCTCACAGATGGCGCTTTAATGAAAAAGTAAAGCATTTAAGTTACATTTAAAAGCTGTCTATGTCTAATAGGTGATATTACCAATACAGGGGCCAAAAAATGTAATCAGTTGGCATGATGATTTTACTGAACCATTTAATGAATTTTCCCAATTCCCCAATTTCATTTTTTTTGGGCTTGCTCCCTACTCGGATGAGCTATCTAATGGTTTAGAAACACATCTGAATTTGATATACAGTCCTTATTCATTCTATGCTTCTTCCATTGTTCAAATATAGTGACATTGTCTTATGAAAAAATGCTTTGGGTGGGATTATGTTCACTTTTTGAAAACACTTATTTTTTTAGTGTGCACATGTGTGTGCCTTAATGTATGTATATGTACCATGTGCATGGAGTGCCCAGGAAGGCCAGAAGAGGGGACAGATGCCTGAAGCTGGAGTTACAGATGGTTGTAACCTGCATTATGTGGGTGCTGAATCCCTTGCGAGAGCAGTAAGTACTCTTAACTACTGAGCACTCCCTCTAGCCCCCAGGGATACTTTTACTTTGAAGAATAAATGTATCTTATGTCTATGCTGGGGACAAATATGCCAACCTCTGGAACTATGACTCCAAAAAAGAATTATCTGCCACTTGTTGGACTGTGGATTTTTCTTTCTTCTATCATCCTAACAGATATATCTTTAAATAGCAGTTTTCTGACAAAGAGCATTCCAATCATTTCTCTGAACTATAATATTTATTAAGCTTCAAGATAAAGTCTTTGCCTTCTGAGATACATCTAAGACAAAAGTCATTCATCAAAGCCTAATTATTTTTTGTAAGCAGTATTTCAGGAATGGTACAGGAAACCTAGTCTAAAGCCCATGGCCTAGGGAGGTCACTGGCCCTAATGAGCAACCTACTTCTGTTGCTTTGCTAAGTGTAAATACTGTCAACTCTTTCCTTCTAAATATTTATTAGACCCTTCTGCTGTGCAACAATGATCTTGTACCCTGTCACTTCTATTATTTTAATAAAATGCTGATTGGCCAGTAGCCAGGCAGTAAGTAGAGGTGGGGCAACAAGAACAGAAGAATTCTGGGGAGAGGAAAGATGCAGTCTGTAGTTGTCACCCAGACACAGAGGAAGCAAGATGAGAATGCCTCACTGATAAAAGGTACCAAGCCATGTGGCTGACCCAAACAAGAATTATGAGGTAATGTAGGATGTAAAGAGTTAATAAGAAGCTTGAACTAATAGGCCAACCAGTTTATGATTAATATAGACCTCTGTGTGTTTCTTTGGGACTGAATGACTGCAGAACCAGGCGGGACAGAAAACTCTGTCAACACCATTCGATTAATGTTCTCTCACCTGAGAGAAGCTTCTTCTGCAGTGAACAGTAGTGAATGCAGAGACTCAGAACTGGTCAAAGTGCTGAGAATGAGAGACTGTTGAGTGCTCAGCCCTAAATAGGATATCTGTATCAAAACTCCCAAGGCTTAGAGAACAGAATCAGAGAGGGAGTAGAAAAAATATAAGAGCCCGAGGTTGAGAAGGAGTGCTATGAAATTCTGGCATGAAATACTTGTTACACTATTTAACTCACTACAACTGTGATGAAATTGTACCTGCTCAATATCTGACCTGAACAGAATCAAGTCAGCAAAATAAGTCAGTATTCTCCCCCAATGGGTTAAAGAGACTGAGAACATGAAGGGGGAGTGGTGTTTGTTGGAGAGCCCAAGAGGAGTGTGAGGGGAGAATTGGGTGAATATGATCAACACATTGAATTCTTATATGAAACTGTCAAAGAATAAGTAAAAGACATCCAAAATTAAAAATGAAGAAACAAATTTAAAATGAAATACTTACAAATCCAATAAAATATGTATATTATCTACTTACTACAAACCAAAAAAACAAAAAATGCTAGTGAGCAATGTCAAATAAGACCCAAATTAGTGGAGAGTTGTACTGTGCTTATGGGTTGAAAATTACAAAAAAAAAATGACATCAATTTTCTCTCCAAGTTCATTAATAGAATTAAAATAATTCCACTAATAATCTCAGCAAGATTTTTGTTGGAATTTATGTCAAAGTGATTTTATAAAAATCAGTATAAACTTGGAGGAATGATACTATTCAACTTAAGACATTGCAAAGCCACAGTAATTAAGATGTTACTGACATCGGTGCAGGGATAGGCAGATCAGCATATTAGGGTAAAGAGCACAGACCTGCTTCAAACTGCATGTCAACTTTTGAAAAACTTACTGAGGTAATAGATGAAAACAAAAGTCATGAAATTCACAGGTATATTGATGATTCTGAAAAAATACCATATCAAGTGGGGTCATCTAGACTCAGGAAGATGAAGGTTACATGTTCTCTCCCATATATGAATCTTAACTTTGAAGTTTTTATGTATATATATGTGTGAAGGGGGATGGGCATAAGTCATAAAACCAGGAAGAGAATCACGAGAGGAGAGGAAGAGTGCTTACAGCAGATAAAGAGGGTGATCAAATATAAGAGACATCAAAGTGGAAAGGCGATGTCTCGGGTGGGGCAAAAGGATACAAGTAGGAGATTGGTGACATATACAGATCTGGAAGAGAAGTAGGGAAGAAAGATCAAACAACCAAAACAAAGTATGTATGAAAATGTCATAGTTAAATGAAACTTTTTGCTTTGTATGTTTTGTTTTTTAAATCAAAACACTGCTTGGCCCATTAGCTCTAACTTCTTATTGGCTAACTCTTATATATTAGTTTAACCCATTTTTATTAATATGTGTATCACCATGAGGTCATGGCCTACCAGCAAAGTCTCAGCATGTCTATCTCTGGAAGCAGGTCCATGGCATCTTGCTGACTCCACCCTTCTTTTTCCCAGCATTCAGTTCTGTCTCCCCGCCTACCTAAGTTCTGTCCTATTAACAGGCCAAGGCAGTTTCTTTATTCATTAACCAATGAAAGCAGCACATAGATAGAAGGACCTGCTTCACCATTTCCCCTTTTCTGTTTAAACAAAAAGGAAGGCTTTAACATAGTAAAATTACATATATCAAAACAGGTATCAAGCAAGAATTACAGTTACAATATTCATATCTCTAATATCTTTTATCATAACTAAGGAAAACTATAACTATAACTATGAATTCTTCCATTCCATCAAAGATTCCAGAAGGATATAATATTACCTAAGTAAACAGGAAGTGCATTGTAAGCTACTTCCAAAACTCAGGAATTGACAGAGACATCTTGCTGCCTGGGCAGTCACCCAAAGTTCTTCTGTACCATTGGGGCATCCAACTTGAGCCTACAGGCCCATAGTATCCAGCAGACTTTTCCATGAAGCAGGAAATTTCAAAGACAGTTCCATCATATTGGCAGCTTGCCAGTTCTTGCAGACTCTTTCATGAAGCAGGAATCCCAAAGAACCATCTCACCTTTAGGCAAGTTCAGCAGTAATTTTTCTGTGGGTTCTGCATGCCCAGTTCAGCAGTTCAGGCAAGAGCAGTTTCTTGCCCAAATTGCTAACCAACTCCATAAGGAGCCTCTTTGATACCCATCTTTTTCTTGAAGTATATTGTTCTGTCAGGAGCAGATGTGTCTCACAGTCATGAAAAGTCTTAAGTTCTTAAACATTTTAAATGCCATATTCTAAAGGTCTCTAAAAGATTTGAAGAATACCTATCTAACTGAAATACATCTCTATACATCTAGAAAATCTAACCAACATGACTACAAGCTTGACTATTATAGATGAGTATCTATTAACTTATACTTCTTAATTATACATTACATTTTTAAATGAACTACACAAACATAATACCTTAATCAAGGGCAGAAATATACATATACCAAAATTGACCTTAAATTTGTATTAATAAACCAAGATCCATACCCATGTAAATCTTTACAGCATATTCCCCTTTAAATGTAAAAGGACATTTATAAACAATATTTGGGAATATAGGAGTAGTTTTGTCCATACTTCTTCCTGCTGTTTGGGGACGCTATTAATCAGGTTTTTTACAGTATATCCTGTGTGCTAGATTTATCTTAGTCAGCAGTTGGGCAAAGTAATTTTTTGAGGGTGTTCATGGTGACCTTTTAGGGGGACTTGATCAATCAAACCATATTGGTCTAGAAGTTATCCACAGGTTCTCATCTTCTGTGAAAACAAAGGAAGAATCTCTTTCCCAAAGCAACATATCCTTAGACTCAATTTTGAAATCAAGATACCTTTATGTTGCTTTAACTTAGCAGTCCTCACAATAAAATGTCTCTCTGTACTTAGCTCCTTCACAGTCAAAAAATTCAAAGAAAACACAATAATATGCATAATCCAGACTCTTTGTGTATTCTCAATCTTCTTTACTCCTTTTAATCTATGACTATCTGTACTCTGTTTCTTTAAATATTTTTTTAAAAAAACAATTTACTTCTTTTTCAACTCTCTATACTTTTTATCTTTTCTCTTCCAAGCCTATGTACATTTATCCAACACTGTGATCCATTTAGAGTTCTTTTATTTCTGAATCTTATTGAATTATCTGTAATTCTTTACTGTCCAGGAACGCTTTTGCTTTGCACTTTTAAAATTTAAGCACTTAAGAATTTAAGCTGCAGACTTGCCTCACCCAGTCCAGCATGGCAGAGTGGTGCACACTGCCCCTCTTCCAGGCACACAGCCAGTCCAAGTTGCCAACAAGCAAGCTGCAGCACTCTACTCACGAACTGCATTCAAATACTTGGTCTCCCTAAAAATCCAGAGGTTGCACTGGGCAGCATAGCCCAGAAAGCCAGCATTTAAAAATGGCATGGCTTTTTTCTGCTGCTGCTACTGGGGCTGAGTCAGGAAAACCTCTCTTAAAGCAGCTGTGACGTGCCATCAGCAAACAGCAAGCTGTGTTAAACTCTGTAATTTTTTTGTCTAGAATTCCTTTTCAAGCCCTCTCACGTTTTTGTGGATTTAGTTGGCCATGTGGGCACCAATTTGTAATAGGAAGGCCACTTGTTTGTCCTGGCTGCCCAGAAACGAAATAATTATACAGAAACTGTATTAGTTAAATCACTGCTTGGCCCATTAGCTCTAACTTCTTACACTTACATATTAGTTTAACCCATTTTTATTAATCTGTATATCACCACGAGGTCATGGCCTACCAGCAAAGTCTCAGCATGTCTATCTCTGGCAGCAGGTCCATGGTGTCTCCACTTTGTATGTTTATCACAAACAAACTATATGCAGAATACATACAAACATACATATATAAATAAAATCTCTGTGTGTTCTCTTTTCCTTTTCATTCTAGGAATTTCCGGAATGTTAAGTGTGTGAAGACAAGCCTTTGGGATTCATAGAAAAGGAAGATTGTTTGGGACATAACAGCTGTTCATCCAGGATGGCTTGTTCCAAATTTAGAAACTAGATGAAAAAGTTTGTTTCTTACTCTTCATATAAACAGCATTCTTACTTAGCACTGAACATTTCATTTAGCATTTGTTTCTAGAAAAAAAATAAAGTAATACATTTCACACTTTAACACTAAGTATAAGTGAATTCAAAGAAAAAATTTCAAGGTGACATTGATCTTGTATGTATTAGTAGTACCAGTAGTACTGAGGACACTAAAGTTCTGTGTCATAAGGTCAAAACAATGAAAGTTACTTGAAATGAGAGGACATTAGGTACTTGAGGACAGAAGAAGTAGTAGATGAAGGGAGGTTTGTTGGGAGTCCTAGCAACCCAACAGGTTTGGGAAAGCATGGTGGAAGACACTCATATTCTCTTGAGCTTACAGTAAATGGTCTGGTTCAAATTACTAGTGGTCAGTGAGTTCCTGCCTAGCAATTTGTGGATGTGTGTCACATAAATTCTAGTAAGGGAAACATAAAATAGCTAGTCAGCTCTGCAGAGGGATTGGAAATGTGTGCAAATCCTTTCTTGATAGTAATAGTCACACCTTATCTTTGCACTGTACAGTGCAAGTCTGTTTCCAAAAAAAGAAGGTGTCTGTATTTCCGGTTTGGGCAGATGAAAGCCAAAGTTCTATCACCCATGTTCATCCAATTGTTAGTAGATGAATGATGATGGTCAGCATTTTCTCACATATCCTCTTTTGTGTCTATTCAAACATTTTGATTTCTTTATAATGGGGTTGCTTATTTCTTGTTACTGACCTTAGAGAGTTCTTGGTACATTTGGGGTAAGAGCCCTTTCATCAGACATGTCATTTTAGAATTTTTTTCTCCATTCTGAGATTTGTCTCTTCATTCCCTTAGCAATGTTCTCTAAAGAGTAAACAATTATAATTGAGATGAAGCACATCATTGCCTGTACCTTTATAGACCCTGTTTTAGATGTCATATCTGAAAACCCTTTACCTTACTCAGCCTTACAAACAGTTTCTCTGATGTTATCATCAAGAAGTCTTACAAGTTTCGTTTTTAAGTCTGTAGTCTATTTTTAGTAAGTGTCCACTTAATCCTGTTTTGCCTTGGTAAGGGAAGAGAGAAAATCTGAGGGAAGGGGAGGTGGGTGTGCTAGTACTAGTAACTACTGGGAAATGAACCTTGCATGTTTCCAGAGGTGTTCACTGACTCAGTTATATGCCATGTCCACGAACATATTCTCTGTCTTCATGCTTCATTCTTCCTAATGTGTCTAATATCATTGCTGTGACAGCTATTTTTCATCACTGTGACAAACTACTTGAGATGAAAAATATAAAGACTACTTGTGGCTCATGGTCTCAGATTTTCCAATCCATGGCTATTTGGCCACTTAGTGTATGCCAAATGTAAACAGTATATGGCTTAGTGGAAAAGCAGATCATGGCCAAGAGAGCATGAGTAGAGTTGAGCTGCTCACTTCATGATGGTCAGGAGCCAGAGTGAGCCAGATAGAAAAGATACAGAAATGAGATATATCATTCAAAAGTATGCCTTCAGTGATCCACTTACTTAAACAAGGCCCCATCTCGATTCCATCATCTCTCAATAACGCCATCTCATTATGAACTTTCAGTGATTTAATCCACTGACTATGTCAGAGGCTTCATGATTCAGTCACTTCTCAAAAGCCCTACCTCTGAACATAGCATTGGGAATCAAGGTTCAACTCATGACCTATGAGGGACTTTTCATATCCAAGCCACAACAGCTGCATGATTAATTTGGGGCCCATTTCTGAATCAGAAGATACCCAGAAAACAACCCAGAAAGTTAAACTCCTCTCTCTAATTTGCATCCTGGAGTGCAGTTCCTTCAAAGTCAACTACCATCAATTTCTCCCATTTGCACTATCATTTCAATCTGTTAAGTATTAGAATCTATCTACTATTACCACCAGACTAAGACTTGACCTGCCTCATCATTTTCTTTAACTAATAAAGTCCAGACCTATGCTTTACAGCAGAAACCCGACAGGCTTTGCTTTTACTCTATCAAGAAGCTAACTAATACAAATATGTCTGTTTATCCTCCTGGACAGTTGGGAAAAACAGAGAGATTGGTCTGATCAATGAAAGACTGAAAGAGGTGGGGTTTAGGGAGCCTGGCCATTGCAGATGAAGTACCAAACACGTGACTCTTGGATCCAGCATACCCATAAAAAAATGAGCCTTCCACACTGAGCACTGACCAAACTATATCACAAGCAAGTAAATGGTTGTCACTGACTTAAACCACCAAATTTTAGGCAGTTTCTTGCATAAAAATAAGAAAAACAACCCTTAAGCTTCTATCATAGAAACCCCCAATTACACATCTTTATTTGCAGGTACCAGCTTATCAGATGAAATAACTTCAGGAGGGAAATCAAATCTCTGGGCTGAATTGAAACATAGCCAATGTTTGTCTTCTCCCAAAGCAGACCTTAAAAGAGGGCACAAGTTGTTTATTTGGGGAAGCAACCCAGAAAGTGTAATGATGAGCAGACAAACAGAAGCAAAGTAGGAAGGGTAGGCCAAAATGACAGCGCTTACTGCGCAGCTGAAGAGGGTTCCCACTGTGGGCGACCGGAGTTCCATTTCACCCATACTCTTGCACCCAATCACTGCCTTCTGTTAAATTTTCTCCATCAAGAGTGCTCCTACGTGTTCACTGTAACATGATTTCATCAAGGAAAAAATGGCAGTCTAGTGGATGGAGTATGAGATAGTAATCCCTTTGAAACATGAACTCTATAGCTGCTTCACCTAGGGCAACGGTCCACCCTCTAGTCAAACACTTCTGCAGAAGAGCCCCAGAGGAGAACTCTAGGCAGAGTAAATGCCCTCCTTAATCTCCAAGCACTCTGTTTTCAATTAGCACAGACAATGAAGACAGCATGTGGCTTGTGAAATTTTAACTGTAGTCATATTTTAGATCTTAAAAAAAAAGAAAGCCGAAAGGATAACTTTATAAACGAAGGCATTACTCTAGTCCAAAGGGAAAGAACACTTTTTTTCCAGTATAGTCACCTATTGTTTAATAGTTTGAAGGACCAAGTGTGTCTCTTGACCATTGGTTAGACCTTAGAAACGAAGGAGGAGCAGGAAAATCACAGGTACCTAAAAGTGAGGATGTCAGCACAAAGCAGGGGCCCTTAACTAATGCCAGCTCCTGTTTCCACTAAGGACCATTTCCAAAGCTCTGAAACCTAACTGTTCCCACTCAACACAGAAGGAAGAAGGTTACCCTTTAAAGTAAAACCAGATGATGGAACAAAAGTAATTTGTGGTGTGTCATATGGTCCTCCAAAGGTTTAACTGTCCACACAGATTGCCAGGGACACAATGAAAATTGAATAAAGGAAGGGAGGCTGCAGCCAGACTTTGAAGAAGGCCACGGGCGGACCAAGGCACTGGCTAAAGACTCCTGGTATCTGACAGTTAGTGAGCACAGCAGAGAACTAGAGAGGAGTTGCCTCTTGGACCACACTCACATCTAAGGCCATTTATCTCACTGGCCTCTGTTTCCTGGCAAATGAGATGACTGTGTGTATTTAGCATCATTGTTGCTTCACGTGGTAATACATTATTTTTTCGCTACCTCTTGCTTCTTTACAAAAAAAAATCACACACAGAGAAAAAATGTCTAGGAGTCCATACTAAACTGTTCAGAATGGTGATTTTAGGAAAAAAATTGGAGTCCAGAGGAAAACGAGAGGAGAAGCTACTGCCAGGTTTGCAGGTCTCTGAGTGTTTACGCAATAAATATGACTTACTTTTCTTGTTCTTTCATGCTGCAGCTCAAACTCAGGGCCTTGCAATTGATAAGTAAGTGCGCTACACTGAGCTGGATCTCCAACTTCTCTTTACCACATTTCAAAACATTATTTAAATGTGTCCATCGGAGTTCTACCTTACCTACAGCAGCAAATGGCCTGTTTGAAAGGTGAGTGTAATTTTTCAGACTGCAGGGCAAACAAAAGTAAGATACAGCACAAGAATTTTATTTTCTCTCCCAAAAGAAGGATGGAAATGAAATTTATCGAGCGTCTTATCCATTCCCACTGAAAATCACGGTCCTCATCCCGAACTCCTCTCAGTTGCCCTCTGCAATCAGCCCTCAGAGGAAGTACAAATAACTTCGGGGTTCCTTCCACTTCTCCAGACACCCAAATGACTCAGTGTTACTGGAACTTTCAGACTAAACAGCAATGAGGTAGATAAAAACCTACTGCAAGCAAAGAAGAAAGAACATTTACACAAGGGTCTAAGGCTGTAACACCTCTGGCTTTCATAGACACCCCACATGAGAAGTTATAGAATGAAGTGAGCTCCAAAGCAAGGCAACCATCTAGCCTGACAGTCACTGCCTACAGACCTGCACCCTCGCCCACAGGTCAGTACCCTGAAAGGATGAACTATGCCCAGGAGAAGGACTAGCCCGAGGGCTGTTCCTCAGCCTTCTTCACATCTCAGTACTAGAAACACACTGTAAAGAACATGTGTTTGGGCCAGGTGGTGGTGGTGCAAGTCTTTAATCCAGCACTAGGGAGGCAGAGGCAGGCGGATCTCTGAGAGTTCAAGGCCAGCCCGGTCTATGTATCGAGTTCAAGGACAGCCAGGGTTATGTAAAGAAATTCTGTCTCGAAAACAATAGCAAACAAACAAAGAAAATGTGTTTTGCATCAGCCATCTTCTGCTGCCTTTTCACCCGGGAACTTTTTCCAACCACGTGTGCACACACTGCTTCAGGAGAAGACTCTCAGAGAGATGACTCAACTCGGGTTGCTCCTGATGCCTGTTGTATTCATTTCTAGTCAGTAAGGCCAGGGTGGTGTTTCCCAAGGTCCTGTCCTAAAACTTAAAAATGAACAAACAGTTCTCATTAAAAATAACATGTGAAACACTAATCGAGTTAGATGTTCTGAACAACTGAAATTGCCCATATGAAAAATTCTCATACATGACTGCCTGAGAAGTACTTGGAGTATCTGTTAAAACAGACTGCTGGACCCTAACTTTCCTAGGACCCTGTTTCTGATTCAAAAGTCCCAGGGTGGGGCCTGAGAATTTATATTCTCACGTATTCTTGGGTGGTGCTGCTACTGGAAGTGGTCTTGGGGTCATGCTTTGAGATTATTCTTTCCAGCCCTCTATCAGAGGGTAACAAGCTATTTTATAACATATTGATGATTGTGGGCAATCCTATGTTACAGAGACATACTCAGCCTTGTGTTTGGGGCCACTTTGTGTTGTTACAGCCAAACACCAGAGACCAGGGATTGAAAATGGACTTATTTTGGTTGGCAATTCTGGGGGCTGGAAAGTTCAAGGTAGGATGTTACATATGAGGATAGCCTTATATTAGAACCCTGAGTGAAAATGAGAAGGGCAAGTATGTCTGTATATATGCCGAAAGAGAGGTAGCCTTGCTTTATAGTAATCTGAAATCATTATGCCTGATCCAGTCCTATGAAAGTAAGGACCCACTCGTGGGAAAAGCATTAGTCCTTCCTGGTGTTCTAATAATCTCTTCAAAGTCTCACATCCTAACACCACCACAATGGCAACCAAACTTCATCCTGAGTTCTGGAGGGGACAAACTATGTTCAGACCTTCGTACTCAGCATGTCTCAACTTAATGAAAATGCAACGTACACAAACAGGAGATACCTATGCACCCCTGGAAAGCACTTCAAAGAAGTGTGTAGAAGATATTAGAGGGCCTTGAGCCATATAACACAGTAAGATCCTGGAAGGGCAAGGGATCTAGAGAAACCAGAGTCCGAAGCCGCCAAACCCTGGCAACATCAAGGCAATCTGTCAACAGGTAACAACGGCCAGGCCATTTCCGGCTCGGATTAGCACACTGTGACTTAGCCAAAATCTTGAAAGAAAACAAAGAGACCTTAGTATCTAGAGAGTTTGAGATCTGTGGGTGTTACAGTTCCAACCCTAGAAAAGTCGATCTACAGTTATGTGTTGTGTGCCATATAGATTGAGTACAGTGTTACTTATGACATATTGATCTAGACCTCCAAGATGAGCCCTGAGCTGAATCTACTGGTGGGGAAGAAACAAGTCCAAACACGTTTCTCCAAAGCTACCAGAAAAAACTATTTCTCCAGTTACACTTTGAGAAGCCAGACCTTACATTAGGTATTGGCAAACCTTGTAGGCAGATTGCTTTTAGTGTCATAAGACATGATCTCTGTCAAAATGAGTCAGGATTATCTTTATGTCACCAAGTGGACATATACTATACTCATGTAAATTAATACAGCTATGTTCCAATGATAGGAAAATAATCACTAATTTCCTTTTGGTTATTTTTACCACTTAAAACTTTTGCTCGCCTGATGATGTGAAAGCAGGGGAGGGCCAAATGTGGCATGTCTGGACCAGTTTGAAGACTATACCCAAATTAACTATGCCCTACTCCGATCTTTCTAATTACAATTCATCAGACTCCCCAATTGAGTCTTCCTATAGACCATTGTTGGGCTCATAACCACATGTCCACCCCAACATAACCCACAAATAACCCTCTTAGGTGCTATTAAACAACTCAGTCATTCTAGCCTTTCCAATCTGTGGACTTTCCAGGGCCGAAAGTAAGCCAACTAATATGTTCTGCCCACCTCCCCATTGGTCTTCCTTCCACCCGCCCTCCAAGCTGCCACCTCTCTAACCTCACTGGCATTGTTCTATTATGATGGAGGTAATTTCAACCTCAGCCTTTAAGGGCCAGTTAATTCTAATTATTCTCAGAATAATTAGAATCAAGTCTTGATAGGAGGCGGAACTGCAGCCCTGATTGATCTACATTTTTCCTCTCCCTATTCTTTTCCTCTCCTCTCCCCCCCATTCCTCTTCCTTTCTGCCATTTGCAAAACAGAGGGTTAAACTTAGGACCTTGCATGTGATAGGAAAACACTTTTGCCCTGAGCCATATCTCCAATTTCCTTCTTGCATTTTGAACCAGGGTATCACCAAGTTACCCAGACTGACCTTGGGCTCACTCTGCAGCCCTGGGAGGTCTGAAATTTAGTAATACCCTTGCTTAAGCTTCCCATGTAGCTGAGGGTACAAAGTGTGCCATTAGACCCAACTTAGTGTGTTTTTTTCAGACTAGTTAAAGTTATTGGCTACAAAGGAAAGCTATGCAAGACCCCTGGTAGCAGTCAATCTAAAGATATGCTTTGCTGTTGTTCTGGGTTAGGCCAGGCAAGGGCTGGACTGGTCAGCAGACTTACAAAGAAATACTCAAGGGTCTCAAAGAGAGAGGGGGGGGGAATGAGGGAGGGAGGAGAGAGAGAGAGAGAGAGAGAGAGAGAGAGAGAGAGAGAGAGAATATACCATAAAGTAACCAAAAATCACGGGCTAAAGGTTTGTGTTTACGTTTGAGTTAGAGAAGGGCAATAGAAAGCTAAAGGTGTACATCTTTGTCTCAGGAATGTGAAGGCCTTACAAATGCAAGTCCCGAAGATGCAGCAATGAAGTCAAAACCAACCACAAAAGGGGGAGGAGAGGAAGTGAGCCATTGTGTGGCGATTCTAAATAGGCAAGCCAATCTGTTTTGGCAAAGGTCTGTGCTCAGTCATCACACTGGTGCTCAAATTTCCTTGTCTCCAGATCCCCAGCAGGAGCTTGTTAAAGGCAGATGCTGATTCAGCAAGTCTTGGGCGAGGCCTACACAGCCGAATTTTTGACTTGTTCCCAGATGACCCAAGGGTGCAAGGATCACACTGAAATGCAAGCACAGCTTTTTGTTTTATTTTCCTTTTAAATACTCAAGGCTTTAAAAGAATACCAGATCCAAAGCTTTGTCTCATTTGGGGCTAAGCCACTATCATTCAACATAGCTAACTTGTCTGTCCAGGGAGTTTCCCACACCATAATATCCACCAAAAGAGCAACTACGCTCACCACACCAGCCAGGCTTTCTTTTCCCAGTCTCAAGTTCCGGGCCTGCCCTTATTTCTAAATTAGCCCAAAGTCTGTCTTCGGATGTAAGTGGGTATCCTTTTCTAATTCACTGAGAGGTACATTGTGGGCTAGCAGTACTCCTCCAGCCAGCAATGTTTCCTTTCAGTGTTTGCAGAAAAGACACAGTTTTCTCACTCAGTATGTGAGGGGACTACTCTGAATGATCAGCAATCATATGATGACACTGACTAGAAAAGACAATCAGTGTAGGGTTAGTGATGCTTGAGTTGTACGGATGTTAGACTATGCATTACTAGTTGCCACACCAACTCCAGTGTCATCTGTGTGACATGACATAAGTCATTATGCCAGACGGGAGCTACATGTCCTATGGGTCTAAGCTTCCTGGAGGTCAATGGCAGACGGCCCGGTATTAGCCACCATTGAGGCATAGACGGGTTTCTCGAGTAGCTGGCTATACGGGATATGAGCTTTGCACAATCTCTTTCATAATAATGATAGTCTTTATATCTACAAGACAAAGGATTATCTCTTCAGGAACAGCTCTGGGATAGGGAATCACAGTATGGAAATGTATAAGACTACAGCAGAACCCTTGTCACACGGGATGTATGATGAGCAAGGGAATAGATGGGTTAACGTTGGTGGACAAAGACTGTTATACTTTAAACTTTATGGATAGGCTTGCTGGATCCCAAGCCCCATAGTGCCTGCTGCATAAGAAGGTACTAAAAAGTATATTTCAACAGGTGCAGAGAACTGATTAGGCATATTTGGTCACTAGATGAAATAAAGGGTTAGGAAGAGGAAGGGCCATGATAGTGATAATGAGAAAGAAACTTTCTATTCATAAGATGAAACCACTTGCCTGAGGTTTACGTTCCCAAGGACAAGATTTCCTTTTCTAAGGATGCTTTATGTCTAACACCTGTTCCTGATAATGTACTTTTCTTAAATATTGCTGATGTGACTAAAAGAAGCTTTCATACTGTGCCAACCAATGATACATGACCTTCTGATTTGTTCTTTGTTTGAATACTATATAATGAAAACATGAATCCAGTAAAATCGCAGCAGATTCCAACCACTCTCTTGTGTGTTGTGTCTGTCTGTCATTCGCCAAACTTGTGCCTTCCTGTTACCAGGACCCTGCTTCTCCCACGGTCTGAGTGGCTCCCCTGAGCCTGTCCATGGCAACTAGTGAGAAGGAAAAAGGAGGTAACCATTCTTGATGTGTCAGCCTAGAGTACGCATATGACCCAGAAGTTCCATTCCTAGGCATCTAGCCAAAAGAAATGACAGTGTATGTCCCCACAAGGATCTGGACACAAATTTTCACTGCAATCTTATTCCGAAGAGACCTAAGGTGGAAGCAACTGACTTGTACATTAACTGATGAACAGGTAAACATAATGGAGTGTATTCGTAGAATGGAATAATCATAGGACAGAATCAGGTGACAATAAGGATGGACCTTGAAAGCATGTGCTAAATGAGAGTCGTAACTCACACAAAAAAACAAGTTTCGTGTAACTTCACTTTATAGAGAATGTCAAGAATAGGCAAATATATAGCAGCAAGTAGGCTAGTGGTTGCCTAGCAGTCAGGGTGATAAGGGTTCAGGTAGTGACAATCAAAGGGCATATGGTTTCTTGGGGAGGATAATAAAAATGTCCAAAAATTAATGAAGGTGATGGATATAGAACTCTATAAATATGATACAACCACTGAAGCACAGTTTAAATGGGTGAATGGTATAGTAGGCGAATTATGTCTCAGGAAATCTATTAAACTGTCACCACAAATCAGGTGTGCAACTCAAAACAAGTGGTGTAGAAACAAAGCATATGAGACCCTAATGTCGTCAAAAGAGATCAAGAGCTGGCCTTGGGGAGCATCTCAAAAATACTGAAAAATACCCAAGAAGTTCAACCTAAGATGGATGAGTGAGAGTTCTCCCAAGGATTCATATAATTAGTGATGCTGAGTTACTGCCCATGGGGTCTCAGGAGGTGCTGCTGCATAATCTAGTCTAGTTTGCCTAGTTCTTGAGCCCAGAAAAGAGCTTAATATATAGTGGTTACACCAAATGCAAATTCAGATGCCAACCTCCAAGAGCACTAACTGCAGCTCTACTCCCAGCCACCTATGCGACTCCAGACACAGCAACTGGCCAGGCCTGGGAGGCGCCTCCCTAAAATGCAAATGATCCCATGTCTGAGGCATCCACACTGCCTGAGGTCCTGTCTGAAGGCATCCACACTGCCTGAGGTCCTGTCTGAAGGCATCCACACTGCCTGAACCACAACAGTAGGTGAATTGGGCAGACTGCTCGGGGAACCTGGGTAGGAAAGAAAGAAACTGCTGCAGAAATCTAGCTAGAGACTGAGAAACCCATCCAGGTGGGTGGGCTGCAGCTGGCCAGAAGCATTCCCTCCTGGACATCATAACCTTTGGAGACAGGTTTCCTGCTAAGCTATGACACTAGAAAAACTAGTAAGACTCTACATGGGTGAGAGCATTAGATCTACACATAGCTAATACTGAAAGACTATGATCCTGCTACCTAAACAGCTGAGTCAAAATCTGAGAAGAAACAGCATTCTACCACTGTCATTAGGAGGAACCGGAGCCTGGGTCTGACAAATACTGAGTCAGTGACAGTGTGACTACAGAGTTCCCATAAGGCCATGTGGGAGCTGAGTTTTAGAAAATGGGGGATGGGAACAACATCATTACTTCCTCAACAGTCCACAATGGGCCTGAAAACTGTTGGCTTGATTCTCACTCACTTTGTGGCTCCAATTTAACTAGTGTTCTTGAATATTCCTGGAAGCCAGAACTAGGCAGGGCTACTCAGCTCAGCCATCCATACAGTAAATCACAGACCAAGGCCAATCATTAGAGGACACTAGGGTTCAACTTCATTGAAGACATGTCCACTAAACACAACTGGAGGGACATTGTGATGGTGACATCAGAAAACATTGCATCCTGGTACATTTGACTAATCACACTACAGGGAACTATAAGAACAGGACAGAAAAATCAATGCAATAATATTTGAAAGCCAAGCGAAAAGTCTGCAATTGTCCACTCTTTTCATATATAGTCAATAGGGTACTGGAAGTTCTAGCTAGATCAAGAAGACAACAAAAGGAATTCAAGGGGGTAAAAATTGGAAAGGAGGAAGTCAAACTTTGCTATTTGCAGACGATATGATAGTATACGTAAGTGACTACAAGATTCTACCAGGGAACTCCTACAGCTGACAAACACCTTCAGGGATGTGGCTGGATACAAAATTAACTTATAAAAGAAACAGTAGCTCTCCTATATAAAAATGATAGTCTGAGAAAGAAATAATGGAAACAACACCCTTTACAATAGCCACAAGCAATATAAAATATCTTGGGGTAATTCTAACCAAACAAGTGAAAGACCAGAACTTTAAGTCTTTGAAGAAAGACATTGGAGAAGATACCAGAAGACGGAAAGATTTCCCATGCTCATGGACTGGTAGAATTAGCATAGTAAAAATGACAGTCTTAACAAAGCAATCTATAAATTCAAGAAAATCCCAATCAAAATTCCAACACAATTCTTCAAAGACCTCAAAAGATCAATACTTAACTTCATATGAAAAAACAAAAAACTCAGAATAGTTAAAACAATCCCATACAATCAAGGAACTTTTGGTGGTATCACCATTCCTGATTTCAAGCTCTACTATAGAGCTATAGTAGTAAAAACATCATGGCATTGGCATAAAAACAGACACATGGATCAATAGAATAGAATCAAAGACCCTGACAAAAATCCACACACCTATGAACACTTAATTTTTGGCAAAGAGGCAAAAATTATACAATAGGGAAAAAAGTATTTCCCACAAATAGTGCTGGAATAAGTGGATGTTGACATGTAGAAAAATGCAAATAGATCTATATCTACCACCCTACACAAAACTCAAGTCCCAGTTTATCAAAGACCTCAACACTAATCCAGTTACACTGAACCTCATGGAAGAACAAATGGAAAGTTGCCTTAAATGCATTGGCACAGGATACAACTTCCTGACTAGAACATGAGTAGCACAGACACTGAGATTGACAATTAATAAATGGGACCTCCTGAAACTGAGAAGCTTCTGTAAGGCAAAGGACACTGTCAATAAGACAAAACAGCAGCCTACAGAATATGAAAAAATCTTCACAATTCCACATCTGACAGAGGGCTGATTTCCAAAATACATAAAGAACTCAAGAACATATACACCAAAAAAAAAAAAACAGAAAACCTACTTAAAACCTGGAGTACATTTTAGTTGCGAGTCTATCCTTTAACAGTTAAGCCATCTCTCCACCCTAATGGGCATACCCACAGAAACAGCTGACCTGAGCTACTGAGAGCTCACTGATTCTGATCTGATCTTGAGGGAACCTGCAAAGGACCAAACTAGACCCACCGAATGTGGGAAACAGTTGTATGGGCTGGGGAAGTCACTGACAGTGGGATCAGGATTTTTCCATAGTGCTTGAACTGGCATTTTGGAACCCAGTCTTTTTGAAGAAATACCTTGTTCAGCCTAGATATGGGCTGGAGAGCCTAGGTACTGCCTCAGAGTGGTGTGTCAGACTTTGTTGACTCTCTGAGAAGTGAATGCAGGGTGGAGTGGGTGGAAGATGGGGGGAGCGGGAAGAGGGGAGGGAGTGGGAACTGGGATAGGTATGTAAAATTAGAAAATATTGTTTTTAAAAATAAACTTAATAAAAAAGAATAAAAATCGGGGTACAGATCTAAACAGAATTTTCAACAGAAGAGTCTCAACTGTCTATGATACACTTAAAGAAATGTTCAACATCTTTAGCCATCAGGGAAATGTAAATCAAAACAACTCTCAGATTCCAACTTACACCTGTCAGAATGGCTAAGCTAAGAGCCAAAACACTGATGCTGGATGTGGAGTAAGGGGAACACACCTCTACTTCTAATGAGAGTGCAAACTTGTACTGTCACTTCAGAAATTGATAAGGCAGTTCCTCAGAAAATTGGAAATCAATCTACTTCAAGACCCAGTTATACCACTTTTAGGCATATACAATCATACCACAAGGACACCTGCTCAACTAAATACCCCTCGATCAAAGAATGGATAAAGAAAATGGAGAATCACTCAACTGTAAAAGAACAAATGACATAATGAAATTTGCAGGCAAAAGGATGGTACTAGAAAAAAGTCATCCTGAGTGAGGTAACCCAGACCCAGAAAGATGAACATGGTATGTACTCACTCATAAGTGGATGCTAGCTACAAAGTAAAGGAAAACCAGGCTATAATTCAAAGCCCCAGAGAGGCTAGGTAACAAGCATGCCCAAAAAAATGGAAGCATAAATTTCCCTGGGAAGGGGAAATAGAAGAGATCTCCTGGGGAATTGGGGAACAGGGAGAATGGGAACATGAGGGATTGAAAAGACTGGGGGCAGGATGGAGGAGAGAGTAATGAAAAAGATGTCTTGATGGGGGGCATTTTGGAGTTAGGGAGAAACCTGCTGCCAGGGGAACACCCAGGAATCCACAAGGATGACCCCAGCTAAGACTCTTAGCAGTCGTGGAGAGGGTGCCTGAACTGGCTGTAATTCTTTTTTTTTTTTTTTTTTGGTTTTTCGAGACAGGGTTTCTCTGTGGTTTTGGAGCCTGTCCTGGAACTAGCTCTTGTAGACCAGGCTGGTCTCGAACTCACAGAGATCCGCCTGCCTCTGCCTCCCGAGTGCTGGGATTAAAGGCGTGCGCCACCACCGCCCGGCTGGCTGTAATTCTTTTAGCCACCCGTAAGGCTGCACTTCCGGGTTCTAAAGCAGGTGCATGTACCCCCTGTGTGCACATGCGTGGGTCACCCGCCATCTGCGTCATCAGCGTCTGATGCAAAAGCCCCTGTATGCTGGTGCAAGACGTAGAGTCGCCCATCATCAGCGTCTGACATAAGCACGCCTTTCCCCTCGTGCGCATGTGCTAGGAAGCCTTTAAAAGCTGGACGTGCCATTTTTACTCTTTCCTTCCACACTGTTTCCCCGGCCCGTTGAGCACAACCTCTTGTAATAAACTCCTACGTGGGTTCGTTTTGCATCTCTTGTCTTCTCGTTTCCACCGGACATTTTTACTGGCCTTCCCCTGTAATCAGATTGGTGACTACCCCTAACTGTATCAGAGAGTCTTTGTCCAGTAACTGATGGAAAGAAATGCGGAGATCCACAGTCAAGCACTGGGTTGAGCTCAGGGGATCTTGTTGAAGAGATGGGGGAAGGATTGTACGAGCCAGGGGAGTCAAGGTCATCACAAGGGAACCTACAGAATGAACTAACCTGGAATTATAGGAGCTCACAAACTCTGGACCAACAACTAGGGGGCTTGGATGGAGCTGATCTAGACTCTCTCTATATGTGTGCCAGTGGTGCAGCTTGGTCTCCTTGTGGGAGTCCTAGCAGTGGGATCAAGGCCTGTCCCAAATTCTTGAGCTGGCTTCTGGGAACCTATTCCTCATACTGGCTTGTTTTGTCTGGCCTTAATACAAAGGGAGGAGCTTAATCCCACCTGAACTTGATATGCCATGCTTTGTTGACACCCGTGGGAGGCCTGCCCCTTTCTGAACAGAAACAGCGGAGGAGTGGATGGGGTGGGGGCGTCAGAGGGGAGAGGGGTGATGGGACATGAGTAAAGGAGGGAGAGAGGGGAAACTGCGATTAGAATGTGAAATAAATGAAAAAAATTAATTAATAAAAAAGGTTTTTAAACAAATATATACAATTTATATCTCCAAGTTTCTGGGATAATCTAAGTCATGGGGTCCAACCCCATTTATCTTCTTCCTGGAGAAAACCGCACAGAGAACATCCAGGATTAGCTAAGAATTATGGGCGAATGCATCATTTGGCTGAGGAATGTGTGTTCCTGAGCTTCCTGAGGCCAGAGTATGTCATGCGCTCTTAAGATCCAGGTGCAACCAATTATTACCTGAAGTGCTTGGCGGCTTAGCAGCTTGTGGTGCAAACTTTCCTTTTATGTGAAATTCTCAGAACTTTTAAGCTTCCCAGAGTTTCTAAATCTCTTAGCTTAGTGTCTTAGGTAAATGCCACAAAGATATTTAAAATCTAATAATTTGGGTCTTGTTCACAGCTACTTCAGACAACCAATATCCCCAATATTGACTCAGTATGCTCCCCTGGATCTCAGGCATTGTGCTAATGAAGGGCAGGGAAGAATTTCAATCTATGTTTATATCTACTTTGTTTGATACTTTATCTTTATTTATCATTTATTTTTACTTGTGGCGGGAGCTGCTGGAGTTTGAGCTTAGGGCGTCAGATGTGCTATATCTACACTAAGCCTAGTGTTGCATTTTAAATGAGGAGAACTTGAAACTGTATAGCTGGCATTAACTAGATAGGCCACCTCCACCTACTCATTGGTTGAATAAAAGTTCTCCTATTTTGGTAATTTCATCTTTTGTATACTTATCTGTTTATTTATTTATTTAGCCTGTTAAGTGTTCATATTTCTCACACAGCTCAGAAAGACAAGAAGATGATCTAGTGAATGGTGGATTTGAATTGGCATAGGAATTTTTTCCCCATGGGGGACATAGCTGCCCAGAGTTCTGGTTTCAACTTAGTGAAGCCCAAAGTCATTCTAATGCAACTGTGGGCCTTTCGCATCACCATCTAGGCAGCAGCATTTCCAAGCATCAGCCTTCGTTCAACATGCAGATCAAGTTACTGCACAACTCCTCAGTGCTTCCAGGCCCATCACACATTACATTACAGCATTGGCCACTCTAGGTAACTGTGCCTGGTTCCCCAGAAGACAGTAAACCGCTGCAAAGAAGGAACTGCGTACCTTGCTTAGCCCCCTTTTCCAAGCACAGAACCTCTTCATCATTCATGGCCACTTGATCAAGTAAATCTCTGAGTTTAGCTCAGTTTTCATTAGAGAAGGCAGAAGCCCACTCTGTTTCAGAGCAGCATGTAAACGTCCCAGGAGAGGAGCTGTCCCTCTCAAAGCCTAAGGCCCACTAAAGCTGGCAGTCCTGAACTCTTACAGTTAAAGATGGAAAGGCTAGCTCGAGGATCTCCCTACAAACCAGAACTGAAGAAGCAATTATTCATTCTGCTATTTTGTAAGAGATTCTTCAATCTGAATGCTAATCATAACTATGTTACAGTTTGGCAACAGTAAACCTCTTGAAACTCCCTTTGCTTTCAATTACAAGTTTTAGTTGTGTTTACTGAAAGGGGAATTGATGTGGCACATACATGTGTGTTTACTAAGAAAACCATTCAACTACTGTGGAAAGATATGGAATGAAGTGGCCAACAAAAATAAATGCAAACTCCAACTCATGCCTGCACTCGGTCTCTCATCTTACAGCCCCCAACAGAGACCGTTATTGCTTCACCAGAGGGTACTCATGAATTTAAAATAAACCTCTGTAGCCAGCAAGCCATAGTTTCTATGTATGTATATTCATGGTGGCACAAATTCGCATTTACCCATGCACCCTTCTTGCAGATCATCAGAGTTTCAGGGTGCATCAAATTCCATAAGCATAAATATCCACCCGCAGTGGATATTCTGCTAAGCATTCTTAGAAATACAGATAAGGGTGAAACACAGTACAAATGTAGTTTTTAGGGACTCGGAGTCTAGAACAGGAGTACATAACTTATAAGGCATGGAATGTGTGATAAAAACCACAAAACAGCCACAAGGAACTGTGCTTTTTAAATAAAGACAGGAGGTTTCCCTTTCGGTGATGCAGAAATGATTACAAGAGCTGGAGTGTAACTTAGCCACAGAACACATACGTAGCATGCACAAGGCCATGTGTCCCATTCCCATGACTGGGCAGGAAGGGGAGGGATGGAAGGAGGGATGGAGGGAGGGAGGAGGGAGGACTGGTCAGTTAATTTCATACAAGTGTGGATGTTGTAGATAATGGGGAGAATTTTGAACGGTTGAATGATTGGGTGGGTCACTCATTGGGTGGGTGCAGGCAGTGGCATCTACAAAGAAAGAAAACTAAATTGCTATAGGGCCATGTAGTGCATATGGACTAGGTTATAGGTATTCAAGATTGAACACTTGAGAACTGTGCTGGGACCATCTAGCCCCCTGAACATAATGGAGAATCTTCCACATGAGAGTGGATGTGGGAAGCTACTGCTCTAAGTTTTTGCGTAGAGGAATATGGGATACAAATTAGTCCAGTTAGGGGCTGGGAAGAGAGCTCAATCACTAAAGTGCTTGCCACACATGAGTAAGGATTACAGCCAGGAATGGTGGCATACACTTGCAATCCCAGCACTGTATAAGAGAAGCTAGGGGGATTCCTGTAGCTCTTTGGCCAGTTAGTCTTGCCCAGTTGGTGAGCCCCTGAGAGACCTTGCTTCAGAGAACAAATGGAAAGAAACGGGGGAAGACACCTGACACTGACTTCTAGTTTCTACAAGAACACACACGCATATACACATATGCACATACTTGCACACATGCACATGTACACACACACACACCATTTAAAAGACCAGCATTTGGCTGTCAAAAAGGACAATGAGTTAACTTCACAGAGACTAACAGTGAGATTGTTATGATCATCATGTAGATGAGAAGGGGTGAAGGGATGTACTTTGATTATGGTGCAAGGACTCAGGAGGCAGGAAGGTCTGAAATCCGTGTCTTAATGATGGTGTCTGGTACCTTGTTCAACTCACAAATCTGGATGAGAAGTGGTAACAATTTACTATGGGGAAGTGTTCTCAACAAAGACAATGCCAGATGCAAATGCCCTCCTCTCTCTAGCATAGCTCTTTTTATATTGCAGAGTAATTTTGTCAGTTGATTATATGCTTTAAACACAAATAGAAATTTCTACCCAGTTTCTGGTGAGACCTTAATTGTAGAGCCTGAGCCAGGTGCTCGGCTCCTAACACTTATCTCCAAATGTGGCCATTCTGAAGACTGCTTTGACTGCCATGGTCTGATGTGGCTTTAGGTTTTCCTAACTAACAAAACTATAGCACTTCACCAGTTTTCTACAGTACTAGGAAAACTCACAAAACCCTTCTCCGTGGCCACAGCGTTCATTCTTCACCTTCAGCTCTGTTTGCAGGAGGTAGAGTGAACTTCCAAACTCGGAGACATACAGAGGCTTTCGAGATCCATTTCAGAATAGAATTAATGAAAAGTCCCATACCTTCAAAGGCTCCAAACACAAACACAGGCAACTTTGCTAGGCGCACTTCACTAGCTTCCTGTGGGTTTCTGTGGACACACAGTCTTTGCTAGACTGCAAAGAATACATCAGAGGCCTGGAAAGGCTGCACCAAATTCATGGTTGGAAGAACTCCTGAGAGCTTCTCTGAGTAGGAAAGGGAAAGATTTGCCCCCTCCCTGACAAACTTGCTATAAGAGCTCAGAGAGTTACATAATTAGGGTGCTGATGGGACCGTAAATTCTTTCACTGGCTCTTCCTGGAGACATGATGTCCACTGACTGAGGGAGTGCCTCTGAGACAACCTTTAAAACTTGTCACCCCACGGCTAATAGTGAACCCAGCTGATGCAATTTGTCTCCAGATGTACAAGTCTAGTGTATTTCCCTTCCCCCAGACTTTTATAATCTCTGACTTGTACTGAAATCCCCTCTGTTGGGATTCAACAGCCCCGGCAGAGCTCACTTCCTAAGACACTCCTTTGAGATGTGCCAAGAGAAGGCTCCAGCTGAATAGTAAGTATTCTAAGTGTAGAAAGCAGGAGTTGAGGTATACAGGAGGGTTTGGATCGGGAGGAAAGGGAAACAAAAAGGGTGTGATTATACTATATCAAAAATAAAATAAGTAATTAAAAAGAAACGGTCTAGAAATATGCTTTTAAAAAAAAAAAATAGAGCGGCTCCAGAGAAATGCTTCCTTAGTGCTGAGAAAAGCTGAATGCCAGGTTAGGAATCAGCAGAAACAGTGGCAAAGAGGAACCTGGTGACTGCCTGAGGGAGGGAGGAGGGACCTGCAGGCTGTCCAGCTGAGCCTAGAAAGCCAAGGGCAATCCCCAAAACATAAGCAGTAGTAAGTACCTGCGCTAGCCAATCTAGGATTCCGTGAGTGTCTGAGGCTGGGCAGCAAGCTCAACTTTGTAAGGGTAGACAGTGAGAGAAAGGAGGTGGGGAGGGGGCAAGAGAGAGGAGGAAAAGCATATGAAAAAGAAAGGGGCATCTGCTTGGGACAGGCTGGACCAGAAGTTGAGATTCTTTCATTTAGACTGTCTCTTCTTCCTCTCTAAGCTCCTTTTAACGCAATTGTTGTCGAGAAGTTAGGAGTGGGGACACCACCATCACAAAATGCTATTTCCCTAGCAATGGAGGAGATAAAGCCTCCTTTGCATTTTGCCCCTAATCATTTCCTTCAAAACTTCAAATTTGCATACGTCAGCTCAAAGCACAAATGTTCTTGTCTATTAAGTCACGTGTCATTCATCCATTCACTCTGAAAATATATCCTCTATCTACATCTATCCAGCTCCTTGGCCGGGAACTCCTTCTCCTTTTATCTCAGTTCCGGAGGTTTCTTCTCAGGCCCCAAGTTTAAACTGCCTATAGTGATGTCGAGCACATAGGCAAGTATTTGCATACCTTATAATTTATGTCACCACTTTTCTAATAAAAGAAAGCTTAAAACCTCTGCAAAGATTGACTTCATTCCAAGGTCACAGGGGTGCATGACATGTTACTCTGAAGCTCTCTGTTAACCGAAGACTTCATTGTGAGGACGTTAACTAAAGATTTTTAAACAGGTATTTATTTCCAAAGAGAATTTTCCCTTCACTGTAAAAGCCCAGTAAATACCAGGGTCCCCTTGAAGCTGGAGACCACGCCCTCCAGCACAACCCTGAGCCTTTTCCACTTTCCCTGGTGCTAACCAAGTGCATGCCACATGTCACCACTCTCAGTTGGCACTTCTCCCTCAGAGAAGCAAACTTTCTCGGAATTCCAGAGTATGGAGCCCGGGGCGGGGGGGGGGGTCGGTGGAGGTGGAGTAGAGTTCGGGCGGGGGGGGGCATAGGACAAGCGGATGCATGAAGGCTCCTCCTCGGGCTGGCGAAATCTTGGCAGCTTCAGAGGCAACCAAGATATGGCTCTTTCCAAAAATAAGCTGCCCGACCCAGAGGGCTGACAGCCATCAAAACTTTAAGAGGCAAAATAAATGAATAAAATAAAGCAACGCGGTGCGGTGAGAAAGAAGAAATGAGACTGTGGCCAAACTTTCCCGTCGTAGCCTTTAAGAGGGTTTACTTTAAACCTCGGAGCCCTGGGAGCAGAAGGTGCTCAGGCTCCGGTTCCGGGAGCTGCATGATCGGATGGATAGTACTCCCTCTCATGCACCCACTTGGGAGCCCCACTCCTCTTTACCCGCTCCCTGGGACCGCGAAAGCTGAGTTCAGAGAAAACAAAGGGCGCCCCCACACCTCCCTCTCGCTGTTCCGAGCCACGGTGTCAGTAGATGGCTCCAAGGTTCCTAGATGCCCCGCTGGGGAGACACCCCCACCTCTAGCTCCTACCTGGGAAGCCCCGGCTCGGCGGGACGCGAAGCAGCAGCAGCAGCAGCAGGAGCAGCAGCAGCGCTGGAGGCAGAAAGAGCACAGGCCGGAGACCAGGACTCCCCATGGCTAGCTGGCGCTTCCCTCGCTGAGCCAGCTGTGCAGGGCACTTAAGGGGCGGGAGGAGTCCAGGAGACCAAGGGTCTGTGTAGTGAGCCAGAGGCGTTAAGGCCAGGCTGGAAAACTCCTCCTCGGCCTCCTTCTTCCCTCCCTCCCGTCTGGGGCCTGCCCCTCTTCCTCCTCCTCCTCCTCCCTGGAACAGAGTGGTTCAGGGCTCCACGCCCCACCATTTGCCCACCCCTTCTTTTTGTTCCATCCCTTCTTTCTGGAAACCCTGCTGTTCCTCTCGGAGTCAGAGGTCTCCAGCGAGAGAACCCAGAAACCCATGACATCCAAAAGTATCTTTTGCTTCATTTGCATGCCCCATTAGCTTCAATACACAAGCTAGTGTCTCCATGACCTCGGGGTCCCGGCCCTTAGAAAGAATCCACGCATGCTCAAGGCTAAAGTCCCTGTGGGTAACATAGAATAAAAGTCAAGCCAGGAGTTCAGAGTTGCCCTCTGAAGCTGGATACCATGGCCACATTTGTGGGTTGACACGACTATGCACAAAGTTTATTATTATGCCTACTGTACCAGGAAAAGACCAACAGCCACTCACAAGCTTGTTATGGTCAGACCTGGTTTTGGAAACAAGGTGTGTGATTCCACTAGCTCCAAGGTCCATACTACATACAGGGTTTTACGTTTCTCTTTTGCAAAGGAATGAATCAAGGTCGAGGTTTGGTGACTGCCTTCTATGTTGCCTTTTAGAATGGGATGTAAGGTCAGCTGACAGGGCACACAAGGCCCAGAAAGTTCTCAGCCTACCTACAAACTCACAGATTTCGGAGTGAGTTTCCTGCATTCAGACCCGTTCATCTCCAGTGTTGTAAACCACCTCGAAGAATTGCAGGACTAGTCCAGAGGCTCCACCCTGTGGGAAGGCACGGAGACATTCTGGCATCAGAATAGGGTTTCTAGGCTGCTCCCAGGATGGCTAGGGTATTTTTAAGGCTTTTGTAGAAGACAAAGCCCAGCTAGTTGCCATTGGGATCAAAGAGCTATGTGACTAGACAAGAATCATATCCATTGCAGAACTACATCTTTCTCTTTGCCACGATGGTCCCTTTGCTAGGCCAAGGTCTTTGGGAGCAATAACCCAAGAGATTTTTCTTTTTCTTTTCTCTCTCTCTCTCTCTCTTTCTTCCATCTTCCTTCTTTCTTTCTTTTATGTTTTTTTGGGGGTGAGGTAGACTGGAGCCAGATTTTTAATTTGTTTATTCAAAAGGGCCTTTTCCATTTCTCACTAAAGCCCCAAACTTGGGCTTCTATGTTGCCCTCTCCGGTATTTGAGAAAACTTCTTCCTACCTAGTTTGGGTTTTGCCATTGATGCTACTTCCTTCAGTAACCTTCCAATTGCAAGATATGGGGAAAGTTGAACCCTTCTGTGACATCTCTCAGATCAGACTTTTCAGAAAGTAGTTGTCAGTCCTGCCACAGACTGGCAGAAACCCAAAGGAGCTTCATTATAACACTATTTAAGATACTAGTCTGGACCAATGAAATCAGAATCCTCAGGGATGTGAGGCAATGCCAGTGTACCTGTTCACTCTTCCCTGCTCAGAGGCACTGCTTGTGAAATAGGCTTTCTCAAGCTGGGTGATACTGACATTTGGGGCTGAAGGCTTCTTTCCTAGGAAAGGGCTTCCTGGAGCATTAAAGGGTAAATAGCAGTATACTCAGCACCAATACAGCAGATGCCGGGAGCAGCCCCCAAACCCCAGTTGTGACAACCAACAATCACTATGAGACATTATCAAATGTCCCACATATCAGAAATTGCTACCAGTGAAGAACAGTTTTTCTAGGTCCACAAGCCAGGGTTAATGTGCATCCCAAATTTCAGGTATGAGTTAGCCTTGTCCAGTGGCCTCCTCTTCTGACATGGCCACTAAAGTGTGGTCTCTTCATGAAGATCAGCATTCATTAAAAAGGAATATCTGGGGGCTGGAGAGATGACTCAGAGGTTAAGAGCATTGCCTGCTCTTCCAAAGGTCCTGAGTTCAATTCCCAGCAACCACATGGTGGCTCACAACCATCTGTAATGGGGTCTGGTGCCCTTTTCTGGCCTGCAGGCATACACACACAGACAGAATATTGTATACATAATAAATAAATAAATAAATATTTTTTTTTAAAAAAAAAAAAAAGAAGGAATATCTGGCTCTCTCCTATCACCTGAATCTGTCTTAGCCACGGGAAATGAAATACTAAGTGGTAAGAATCACTCAGCGTAGCCAGATGTGGTGATGGCAGGAAGATCACAAATTTGAGGCCAACGTGAACTACATAGGGAGACCTTGTCTCTTACATTGTTATCCAGACCAAATAGTAATTAGATTTTCAGTAATCATTATTGTTGATGTTGTTGTTATTATTATTATTTTGACAGAAGGCATGAGGGCAGAAGGAAGGTGAGGAAGTGAGTTTATGAACCCATTTAACACTATCTTGATAGACAATACAATACTTAAGTAAGTTCATAATCTGTCAAATAAGTATAGAATAATGAGTTGGTTTAATGAAAAAGAACCACCCAGAGAGTGCCAGATGGACGCTGCGTTACTATTAGTGAATGAGGAAAAGGCATTGTGGTCTGCAGCATGAAGCTAAAAGGGCAATAAATAATCTCCAGATACATGCACTGCAGGAATACAAGACTGACTTGAAACCTCAAAGCATAAAAAGACAAATATGATTTGAGATTTGAGATCTCAAAAATCAACCATACATGAAAAATCCAAGAATCTTTAGAAATCGAGTGTTTTTCTCCATCAAGCATATAAAGAGGTGTGTGTAAAGTTTCTATTTAGCAATATGCACAGTAGCAAAATTTTAGTGGTTTCTGTACATATCAATATCCCTTAATAGGGGAAATGTTTAAGCAGGTGATATTTCCTTTTTGTCATTATAAAAATAAATAATTGAAAGTGTTTTTGAAAATACGCAGCTGACATGATCACGTGCACCTAAAATCTCAGCCCTCAGGAGGCTGATGCAAGAGCATTGTGAATGTAAGACCATTCTGGGCTACGTATGGCCCCTAGCTAGGTGGGGAAAAGGACCTTCACAGTATTACCAGCAACACTGTAGCAGAGTTATGCACAAGAAAACTTTAAGACACCTCAGGATTATGGAGACAACTGTCTTGTCTTCTGAAGAATTCTCTAGCCCTGAGCAAAGTGGCAGAGGGAGTGAGAAAGAAACACAGACATCAGGATCTGGCAGACACAACAGTCATCTGCAGTGTCAAGAGGCAGAATTCAACACCAGTCATATTCCCTGGCCCATGGCAGAATGGGTCACATTGAAGAACAAAGGGAATGGGTTGCCAAGATTCACTCCCCATTTTTTTTCTTGAACTTGTCCACTCAGAGATAGCATTGGAGGAGAACCTGACAGTCATCCACACACTGCAGGAAAGGGGTGCCTAGAAAGTCAAAGTCAAGGCTAGATCCTCCCTATGCCACCCAGTCTTCCACACATCCCCATTTCCGCATTTTCTCAAAGCAATCTTTGGTTCCTTTTCCCTTTCCACATATTTTCACAATAAATGGATGGTAAAAAAATTTTAAGTGACTCGCCCACCATTCCTTAAAAAAGTGCATTGTCATGATGGTAAAAACCAGGAACTTCTCCTTGATTTCCATCACGTTCAGATCTACCATAATGATCCTATGTTTTGTTTTGTAGCACTTCATTGTATACAAACCCAAAACATTGGCTCTTATTGGAATAAGTGAGAAACCAAGTATAAGGCCATAAGAGGAGTTTACCATGATATGTTGCATTGATATTTGGCTAAAATTATTGGGCGTGGGAAATAGATTTATGGCTATAGCAGATCAGTTTCTTGCTAACTGTGTTTACTACATATGTCATAATAATTTACTGTTAACTGATAGGATGTCTTAACTTTTGATTTTAGTATGTTTTAGCTAAATAGCTATGGCCAGATTCTTTAACTGAATATGTCTAAGAGACAAATTGTTTAATGGATCTGCCATAAAAATAAAATATGATGTACAATTAAAAATGAATATTTTTAAATTAGATTTCTCAGATATCAAATGACTACCAAATTGTTATGACAGGTTCTAAAGTCTTACTCTATGCCTCTGTACTTATTGCAGTTAGTACAGGATACTTCAGAGAGAAGCACCTATAAAAACTGCAAACTGTGTTAGACTTTCCAAGAACAAAGAATAGAAGTACAAGGTGATTTGACATGTGCCTACTGGAATTGTGATGAAGGAATACAAGATTGAGCGAGCTAGGTTAGTATTGGGCTTATTGGTTTCTGTTTCAAAACCCAGTTCTGAGACAGCTCTGGTGAAAATGCCCAAAGGCAAGCACAAAGTAATTAAGGATAGTCTAAGCATAAGGCCTGTTTACAATCTTCTGGCTAAAGAGACTTTTCTTCTCTTATACTTAGAATGACCTACCACAAGAAATCGAGAATATGTCCACTCTGAAGATTCAAAGGAAAGCATATCTGTGATATAAAAATAAACCTCAGAAAAGCAGAGAAAGTAGACACAATTTCAGAAACTGTTGATTTGATGTTTTTGTAAAGATTAAAAAAAAAAACCTTTTTTATAAAGGACAAAGAAGAAAGCACATGGAGAAAGGAGAAATGAAAGAAGGTAAAATTTTTTTTTTGGTATATTCAGTTTTTATTCCTTCTCTGCCATAAAGTTCACAAAATCTTTTTCTTTTATTTATTTTTATTCTTTTATAATTAAAATTTCCACCTGCTCCCCGTTTCCCATTTCCCTCCCCCTCCTCCCATATATTGCCCCTCCCCCACTCCCCTCCCCCCACTCCCCTTCCCCTATCCCCACTCCACTTCTCCTCCCCCCACTCCATTCCCCCTCCCTCTCGATACTGAAGAACAGTCCAAATTCCCTGCCTTGCGGGAAGACCAAGGTCCTCCCACTTCTATCTAGGTCCAGGAAGGTGAGCATCCAAACAGGCTAAGCTCCCACAAAGCCAGTTCATGTATTAGGATCGAAACCTAGTGCCACTGCCCTTGGCTTCTCATCAGCCTTCATTATCCGCCATGTTCAGAGAGTCCAGTTTCAACCCATGCTTATTCAGTCCCAGTCCAGCTGGCCTTGGTGGGCTCCCAATAGATCAGTTCCACTGTCACAGTGGGTGGGTGCACCCCTCGTGGTCCCGACTTCCTTGCTAGCATTTATAAACTGATAGATTGAGAATGCCTTGTTCACTGTCATCCTCTACCAAACAGAACTTTCATAGCAAACTCAAACTCAAATCACAACAAATGAGATTCAGTCATGGGCCATATTCATATAAGGGTTTTATCATTTTATCATGTTCTTCATTACCCTGGATTCATAGATGCAGACTGGTCCTCTGAAGACATAGTTTGGGCATGAGATAGAGGCCATCGCCTTACAGGCCTAAACAATGTCTTCTAGACAATGTGTTTTGAGTTAGAATTCTATGCTGCTTCTCACTTAGCCAATATTCATAAATCTAGGAGGCCAGGTTGAAAGTGGGAGAGTTACCATGTCAGTGCACAGTACATTCCTTGAATTTGAGAGATGGAGGCAGGAAGACTTTCAAGTTGCAGGCCAGAAGGAGCTGCATAAAGGAATACTGTCGAGAAAAGAGAAAGGGAAGTGTAGGGAAAGGAAGAGAGAGAAAATAGGAGTTTCCTATTACCTTTAATGATCTGCTAGCAAAATGTACCTTCCCATATCTGCCAGTCAAGAGACTGTAGTTTCAAAGGGACCAACACAAATTCCATGAATGTTGAGACTATTGGCTGGCCACTCTAGGGACAGCATAGCTTTGAATTAACAAGCAGGAAAGAAAGTTGTTGTCTGGATAGGGTGTTTAAGGCTCCCAAAGATAATTATTACACAAATTTTTTCCCCAAAATTGCAATTATTACACAATAGGTGTATAACCCAACATGCCTGGAATATAGAAAATTCTCGATTGTGTCTCTTAATAATGCCATGTCGTATATTAAAATCAACAGAAAATTATAATTCAACTCAAACAAGACTGCTAATATTTCTAGAACTTTCAGGAACAATATTTTGGGTCCATCCATCAAAGAAAAAACAATGAACAACTGAGGTACTTGCTGAAAACCAAAAGAATAAGAGTAAGGGAAATACAGGAAGAAAACACTTGCTGCTATCATCTGCGAGCTTCCGAGTATTGTAGGAATATCATATTTGTGTTTCTTCCTTGGTTTAATGCAAACATATTTACATACATAGTAGCCAGATACTTTTGTTTCCTTTCAATTTTCATCGCTTATTACATATCACAAAATAAAATCTTAGGAAGCCTACTTAAGACATTACAACTTAAATATGCAAGGGACAGGATTTCAAAGGAAAAGTCTGAATCAGCGTGGAAAAAAAATGAGCATGACTCAGAGATAAAAATGAACTTTGTAATCTCTTTTGGGGAAGGAGAATTTTTCTCAGTTGTATAAGGAAAAAATGAATCAGGCAGCAGAAGAGCCTAATATTATCTTTGTTCAGAGATTAACTATATGTTTGGATGTGAATGGACTCCAGTTTGACTAGGGGTGGATTTCGATGGTTTTCTATGGTATCAACTTGTTTAAGTTGAGGTCCATTTCCCAGAATTCACTCTCTTGTTTGTTTCCCATTGGGATCAGCCACAGGGGAGATTTCCGGGGATTTTGAAACCATTAGCGAAGCACTCTGAAATGCACACGGTCCTGCTCTGCTTAATCGCCACCTCCTCGGTGTGAACTAACAGCTGGGCCTGCAAATGACCACCCTTTCCCCCATAGATCCTCCTGAAGTGGCTCAGACTTCTAGACCATACTATGCTTTTAATTTCTAAGACAAAATGCAATCCCACTTCTGCTAGATGTCCTCACCACTAAGGCCAGAAACGAGAAATGTCATGATTGCCATTTCTTCCTTGTGGCATCCCCACTCATCCTTGTCCGTTCTGGCCTCTTCTGGATCTCCTCCACTTTAGATTGTCTTTTCTGCCCCACTGTTTGTTCCCCTGATCTTCAAGCTTCGCCCGTGAAAATATTCAGAGACAATGGCCATACAGAGGCCTGATCAGCCAGTTGTCACAGTTCTGTGAAAGCAGTTGCCTTTAACACATGCATATTAGACTGGCTTTGTGTACTTCTTAGGATTGTGCTTTTCTGGCCGGTTTTGTACTGAAGCCATTGAGGATCCAGCATCAAGGAAAAATGCGTTTAATTTTACACATGTCAATATTACAATGCAAGTGGAACAACCACGCGGGGCTATCTAGGGAAACAGACCGATTGAAATTCAATAGAAGAATGGGGAAAGGTCAGAGATTTGAAATGTTTGATAGGAAGGTCACAGCTGTCCTAATCACAGTGCACGCAATCCTTGAAAATGTTGGGTGAAAATAGGCTAGCCAGACCGGAAAAGTATGGCGAGGACTAATTTCTTCATCTTAGTGGTGGTAAGACATCTGAATCTCATATCAGTTTGACTCCAGGTATGACCTGAAGAAATAAGTACAAAAGAACGTGATTCAAGACAAAGGACATATGGGAGTATTATCTAGGGCCAGAAAGGAGAAAAGAAAAATGGAACAAAGTGAAGGAATGTAGGCTAAATGACTTCTTCATTAAAGATTGAGCACTGTAACTCCAAAGACTTCATTGAACTTAGGTTGTAATTTGGTTTACAGCATAGTTACTCCTCTTTCTTATCAGAATAGCAGTGAAACAAAAGATCAGAACACTTCAGGGGCAGAAATAGCTTAATATGGTAATGAGGAAATAATTCGTGCCCTTGAGGCTATGAACTTGAAAAGGACTTTCATGCATACAGACTTATCTCAAAGATATGTCTCAACACAAATATCATTATTGATTTGCACATCCCCCAGAAACACACACACACATACACATTTCTAGGTCTAACAGGATTGGCTCAGGTGTCTACAGAAGTACTAGACAAGCTGGGACAGGCAGGTGAAAGGATACAGCCTTCTGCAGGATGGCCGCTCCACCATCTTCAGTTGGCAGCCTAAACTCCCTGCTCTTCCTAAGCTTTGTTAATTCTGGTGATGCTTTAGTTTATCCCTGGGGGCTTAGCTTTTTGGAATGGTGATTCATGCATAAAGGGTTTGCTGGAAGTAACAAACCTTATGACAAAGAACGATGATTTGGAGGAGATGGAAAAATTTGGTGTCCCTTTGTGTAATCAGTTCAAAAGTCAGCATAAGCTGGGTCTTATGATAGAAAATTCATCCAAGAATATTTAAAGGGGCTTCCAACTGCAACAACGGTAACATACATCACCGTTTACTCCATCCATCTTGCTTCCTCTGTATGCTACTCATGCTTGTGTGCATGGCTTTTCTCTTTCTTTTCCTAAAAACTTTCCTTGGCTGTGGAATATCTCTGACTCATTGGGACATCCTCAGAGAAGACAGGACACAGAAATACTGTGGCTTGGCCAGAGTTCTGAGGGCTAAAGCCAAGTGCAAAACCAAAGCCAAGTTAAAAAACAATGAGTTAATAGTCCTTCCTGGCTTTGCATCATGTTGTTAATGATAACTAATCAAATGCTTCATTTAGCCAAATCCTGTGGGACTTTTTGTTCCCAGTGTTTTCCAAGGATCAGTCTTTCTCTGATCCTAATAAAGAGTCGAAGCAAAGTTGATGCATGAAGCGGTTGCATGATTTGCACAGAGTTGAACACACTGAAGCCAAATAAAGATTTTGAGTGATCGTTGTTGGCATGCTACAGAATATTTTTCAAATAGCTGCCTAAAGTTTCCATAATTTTCTCTAAATCCAACCTCTGCCCATGGTGACTGTGGGTCCAAATTACATTTGTCTGTATGACATAAGATCCCCATTTTCCTCATGCTCCCTTCTTATAAAAAGGAATATACCATGATGTCTTTAGGTCATATGATCTAATATTGTGAAATCCAGTGTTCGGTATATATCTTATTCTCAATGGGTTATATAATACATATATGTCTCTCTCTCTCTCTCTCTCTCTCTCTCTCACACACACACACACACACACATACATGCGCCCATGTTCCCAAATATGGTTTATAAATGTTCTTTTACATTTAAAGGGGGATATGATATAGATATGAATAATTTACATTGGTGTGAATTTGAAGGTCAATTTTGTTATATGTATATACATATTTCTAATCTTGTATATGTGTGTGTGTGTGTGTGTGTGTGTGAGAGAGAGAGAGAGAGAGAGAGAGAGAGAGAGAGAGAGAGAACCTCATTGCTACACCCAAAGCAGTCCAAACTCCCTGTTTTTGTTGTGAAAGGCTGTCTTTAGGACATGGCATGGTCATTGCTTTCTTGATCTCTCAGCAGCTGTGAATACCTGTACAAAATTGGAGGGGAAAGGATCTACCAGCAGCTAACCAGTTGCCAGGGAAGGAAGAGATTTGTCTCAGTGGTATAGCCACTCCCAATTTTTCTAGGCTCCTGCAAACAGCTCCTCATGAATGCTTTTAAAAATAACCTTAATTAAACTCACCAAGTTGGACTTGAGTGGATTGTTTCTTTGGTCTGTCATTACTACCTGGAAAAGTTGGCACAATAACTTACACATCATATTCCTAAGGGAAAAGACTTCTGCTGTTATGATATGATCTGTATACTGTTGACCCCAGTAGAAATATTTTAATCATCACTCTTATAATACCTCTTGAGAGCATTAACCATTGAGAACAACTCACCATGTCTAGCAATATGACCAGCTTTAAGCCGTCAAAAGCAAAGTATACTATTTATCCTCTCTGTATTCTTTTTGGCAAGCCATCATTCTCTGGAAAAACATCAAAGGTATTGTACAAGAAAGACTCTCTATATTCTCTTTCCATTATCTTATGCACACTTATGCCATTAATTACTAGCTAGACACCACACACTCACAAAGTGTATAGTTAGGCTCACATCTGTGTTCTTGATTCTACTGATTATATTCATTTTGATTGTTTAAACTTGCCTCTAACTCCATGTATACCGAACCTCAACATTTCAAATCTACTTTTTTCTGTAGCTCTACGATTGGCACTACAATCCACCCTTGACTTCTGCCTTCCACTCATCCCACTCACCAGCCCATCTGTAAGTCCCATTGATTTTTCTTCCTTACAGTGCTTGGGTCCAACTGTGTCTCCAGCTTCTTTGCAACTCATTTAGCCAATGCTAGCTCCAATCTTGTCTCACCTTAAGTGCCATCCATGGCCACCTAAGTGCTTCTCTGCATCCATTCCTGCTCCTTCTGCAACCTTAGTATACTCTCCACTTAGTAGAATCAGAGCCACTAGCCAGCTTAGGACTCTGATTTGTTTATGAATTAAAGAGAAAAACTCTGGACATAGGCAAGAAAATTCTGTTTAATCTGGACTCTGGGTACCCACTATACACCACCAACTTGCCTCGCCCATCCTTTCCATCTCTGTACCGCACCTTCCTTCTGTTCTGTGGGCTGTTCTGTTCTGTCTGAGGTCTTTGAAAATATTTTGTCTGTTTTTCCCTCCTTTTTATGCATAATATCTCCTTGTTTCCAGATCTTATCTTAAATTACACTTCAGAAAACTTTCCCTGACCCTAGCAGGATCATTCTAGTATGCCATATGCTGTGTATTCTCCAAAGTGGCTGTAGCCGTCAGTAGAGCTCCTTAGGCTATACTTACTATGTGGCATTGCCACTCATACAGGGTTTCCCTACTCTTTTCCTATTAAGGCATAGGAATAAGGAAACGCACAAGATTACCTTAACTCCAATCATTGTTCCACTGCAAAGACAAGAAAGTTATGTGCAAAAATTGTCCAAGGAAGCCAAAGTGACCAACAGTCAAGAAATGATCAGTGTTGTTTAAATTTTGAGTTGATTCACACACAACACTAGAAAAGCAAAACTCCTGCTTTGTAGCATGAATCTATTTGTACAAACTATTTGGACTCCATCACAGAGTTTGCTTCTTTGCATTTCCCAGTGGACTGAATTGTTTGGGTGCAAATGGAGACAGTGTTCCATTTATTCATCATTGTCCTTGTACTCAGAATCAGTGAAGAGAACATGTAGGTACTCAAAACTATTTTACTTACTGATTTAGTTATTAATTATATCATTTGTATAAGTTCTGAAAAACTCCTCTACAGGAAAACTTGAAATAACATTTCAGGGGGCTGGAGAGATGGTTCAGAGGTTAAGACCACTGGCTGTACTTCCAGAGGCCCTGAGTTCAATTCCCAGCAACCACATGATGGCTCACAACTATCTGTAATAAGATCTGGTGCCCTCTTCGGGCATGCAGGCATACATGCAGACAGAACACTATTATTATAATAAATAAATCTTAAAAAAAGAAATAACAGTTCAAATACAACTAGTTATATAATTCTTAATATATATTTGGTATGGCATTTATCACAAAAATGCTAATGACTCAAAACATATTGTATGGTCACGTGCAAAAGCAATTTGAGAATATCATAAAACTACATACCAAGAACTATCCCGTAGCGGTATTTCACTCTGGTGTTTCATATGTGGAATGTTTCAATAATTTGCCAAGAACCATTGGTATTCATGTATCCTACAGTTACTGTTTCTGTGTCTTGAATGTTTGCACTTCTCCAAAATGCATGTATTGAAATGCTAAGCACCAAGATAATGATAATAAGAGATAAAAATCGTGGGAGATAATTCAGGTGATCAGATCCTTCATGAATGAGATTTGTGCCTTTGTGAGAGAGGACTGAGAGAGCAATTTCACTCCTTCTAACATACACTGCAATGAGTTGGCATCATCTATAAATAATCAATCCCTCACCAGAATCAAGTTGTCTGGCACCTTCATCTCAGATTCCTTGGCATCTAGCACTGTGAAAACTAAATTTATGTCACTTACACATTACTTACTTTATGATATTTTGCTATATAACCCTAAATGTATTAAGGCACTTGTTTAATTTGTGGGTTAGAAATTAAGGAATTGATTATTGGAGTATATGTTAAAGGTTTTGATGTTTAACTGATGTTCAAATAATCTTAACCCGACAGTGGTTAAATGTTCATTGCTCATGGGACTGTAAACTTGCACAGTCACTTTGGAAGTCAATGTGGTGGTTCCTCAGAAAGCTGGAGATCAAACTATCAGAAGACCCAGCTCTACTACAGTTGCATGGAGGGCCCACTTGTTCATCCCAGCTGCCCAGCTAGCTTAGCCCCCAAAATAACCACACAGAGATTGTATTAATTAAAACCCTGTTTGGCCCATTTGCTCTAGTCTCTTATTGGCTAACTCTCACATCTTGATTTAACCCATTTCTATTAATCTGTATATCACCATGTGGCAGTGGCTTACAGGGAAAGATTCAGCATGTCTGACTCTGGCAGCTCCATAGTGGTTCTCTCTGACTCTACTTTCTTCCTCCCAGCATTCAGTTCTGTTTTCCCTGCCTATAAGTTCTGCCCTATCAAAAGACCAAGGCAGTTTCTTTATTTATTAACCAATGAAAGCAACACATAAACAGAAGGACCTCCTACTCCATACTATTCTTGGGCATATATCCAAAAGATGATCCACCAAACCATAAGGACATTTTCTCAACTATATTCATAGCAACTTCATTTGCAATCCTCAGAACCTACAAACAACCAAGGAAATTATAAAGAAAATGTGGTACACTTACACAATGGAGTATTACTCAGCTGTTAAACAAAAGGAAGACAAGGAAATTTGGAGGCAAATGAATGGAAATAGAAAAAAACATCCTGAATGAGGTAACCCAGACTGAGAAAAACAAAGATGGTATGTACTCACTTATAAGTAGATATTAGCTGTAAAGTAAAGGGTAACTATGCTATAATCCATTGACCCAGAGAGACTGTGGAACAGATAATAAGGAGAGTTAATGGGGACACACCTGGGAAGGGGAAATTGAAGAGATTTCGTCAGTGGACTGAGGGCAGGTGGGAATGGGAATATGAGTTGTCAGGTTGGAATGGACAGAGGGGCAGAGTGCTGAGGGGCATTTCAGGGTCGATGGAAGCCTGATGCAGGGGAATCTCCCAGGAATCTACAAGAATGACCCCAGCTTAGACTCCTAGCAATAGTGGATAAGTAGTCTGTATTGATCTCCTGGGACTAGATTGGTGCCTGGCCTAATTGACGTTAGAGAGCCTTCATCCAGTAACTGTTGGAGGCAGATGCAAAGACCCACAGTTGAATATTATGAGGAGTTTGGGAATCCTAAAGAGGAGGAGCAGAAAGGAATGCAAGAGCCAGAGGGGTCAAGGACACCACGGAAAGGCTCACAATTAACCTGGGTTCATAGGGGCTCACAGAGACTGAACATACAACCAGGGATCCTGCATGAGGCTGACCTAGGCATATATGTTACAGTTGTGCAGTTTGGTCCTCTTATGGTTCATAACAGTGGGAACAGGGGCTGTCTCACTTACAGACTTTTGGGACCCTACTCTTCATACTGGGTCGCCTTGCCCAGACTTAATACATGGGGAGGTGCTTAGTCTTACTGCAACTTGATATGCCATGTTTTATTGACAGTTATAGGAGACATGCCCTTTCCTGGATGAAGATGGAAAAAGAGGGGGTTGAGAGGTTTGAGAGGGAAATTGGGAAGAGGAACTGGGAGGCAAGGTTGGAAGGGGGAGGCTGAGGCCAGCATGTAAAATAAATAGATGAATTTTTAAAAAAGGAAAAAAAATAATGATGACAAAATTATTTTAGCCAAGATCATCAGTCCAATATTAGGTAACTAAGGAAACATACACAAATTGGGGAGAAGAAAGGGAAAATACAAAGATCATTTTGGTGACCTCAGCCAAACCTAGTTTATGGCAGTATATGTTGTACAATGATCATGTCTTTGCGTCAACATTGCTTGTATTTGGAACTACCAAAGAAAGTAAACAATAAATTCATTGTTCTAGAAACTATTTTAAGTGATTGCTATAATAGAGATGTATTTGGTCATAGTCATGTGCCTCTTCCAAATGTTTCCCCCTTCTTTTTAGGAAACTTTCTCCTTATTATCAAAGAATATGGTGATAAGAGAACCCAGATTTATCCCTTTCCAAACTGTGGAGGATAAAAACTTCTCTCTTTTTCTTATTTTTAATTAAATAATTACTTTTCAATTTGTATACAAACCCTAATTCCCCCTCCTTCTCCTATACCACATCCTCCCCCATTCCTATCCCCCATCCACTCCTCAGAGGGGATAAGGCCCTCCTTGGGGAGTCAACAAGATCTGGCATACCAAATAGAAGCAGGAACAAGTTCTTCTCTTCATATCAGGATTGAGCAAGGTGGGCTCCAAAAAGCTAGTCCATGCACCTGGGATAGATCCCAGTACCACTGCCCGGGGAGCCCCCAACAGATCAAGCCACATAACTGTCACCCACATTCAGAGGGTCTAGTTCAGTCCTACGAAGGTCCTCCAGCTGTCAGTCCAGAGTCTGTGAGCTCCCACTAGTTTGGGTCAGCTGTCTGTGTGGTTTTCCCATCATGCTCTCTCAGGAATCCACAAGGATGACCCCAGCTAAGACTCCTAGCAATAGTGGAGAGGGTGTTTGAAAAGGCCTTCCCCTTTAAGCAGATTAGTGACTACCATAGTTGTCACCATAGTACCTGCATCTGGTAACTGATGGAAGCAGATGCAGTGACCCACAATCAAGCACTTGGCTGAGCTCCTGGAGTTCAGTTGAAGAGAGGGAAGAGGGGGTCATATGAATGAACTGAAGAGTGCAAGAATAAGAATATAAAATTGTAGATTCCAGATATAAGAATGTAGAAATAAAGAAACATAAAATTGTAAGCCTAGGAGAATGAGAGCAGACTCTTAGCAGCTTAAGGAATAACTATTAACAGTGGGTTACTTTGCTTTACAACCAATAGCTCTATCTGCAAGGCTAAAGTAGCCCTCTGCAAACTGAGGGTCAGTTCTACAAACTGAAAGTTAGCCCTAAGATAACACCCTGGCCACCTGTGATCAACAGCAGATATGAACTGAGTTAACCTTCAAGTGGTGGGGTGTATGTGACTTTCCTGCTGTGCATTTTCCCATACCCTTCCCCACTATGTGAAGCCAGCAGTATCAGGGGAAGTGCAGAGCTTTGGTAAACACTACCACAGAATGCCAGGGAAAAACAATGGACTAAATACAAACACTAGTCTAACTGAAAAACTCTGTTAATGGAAAGTGTAAAATAGGCAATTTGTATCTGAGTTTTACCTTGAGATTGCAAAAATTCCTTTGTTCATGCCTAATGCTTGTTGCTTCTTGCTATAAAATGGGGAAGTTCGGAAACTGTCCTTTGGCACATCCTTACAAGTCCATCTCTGGCTGTGGTCTCAGCTAGCTGATGAGCTTTATGTGCCCAATGAAGATTTAGTTTTTTATTTTTTCCTGGAATAAAGTTTACTTATGGTTTACTAGACTTTGGTGGTATGTCCCCATCTTTGTGCAACCCCCGTGGACCCAACATTTCGGTGGCTCATACAAGGAAGTGCAAACCTTATTCTGAGGGGACACCCCAGTCTCTGACAAACTTTATTATTCTGGTTTCTACCAATTAGTATGTTTCTGGTTTTATCAGGTATCTGGTGTCTGGATAATCTGTGGGGGAGGGGGGCTCAAATGAGATCTATCAGATGTGTTTCTAATCTCTGAGCCAGAGGAAAATGGAGGATGCTCCAATTCCTCTTCTGGCCAAAGGGTTACAACCCTTTGGGACTAGTATAGGCTCACATAACCCAAAGTACAGTGTTTCCCCTTCTGTGTCTGCTGGCTTTATGACTCCTTGTTTTCGTTTTCTTGTTGTCCTATTTGTTGTCAATTTCCTTGTTGTGGTTATACGTGAAGTAATTTCCACTATGGGAAAAGTTTCTTGTAAACCTAAGCTCCCCTGAACCTTGACCTTTGTCGTTTCCAGGACTTCAAGGAGGTTGCTGCAGTCTCCGCAGCTCTCTATATTGGGGCCTGCTACTACCTCCTGATCTAGCCCCCTTCATGGCTAAAACCTCTTCTTCATTCTTTTTCCTTATTCAGAGAATAAGACTAACAGTCATCCTGTCCTATCAAAGAAGTCAAAAGAAAAAGCCAATGGATCTAATACTCCCACAGCCTTGCTTGTACCTGCTGATCCCAAGAGGGACTTTTTCCCCACCCTCATATAACTCTCTGCAGATGGGTTAGGAGCCCCCCTCTAAGAGACAGCACAGCTGTTGACTCTACTTCTGCCTCACTTTCCCCTAAGCCTCCTATTTCCCTGCAGAGCAACTCTGCCTCACCTGAGCCTTCTGCTCCCCTGCGGAGCACTTCCTACAGGGAAGCTGCCAGGGTGGTGGTGCCTGTTGTTCTCCCCTTTGCACTCTGGGACCCCTGAGGAGGGATGGAGTGAAAACACAGCCAAGGGTAGAGAGCAGCTAAAGGTCTATTGCCAGATTTTCATAGGTAGTCTCTGAGCAGCTGCTAGGCAGCTCACAAATTTGTTTAAGGTAAGTCAGGTAGTGCAGGGAAAGGATGGATCACCGGGCACATTTCTTGAGAGCTTCACGGAAGTTTATCACACCTACAGCCCATTGAAGCTGGAGGCTCCCGACAACCAGATGGCAGTCAATCTGACTCTCATCAACCAAGCCACCCCAGATATCAAGAGGAAGAAACTTCAGCAGCCCAAAAAATTTAAAGAGAAAAATCTGACTGAACTGATTGTTATAGTCACTAACATTTATAACTACAGAGAAACACCCAAGGATAAGCAAACTCAAGGACTGGCAAAAGTTTTACTAGCAGTTAAGATCTAGGGCCCCAAGGGGCAAAGGGAACCTAGACTGTACCAAAAAAAAAAAATCAATGAGAGAAGAGATAATATAGGCCATGAACACCCCTTCCTCAAAATGAATCAATGTGTTTATTGCAAGAAAAAGGGCTATTGGAAAAGGGAATGTCCACAAAGAAAGAGTGGACAAAGGGGCCTGGAATGGCAGGTTCGGATAACTGAAGGAGACATGGTTTGAAGCCTCTCCTCGAGCCTTGGGTAACCCTAAAAAGTAGAGGGGCAACCTGTTGATTTCTTGATGGACACTGGTGCTCACCATCCAATGGTAAAAACTGCAGTGGGTGCTCTATCAGACAAACAGGGATGGCCCTAAAACCATGGACCACAAAATGGACTGTGGATTTGGGAAGGAAGAACGTTAAACGTTCCTTCATAGTTATTCCTGAATGCCCTTACCTCCTCCTGGAAAGAAATTTATTGGCTAAGGTAAAAGTCCAAATTTATTTCTTTGGGAAGGGGGTGACAATCTCCCCATGGTCTGAAGTCTATGCCTTATGTCTGGCCCTAGAAGAAGAATACAGGTTCTTTTCACAGACTCTTACTTTATCTCTCATGGATGAACTCCAGAGCTCCATCCCAGTAGTGTGAAGAGAGACTAACTCACTGGGGCTAGCAATTCAACAGCCCCCAGTTGTAGTCGCTTTAAAAGCCAATGCCCAACAGGTCACAGTGAGGCAGAACCCCATGACCCCAGAGGTCAAGTTGGTCATTACTAAACATATTAATTGGCTACTGGAGCATGGAATCCTGGTGCCTTGCCCATCTCCATGGAACACCCCACTTCTGCCAGTTAAGAAGACAGATTAACAAAAGGGTTAAAGACATCTACACTATGGTTTCCAACCACTATAATCTCCTAAATTCACTTTCTCCAGAGCTCCAAGTGTATTCAGTTCTAGATTTTAAGGATGCCTAACCCTTGAAGCCAAGAACCAACCACTCTTTGCCTTCGAATGGCATGACCCAGACCGGGGCTTCAGTGGACAGCTCACCGGGACTTGCCTGCTACAAGGGGACACATGTGTGTCAAAGGAAATTAAAGGAGCTCCTGAGACACTCACGGTTTAAGATTTTCAACATGAATTAAGTGGTGGAGGACTGTGACTCAATGCCTCCCCTAACAGGCTACTAACTGATAGAAGAAGGAACCCTCTCAAAATAAGAGAGAGAGGAACTTTCCCCAGAGTCCACTGGGAAGTAAATTTCACTGAGGTAAGATCTGTCAAATATGGGCATAAATATCTCCTAGTTTTTATAGATACCTTTTCCAGATGGATTAAAGTTTTCCTCACGTTGAAAGAAACAGCATCAACAGTAGTTAAGAAGATCATCGATGAACTCATTCCAAGGTATGAACTTCCTTCCGTGACAGGGTCAGGTACCAGGCCATCTTTCATCTCCAAGATAACTCAATATTTTAGTTAAAGTATTGGAGACCAATTAGAAACAACATTGTGCATAAAATCCCCTATGCTCAGGATAGGTAGAAAGGTCTAATCGAACAGTAAAGGAGACTTTAAGTTAACACTAAAAGCTAGTGATGACTGGACAGTCCTCCTATCTGCTCTGAGTATGGGACACCCTCTACTCTTGTGGTTTAACACCCTATGAGACTATGTTTGACAGATCTCCTCACTTGATCTCCAGACTCCCTTCAGAAGTTATGCCTAAAATGTCTGAATATAAGTTTCTTTTTTCCCTTTTTTTATTGATATTTATTGAGCTCTACATTTTTCTCTGCTCCCTTCCCTGCCTCTCCCCTTTCCCCTCCAAACCTCCCCCAAGGTCCCCATGCTCCCAATTTACTCAGGAGATCTTGTCTTTTTATACTTTCTCCTTCCCATGTAGATTAGATTTATGTGAGTCTCTCTTAGTGTCCTCATTGTTGTCTAAATTCTCTGGGATTGTGGTTTGCAGTCTGGTTTTCTTTGCTTTATGTCTAAAAACCACCTGTGATTGAGTACATGTGATGATTGTCTTTCTGTGTCTGGGTTACCTCACTCAAAATAATGTTTTCTAACTCCATCCATTTTCCTCCAAAATTCAAGATGTCATTATTTTTTTCTGCTGTGTAATACACTATTGTGTAAATGTACCACATTTTCCTATCCATTCTTCAATCAAGGGGCATTTAGGCTGTTTCCAGGCTCTGGCTATGACAAACAAAGCTGCTATGAACATAGTTGTGCACATGCCCTTGTGGCACAATTGAGCATCCTTTGGATATATACCCAAAAGTGGTATTACTGGGTCTTGAGAAAGGTTGTTTCCTAATTTTCTGAGAAGACACCACACTGACATCCAAAGGGGTTGTACGAGCTTGCATTTCCACCAGCAATGCAAAAATGTTCCCTTTACTCCACAACCTCTCCAGCATAAGTTGTCATCAGTGTTTTTTACCTTGGCCATTCTTACAGGTGTAGGATGGAATCTCAGAGTTGTTTTGATTTTTATTTCTCTGATGACTAAGGATGTTGAACGTTTCCTTAAGTCTCTTTCAGCCATTTTAGATTCCTCTGTTGAGAGTTCTCTGTTTAGGTCTGTACTCCATTTTTTTTTTATTGAATTGTGATCTTTTGGTGTCCAATTTCTTGAGTTCTTTGTATATTTTAGAGATCAGACCTCTGTCTAATGTGGGGTTAGTTGATGGAGGAAGGACATTGGTTAATTAATAAAGAAACTGCTTGGCCTGATAGGTTAGAACATAGGTAGGTGGAGTAAACAGAACAGAATGCTGGGAGGAAGAGGAAGTAAGCTCAGACGCCATAGCTCTTCTCTCTGAGGCAGACGCAATGAAGCTCCAACCCAGGATGGAAGTAGGCTTGAATCTTCCTGGTAAGCACACCTCGTGGTGCTACACACATTAATAGAAATGGGCCAAACAGTGTTTATATGAATACAGTTTGTGTGTTGTTATTTTGGGGCATAAGCTAGCCAGGCGGGCTGGGAGCTGGGCGGTAGGAAGTGGCCCTCTGCTCCTTCAACAGTTAGTGAAGATCTTTTTACATTCTGTAGGCTGTCATTTTGTCTTGTTGACATGTCCTTTGCTTTACAGAAGCTTTTCAGTTTCAGAGGTCCCATTTAATGTTTCTTTCAGTGTCTGTGCTGCTGGGGTTATATTTAAGAAGTGGTTTCCTGTGTGTTCAAGTGTACTTCCCACTTTCTCTTCTATAAGGTTCAGTGTGGCTAACTTTATGTTGAGGTCTTTGATCCATTTGGACTTGAGTTTAGTGCATGGTGATAGATATGGGTCTATTTTCATTCTTCTACATTTATCAAAGATCAGGTGTTCAAAGATGTATAGATTGATATCCAGGTGTTCTATTCGGTTCCATTGGTCCTCTTGTCTGTTCTTATGCCAATACCAGACTGTTTTCAGTACTGTAGCTCTGTAGTAGAGTTTGAAGTTAGGGATTTTGATGCCTCCAGAAGTTCTTTTATGGTACAGGATTATTTGGGCTATCCTGTTATTTATTTATTTATTTATTTATTTATTTATTTATTTATTGCTTTTCCATATGAAGTTGAGTACCGTTCTTTCAAGGTCTTTGAAGAATTTTGCTGGGATTTTGATGGGCTTTGCATTGAATCTGTAGATTGCTTTTGGTAAGATTGCCATTTTTACTATGTTAATTCTACCTACCCAAGAGCATGGGAGATCTTTCCACTTTCTGGTGTCTTCTTCAATATCTTTCTTCAATGATTTAGAGTTATTCTCATACAAGTCTTCCACTTATTTGGTTAGAGTTACTCTGAGATATTTTATGCTATTTGTGGCTATTGTGAAAGGTGATGATTCTCTGATTTCTTCCCCAGCCCTTTTATCATCTGTGTATAGGAGGGTTACTGATTTTTTCGAGTTAATCTCGTACTCTGCTACATTACGGAAATTGTTTATGAGTTGTAGAAGTTCCTTGGTAGAATTTTTGGAATCCCTTATGCAAACTATCATATCATCAGCAAACAATGAGAGTTTGACTTCTTCTTTTTCAAATGGTATTCCCTTGATCTCCTTTTTGTGTCTTATTGCTCTAGCTAGGACCTCAAGAACTATATTGAAAAGGAATGGAGAGAGTGGACAACCTTGTCTTGTTCCTGATTTCAGTGGAATCACTGGAAGTTTCTCTCTATCTAGTTTGAAATTGGCTGTTGGCTTGCTGTGTATTGCCTTAATTATGTTTAGGTATGTTCTTTGTATCCATGCTCTCTCCAAGACCTTTATCATGAAGGGATGTTGTATTTTGTCAAAAGATTTTTTGGCATCTAATGAGATGATCATGTGGTTTTTATTTTTCAGCATGTTTATATGGTGGATTATATTGACAGATTTTCATAAGTTGAACCATCCCTGCATTTCTGTGATGAAGCAGACTTGATCATGGTGGATGATGGTTCTGATATGTTCTTGGATTCAATTTGCAAGTATTTTATTTAGTATTTTTGCATCAATGTTCATGAGTGAGATTGGTCTGTAATTCTGTTTCTTGGTTGGGTCTTTGTGTGGTTTTGGAATCAGGGTAACTGTAGCTTCATAAAAAGAGTTTGGCAATGTTCCTTCTGCTGGAATAATTTGAGAAGTATTGATATTATTTTTCTTTGAAAGTCTTGTCGATTTCTGAGTTGAAACTATCTGGTCCTGGACTTTTTTTTTGGTTGGGAGACTTTTGATGACTGTTTCTATTTCTTCAGGAGTTATAGGTCTGTTTAATTTGTTTATCTGGTCTTGATTTAATTTTGGTAAGTGATATTTATCCAGAAAGTTGTCCATTTCCTATAAGTTTTCCAATTTTGTGGAGTACAGGTTTTCAAAATATGACCTGATGATTCTCTGGATTTCCTCCGTGTCTGTTATTATGTCCCCCTTTTCATTTCTGATTTTGCTAATTTGAATATTCTCTCTCTGCCTTTTGGTTAGTTTGGATAAAGACTTGTCTATTTTGTTGATTTTCTCAAGGAACCAACCCTTTGTCTCATTGATTCTTTGTATTGTTTTCCTTGTTTCTATTTTGTTGACTTCATCTCTCACTTTATTTCCTGCCATCTAGTTCTCTTGGGTGAGTTTGCTTCTTTTATTTCTAAAATTTTCAAATGTTTTGTTAGTTCACTAGTGTGGGATTTTTTTCCAGCTTCTTTATGTAGGCGTTTAGTGCTATGAACTTTCTCTTAACACTGCTTTTATTGTGTCCCATAAATTTGGGTCTGTTGTGTGGTCATTTTCAATGAAATTTAGGAAGTCTTTAATTTCTCTCTTTATTTCTTCCTTGACCCATTGGTGTTTTAGGTGAGCATTGTTTAGTTTTCATGTGTTTGTGGGTTTTCTGTAATTAATATTGCTGTTGACTTCTAGGTTTAAACCACGGTGATATAATAAGGTATATTGAGTTATTCCAATTTTTTTGTATGTGTTGAGGCTTGTTTTGTTACTGAGTATGTGGTCAATTTTTGCAAGGTTCCATGAGGTGCTGAGAAGAAGGTATATTCTTTTCTGTTTGGATGGAATATTCTATAGATGTCTGTTAAGCCCATTACATTACATCTGTTAGTTCCCCTATTTCTCTCTACATTTTTTGTCTGATTGATCTGTCCAGTGGTGAGAGGGGAGTGTTGAAGTCTCCCACTATTAGTGTGTGGGGGTTAATGTACAATTTAAGCCTTAGAAGTGTTTCTTTCACATATGAGGGAGCCCTTGTATTGGGGACATAGATGTTCAGTATTGAAATTTTCTCTTGATGGATTTTTTCTGTGACTAATATGAAATGACCTTCTTTGTCTCTTTTAACTGATTTTAGCTTGAAGTCTATTTTGTTTGATATTAGGATAGCTACACCCACTTGTTTCTTAGGTCCATTTGATTAGTATATTTTTTCACAACCCTTTACTCTGAGACGATGTCTGTCTTTGAGGTTGAGATGTGTTTCTTGTATGCAGAAGAAGGATGGATTCTGTTTTCATATTCAATCTGTTACGCTGTGTCTTTTTATAGGTGAATTGAGTCCATTTACATTAAGGGATATTAATGTAATGAATAATGATCAGTGATTGCTGTCTCCTATTAATTTAGGTTTCATCATTGGTGATGTTAATTTGTGTGTTGTTTTCTTCATTGGAATTTGCTGTTATGAGCTCATCAGTTGTCTGTGTTTTTGTTGGTGTAGCCATCTTCCTTGGGTTGGAGTTTTCCTTCTAGTATTTTGTGTAGGGCTGGGTTTGTGGCTAGGTATTGGTGAAATCTAAATTTGACATAGAATATCTTGTTTTGTCCTTCTATGGTGATTGAAAGTTTTGCTGGGTGTAGTAGTCTGGGCTGGCATCCATGGTCTCTTAATGTCTGCATAATACTTGACCATGACTTTCTGGCTTTCATTTTCTCCAATGAGAAGTCAGGTGTAATTCTGATAGGTCTACTTTTATATGTTACTTGGCCTTTTTCCTTTGCAGCTCTTAATATTCTTTCTTTACTCTGTATATTTAGTGTTTTGGTTATTTTGTGGCAAGAGGACTTTTTTTTGATCCATTCTCTTTGGTGTTCTGTAAGCTTCTTGTATCTTCATAGGCATATCTTTCTTTAAGTAGGGAAAATTTTCTTCTATGATTTTGTTAAATAAATTTTCTGTGCCTTTGAGTTGAACTTCTTTTTCTTCTATACCTATTATTCTAAGATTTGGCCTTTTAATTGTGTCCCATATTTCCTGGATATTTAGGGTTAAGCTTTTGTTAGATTCAATGTTTTCTCTGACTGATAAGTCTATTTCCTCGATTGTATCTTCAGTGCTTGAGATTCTCTCTTCCAGTTCTTGTATTCTGCTGTTCATGCTTGCGTTTGTGGTTCCTGATCTTTCTCTCATGATTTCTGTTTCTATAATGTCTTCATCTTGTGTTTTCTTTATTGTTTCTATTTCGGTTTTCAAGTTCTGAATAGTTTTTTTTATATGTTTGATTTCTTTTTCTTGGTTTTCTTTAAGTGATTTGCTAATATCTTTCTATTTTTTTGCTTGTCTTTTCCTCAATTTCTTCAAGGTAATTTCTTATTTCATCTTGAAGAATTTCAAACATTCTCTTGAAGTTATTTTTATGTCATTTTCTTCTGGTTCATCCATTTTTGGTTGTTCAGGTCTTGCTGTTGTAGGGTCTTTAGGTTTTACTGGTGTTGTGTTGCTCTTTGTGGTGTAGCATGTAAACTTACCTTTTCTATTCATCTTTTCCTCTAATAGGTGTGGTTCAGGCTGTCTGAAATTCTTTTTGAGTAATCTTCTAGGTGCCAGTCAATCCAAAGCTCAAATGATTGTTCCTTGTGGCATTGTCAGTGTCATAGTTCTACTTACCCCATTGGTTGCTCAGTGTTCCTGGAGATAACTCAGCACTCCTATGCGTTGCTCTGCTCCCTTGGAGTTTGCTTTTGCAGGCCTACTTTGGACTAGGTTGCTGGTGTTGCCCTGTTCCTGTAAACCCTGGTCTGGATCCCCTCCTGCAGAAGTCCCTGGCTTGGCGTTGAACCTGTTCTGGTGGAGATCACCGACTCTGGATCTGGTTGCTTGGTCAATCCTGATCCGCCAGTGTTCCAGGACTGGGTTGCCTCCAGGGACTGGATTTGTTCCTGGCTTCTGCTCCTGGTGGAGCTATTCGCTCTCTGTCCTAGGTAGCTGGTTCTGTCCCACTCTGGTTCTGGTGGAGATCGCTGACTCTTAGAGTCAGGCTGCTAGCTCAATCCTGATCTGCTCCTGTCCTGGGACTGGGTTGGCTCCCAGGGCTGGATTTGTTCCTGGCTTCTGCTCTGGTGGAGCTTGTTTCCTCAGGCCTTCTCTGTCCTAGGTAGTTCATTGGAGCCACTCCTGTGGAATTTTTTGCCCAAGGTAGAGTTCCTTGCCTCAGGGCAAATGTGGCCTAAGTTACCAGCTTTGACCTGTATCTGTAAATCTTGGTCTGAATTTCCTCCTGCAGAAGTCCCTGGGTTGGAGTTGGACCTGGAAAGTTTTCTGGCTCCAGTCTTGGAGATCCCAGGCTCAGGTGCACCCAGACCTGCAGAGGACCTGCTTACTCCCTCAGAGGTCCCAGACTCACACTCAGACCACAGAGGTTCCAGGTTACTGCCTATTCCCTTTGATGTCCGAGACCAATTCCTGGACCCACCAGAGGTTCTGGCTCAGGCCTATTCCCTCTGAGGACCCAGACTCACCCCTGGCCCTGAAGAGATCTCTGGTTCCTGCCTATTCCCTCAGAGGTCCCCCTGTTCTGAATATAAGTTTCTTAAGTCTATCCAGGATCTCTAGACTATCAGGATGATTTCTTCCCACTCCTGAGACACATCTATGAGGTGCCACCTGCCAAACCTCACTGTTACAAGTCACATGTTGTAGCGAGCTGCATGGAGCCACACCTGATGGCAATGTAGAGAGCTGTGTGGAGTCGCACCTGATGGTGCTGGCTCTCGCCCTCCGAGATCCCGAAAGCGAGTGCTCTCTGTGATAATCAACTCCTATGGCTAAAGCCTGACTTATGCTATTATCACGCAATGACTGTCAGCTGCTTGCATATGCGTGGACCTATGGGCAGTGCCTACCTGGCAATCTGGGGTTGGCGGTCCAGTGCCTACTTAAGGGCTGGGAGAGGTTTGCCCGAAGAGAGAGGCAGAGAGGGAGAGAAAGAGAAGGGAAAAGATTGCTGTGAATAAAGTCCTGAAATAAACTGCTTAGCAAGAAGAGCTCCGGTGTTGCTCATCTTCCTTGCTGGACGAGGGGGCCATGACAAGTGTGTTCCCCCTTTTTGTTTTGCAAAGCTACAGGCAAGAGTAGAGGTCTGATCTCTGTTAAAAATGGAACATGTGCTAGTGTCCGTACAGGTGTCATCCACTCAGTGAACACTAGACCTGTCCGGTGTCTTTTTACAGAGGTGGGAGTTAGACACCAACCCACATGCAATCAGACTTGCTCTTCTTGAGGTTGATGTATGCTTACCTCAAGTGCAGTGCGCAAGCCTCGCATCCTGTGCTCAATATAGATAACCAAGCTTGAGGGGACTGTCCTGCTTCAATAGCCGTGAAGGCCTGAATGATCATAACTGCATTGCAATGCTGTGAAACCCTTATGTGACAAATGCACCATAGGCATACCAGGGAGGCAAGCACCATTAAGCCTGTTAGGGCTCCTACTCCCGCCCACTCCTTCAGATGATTCATGGCTATGATGATCCAGGTCATGGCGAACTGGCATCGGCTTGGGAAAGGCTGACAAAATCCCCCACCGCAGCTCCGCCATCACTTTCTTCGTTGAGCAGGTGAAGAACAGGTACAGGATCCTTTTCTGCCTCTGTCTGCACTTGCACCTTCCTCACCAGGCATTCTGGCACCCAAATAGGGTCCAAATGATCCTGTGGAAAAACACAAACAGCGCCTCGTGCCCATGCCAGCACGGGATCGGGTCCATGCCAGACCCCTGTTAAAGCATCCTTCCAGGTCACCATTCCTTTTGAAGGACTGGACGGACATGAATGCCTGTCTGCGGCAGACTGATTGGAATTATCCAGGTTCAAAAAATTTAAAGTAAACAAAGTTAAGGAAAGTCTACTCTTGGGAGTTTGCCCATGGCCTATTCCCCCTTTTTGTTTTTGAAGTATCTCCTTTAGAGTTCCATGGGCACGTTTCACAATGCCTTGTCCTTGTGGATTGTATGGCAGTCCATGTGTCAATTGAACACCCATACATTGACAAAATGAGGTGAATTTTTGTCCAGTATAAGCAGGACCATTATCAGTCTTTAATTGTTGTGGCTTGCCCCAGGCTGCCCATGCTTCTAGACAATGAGCAATCACCTGAGTTGCCTTTTCACCTGTCATGGGTGTGGCATGAATAATGCCAGAACATGTATCAACTGAAACATGCACATATTTCAGCTTACCAAATTCTGAAATATGTGTAACATCCACTTGCCAAATTTTAAGAGGAAGTAACCCATGTGGATTGACTCCCAAGGTTTGAGGATGATGATAAACAACACATTGTGGACAATCTAAAACCACTTTCCGTGCATCACCACGAGAGATTTTAAATTTTTGTTGTAGGGTTTTAGCATTAACATGAAATTCCTTATGAAAATCATATGCTCTCTGTAAAACAGAGGCGAGAATTATCCATTCTTGTCTGGTACAACGATCTACTTTGTCATTGCCCTCAGCTAAAGGACCTGGTAATCCCGTATGTGTACTGATATGTTGTACAAAAATAGGATTTTTTTGCTGCCAGAGTAAAAGCTGTAATTGTACAAGTAGTACATGTACGGGACTGGAAGACCTAATGGGTCCCGCGCATTCTAAGGATCTTAAGACATTAACGACATAACATGAATCTGAAATTAGATTGAATGCAAAAGGACAGGCCTTAAACACTTCTATTACAATTGCCAGTTCAACTTGTTGAGGGGTTCCAGGAGAAAACTGGTGTATAACAGGCTCCAAGGAATCTACCATATAAGCGCCACACCGGTCTTAGATCCATCTGTAAAAATAACACTGGCTCCTGGAATGGGTTGTAAAGTAGTAATTTTAGGAAATATCACTGGGTGTTCCTTAAAGAAAGTCAGCAAAGGATGTTTAGGATAGTGGCAATCTATAGACCCTGGATAGGAGCAACGCAAAATGGTCCACTCGTCTAAGGTAGCACATAAAATCTTTACTTGATGGTTGGAATAAGGCACTATAATGGTTGCAGGAGCAACCCCAAAATATTGTAAGGACTGTTGAATTCCGGTTAATGCCAAAGTCGCTACAGCAGTAGGATAATGCTCAAGAGATTTAGCTGGAGATATTTTAGGATAGATCCAAAGCAATGGTCCACTCTGCCATAAGAGTCCTGTGGGCTGGTAATACGAGGGAAGAATGCATAAAGCAAATATCTTGACCCTCTTGTATCCTTTGTAGGAAAGCATCTTGTAACCTGTTTTCCACCTTTTTTAATGCTTCTCGTGCCTCAGTAGTCAACTGCCTTGGAGAATCCAAAGCAGAGTCTCCATTTAAGACATTATATAGAGGCTTTAACTCGTAGTTTGGTAACTTCAAATAACATCTAATCCAATTTATATCACCTAACAGCTTTTGAAAATCATTTAGCGTTTTTAAATTATCTTTCCTTAATTCTATCTTTTGAGGGATGATCTTTTTCTCACAAACTCTTACTCCTAAATAATTAACAATTTTATTCTTTTGTACCTTTTCAGGAGCTACATGCAGCCCTCTCCTTTCAAGCAGCTTAATAAGTTCCACATAAGCCTGATCTAACACTCATTCATTCTTGGCAGCCAGCAATATATCGTCCATATAATGAACGCATCTTAGAGTGGGAAATTTTTCTCTCAGGGGTGTAATAGTCTCCCCCACATATAGCTGACACATTGTAGCACTATTGGCCATTCCCTGTGGTAGGACAACCCACTCATATCTTTTGTCTGGCTCTTCATGATTAAGAGATGGAACTATAAAGGCAAATCTCTCGCTGTCTTTATCAAACAAGGGAATGGAGAAAAAACAATCTTTTATATCTATCACAATAATAGGCCAGGAGGCAGGCAAAGAGGATAGTAATGGCAATCCGCGTTGCACTGGTCCCATGACTTGCATTTGATTGTTAACAGCTCGCAAATCATGTAATAGGTGCCACTTTCCCAATTTTTTCCTGATTACAAAGATAGGTGTGTTCCAGAGGGAAATCGATGGTTTAATATGGCCTAGAGTTAACTGTCCCATTATTAAATCATTGGCAGCCATGAGCCTCTCAGAGGAAAGAGGCCACTGAGGAACCCACACTGGCTCCTCTGTTTTCCAAGTAATGGGAATTCCTTCCCCAGCGGCCCCTAAGAAAAACCCATCTCTTGTCTGGGTTTTCTTAGTTCTGCCATTATCGGATCTTTCCATTCTTTTCCAAAATTCGGATGGCAGCCCATATTTTTCATAATGGTTTGAGTCTTTTCTGAATATTCATTACTTAATTTAAAACCCATAGATTTCATGAGATCTCTTCCCCATAATGATACTGGAAGTTCAAGAACGTAAGGTTGAATTACTCCGGAATGACCCTCTGTATCTTGCCAATTTAACAAATTTGCACTAACATTCGAAACACCTGCATATCCTAATCCTTGTAAGGTGTGTGATGAGGTCTGTATAGGCCATCCTCGTGGCCAATCTTTACTGGCTATGATACTTTTATCTGCCCCTGTATCCAAAAGGCCTGTGGTCTTGACTCCATTAACAGTTAATTGTAAAATAGGCCTTTGGTCCAAATCCAAGGATAAAAATGTTAAGTCTGTACCTGATGAACCAAATCCATTATCTCCTCTTTCAATATCTTTAGCTGGATGTTTGTCATGTAGACTAGGCAAAATAACAATTTGAGCTATCCTATCACCTGGAGAAATTGCGGTAATGCCTTTAGGCGACTCAACCATGATTTTAACAATGCCTGTATAGTCTGGATCAATTATCCCAGGATGAACTCGTAAGCCTCTTAAGGTAGTAGATGATCTCCCTATCACTACACCCACCATGCCAGGCTGAAGGGTCCCTGAAAGTCAGAATCTACAGTTTGGACCCCCATTTGAGGTGTTAATACGAGTCTTGTGGTGGCACAAAGGTCCAACCCTGCTGAACCTGCGGTGGCTCTTCGCAATCCTTGGGATGTCTGAAGGTTGGCCACTGCTCGTGACTCCCTTCTCTGCTCTGATCTTCCATTGCCCCATATATTTGGGGACCCTGAGGCCGGGGGCCCTGCTGTCCATTTTTTGGCACAGTAACATTTACTAAGGGTTGTCCATTAATATCTTTTACTGACCTACACCCAATTGCCCAATGCCTTCCTTTTCTACATAGTCCTGGAATTGGGCATTGACCATTTCCAGCTTCCTGGGCATGTCCCTGCTGAGTGCTTCTTCCTTGAGGGCAGTTACGCCTTATATGGCCTGCCTTGCCACAATGAAAGCAAGTTCCCCATATTGTTCCAGTTTTTACTTAGCCGGAGTACAGCAGCAGCTAGCCCAGAATTGGTTAACGGGCCTCCTAGCTCTCTACATGCTCTCATCCAATATTCCAACCCTCTGTTCTTATAAGGAGTGATAGCTTCCCTGCATTTTTTAGTACATTGTTCATACGCTAACTGCTTGACTAATGGCATAGCCGTGTCAGGATCACCAAATATCTTTCCTGCTGCTTCCACCAGTCTAGCCACAAAATCAGAAAAAGGCTCTGTAGGTCCTTGGATAATCTTTGTCAAATTACCTCTTACTTCCCCTCTATTGGGTAAAGACTTCCAGGCTCGAGTAGCAAGATTGTTAATTTGCTCATACACCTGAGGAGGATATCCATTTTGCTGACTGGCAAATCTACCTTGTCCGAGTAGCATATCCGTATCCCATTCTGCTTGAGCTCCTCCAGCTGCCAAATTTATGGCAGCCTGGCCATTGGCAAATTCAATTAAAGAAGCTTTCCAATCCAAATATTGACCAGGGGACAAGCAAGCCTTTGCAAGATTCATCCAATCAGCTGGAGTCATAGCATACCTATGCAAAGCCTCCACCTGAACCACCGTAAAGGAGGCTGAAACGCCATAGGTCCGGACAGACTCAGCTAACGTTTTAATAACTTTGAAATCTAAGGGCTCATGGTATCTGTTGCCTTCCTGATCTTGAAACACTGGGAAAGAAGTCATCATTCTATCTCCTTTCTGGGTCATCATTTCTGCTCTGACTTCCTTCCATACTCCAGGACTGAAAGAAGTCCCTCCTTCTGCTCCCATGACCTCAGGATACTGAGGGGGGGGGTGAAGGAGTTACACTCCTTCTTGTACTTTCAAGTTGTTTTGTCTTCTGTTCCTCCCTTTCTTTCCTCTTGATCTTATGGATAGATTCTAGGGGGACCACATAAAAGCCCTCCTCTTCCTCCTCCTCCTCATCATCATTAGACTCTGAGTGAGTGGAAATATCCGACTCCTCCAGGTCTGACAGACTAGGATATAATTCTGTTTTTCCTTTTTCTGGGTCCTTTTTCCTTGTACTTTTACTTGACCCAGTGTCAAACATAGCTTTTCCAGAGGCTGTTCTCTCAGATCTTTTCTCCTGTTGGATGTCTAAGGCGGCCTGGCTATTCTCTATTGCTTCATTATACCTTTGATCTTTCAAACAACGCCACACTAGCCTCCAAACTGTTTTGATACCTTTAAGAGCTAAAAAAATTGGATGTGAAGATGAAACGCCCGTCTACAACAAATGTTAGATTTGTACAAATTTACTTTTAACCCATCCGCTTCTTGTCGTGGCTCTACTTTTATCCTGCTCTCCCTATTTCTACCGGTGAGAGCAGAAAACCCACTTTTCCCCAGTCCTCTTACCTGAGGATATCGGTGCACCCCCTGATTGCAGCAAGTTCTGAACTCCATGAAGAGAGGTTTGGAGGTTTCCCGTACAAGGCCACCACTTGTCATGGCCCCCTCATCCAGCAAGGAAGACGCGCAACACCGGAGCTCTTCTTGCTAAGGAGTTTATTTCAGGACTTTATTCACAGCAATCTTTTCCCCTCTCTTTCTCTCCCTCTCTCCCTCTCTCTTCGGGCAAACCTCTCCCAGCCCTTAAGTAGGCACTGGGCCGCCAACCTCAGATTGCCAGGTGGGCACTGCCCATAGGTCCATGCATATGCAAGCAGCTGACAGTCATTGCATGATAATAGCATAAGTCAGGCTTTAGCCACAGTAGTTGATTATCACAGAGAGCACTCGCTTTCGGAATCTCGGAGGGTGGGAGCCAGCACCATCAGGTGCGACTCCACAGAGCTCTCTACATTGTCATCAGGTGTGGCTCCATGCAGCTCTCTACAACAGGTTGTAGGGATAAGCCCCACCCATTGGGGGTGTGTTCGCCTCGGGCTAACGTTTACTGATAAATCTGCCGGGCGTGATGCCAGCAGCCCTTTTTTTGCTTTCCTGTTCTCCATGGGAACCTGTGGTCCTGTAAGTCTATTTCCTCATTAAAGCTGTATATATTTTTATAATCTGTCTATATTCATTTACGTCAATACATTTGGCATCCAACGTCGGGCTATTTTGCCCCCGCCCCAGCACAGGGGGGGCGCAGCTCCATCTTTCCCAGCCTTTGCGAACAAGTTACCTGAGCTCAGGAAGTGCGATTGGGCGAGCATAGCCTGCTAGCTTTCACAGCGTGCTCCCTGCTCACTTTCCCTTCCCCCACTCCAGGCCACGATACAATCGCAGAGCAATTTCCAATGGTAAAAGGAGACATCAGAATACTAAATGTTTTAATTGTGGCAAAATGGGTCATATGAAAAGGAATTGTAGACAACAGATTTTCAGAAATAATAATAATGCATCTTCTAGAAATAACAGAAATAGGAGGACTCAGCCTTCAGGTTTATGTAGAAGATGTGGAAAAGGCAGACATTGGACAAATGAATGCAGGTCTACAAGAGATAGACAAGGCAACCTGATACAGATGGGAAACGTGAGAGGGGGGGCCTCACAGGCCCCCATGGCAAACATGGTTCAGTCATTTCCAGTTACTACAGAGAACATGACTCGTCAGGACAATTAGGAAGCCCCATGCCTACTGTTACGAGCAATAATGATCAGAAAGATGAATTCCGTGTGTTTTGGCAAACTTCTATAAATTATCAAAGACCAAAGCTAAGAGTGTGTGTAAATGGCATTTTTATTACTGGCCTGCTGGACACAGGTGCAGATGTAAGTATCATTACCCCAGAATCTTGGCATCCGTATTGGCCTCTTCAGAATGTAAATGTTCAGCTCCTGGGAATTGGAACCCTATCTCAAGTAAGGCAGAGCATGAGATGGGTTGAATGTATAGGACCAGAGGGACAAATAGGAAAATTAAGGCCATATGTAGCCAATATTGCAATGAATTTATGGGGTCGTGAACTATTACAACAATGGAATACCCAAATTAACATTCCTGCTACCTCTGGAACCTATATTTCTGAGAATAATATTAAAAGATATTAAAAACAGAGAAAACCGGCCATTCGGGCTGTACAAGAACAAGCAATTGATGTCCCTTCAGAGATACCAACAGCCTTGCCTCTAAAATGGTTGACTGACAAACCAATATGGACAAAACAGTGGCCTTTAGCTGAGGAAAAGTTACAGGCTTTAGAACAGCTGGTACAAGAGCAATTAGATGCTGGACATATAGAAGAATCTACAGCAGTTGGAATTCTCCTGTATTTGTGGTTAAGAAAAAATCAGGTAAATGGAGAATGGTGACAGATCTCAGGGCTATCAACAAGGTTATTCAACCTATGGGCCCTCTGCAATCTGGAATTCCTTTGCCCTCTTTATTGCCAAAAGGATGGCCTCTCATAGTTATTGATTTAAAGGATTGTTTTTTCACTATACCTTTACAAAAAGAAGATAGAGAAAAATTTGCCTTCACAGTGCCTACTTATAATAATTCTCAACCTTCGAGGAGGTACCACTGGGCCGTCCTCCCCCAGGGTATGTTAAATAACCCCTCCCTGTGCCAATATTTTGTGAATCAACCATTGCAAATAATACGCAAGAAATTTCCAAAATCGATAGTATATCATTATATGGACGACATTTTGTTATCTGATTCAAACATGGATACCTTGAACAGACTGTTTGAAGAAATAAAAAATACTTTTACCTAAATGGGGATTAGAAATTGCTCCTGAAAAGATTCAGAAGGGAGATTCTGTTAATTATTTAGGTTATAAAATAGGTTTGCAAAAAATTAAGACACAAAAGGCACAAATTCGGAGAGATCGCCTACGGACTCTTAATGACTTTCAAAGACTGTTAGGGGACATTTCCAGTCTATGACCAACTATTGGGATAACACCTGACCTAATAATTCATTTGAACAAAACCTTGGATGGTGACAAAGATTTAAACAGTCCCAGAGAATTAACAGCTGAAGCAGAAAAGGAACTGATGATGATTGAGGAAAAATTACAACAGGCACATGTGGACAGGGTAAATCCAGAGCTCGACTGTATTCTCGTCATACTACCATCAAAAATTTCCCCTACAGGAATTTTAATGCAGAGAGATGATATTATCTGGGAATGGATCTTTTTACCACATAAACCAAGTAAGAAACTGAAAACTTATGTGGAAAAAGTCTCTGAGTTAATTATAAAAGGCATGTTGAGACTTTGTCAACTAGCAGGCATAGACCCAGCAGAAATTATAGTGCCTTTCACTGCTGATGAACTAAAGAAATTATGGGAAGATAATGAACCAGGGCAAGGAGCTTGTGCTAATTTTTTGGGAGACTTTAATAACAACTATCCAAAAAGCAAAAGGCTTAACTTCATAAAGAGAACTTCTTGGATCCTTCCTCGAATCGTCCGTGATGCTCCAATAACTGGAGCCCGTACATTCTATACTGATGCCAATAAATCAGGGAAGGCAGGTTACAAATCAGAAGATTTGGGTAAGGTGGAACAAAGTCCTTATGATTCTGTCCAGAAGGCAGAATTATATGCCATTCTTATGGTGCTAAGGGATTTTAAAGAACCTATTAATAGTTACTGATTCACAATACGCAGAAAGAGTTATTTTACATATTGAAATTGCTGAATTTATACCTGATGATACAGAACTAACCTCTTTGTTTATCCTGGTGCAAGATTTGATTAGGAACAGGCTTTGCCCTATGTACATAACACACATCCGATCCCATACGGGTCTGCCAGGTCCTCTAGCACAAGGTAATGCAGAAATTGATCAATTATTGATTGGTAGTGTGCTACAAGCCTCTGAATTTCATAAAAAAACATCATGTTAATAGCAAAGGTTTGAAGAAAGAGTTTTCTATTACATGGCAACAAGCTAAGGAGATTGTAAAGAAATGCCCTACTTGCTCTTTCTATAACCAAACGCCACTGCCTGAAGGGGCTAATCCAATGGGCACCCAAAGGAATGAAATCTGGCAGATGGATGTGTTCCACTTTGTAGAATTTGGCAAATTAAAATATGTTCATCACACCATTGACACTTATTCAGGCTTTCAGTGGGCAACGGCTTTAAGTTCAGAAAAAGCTTAATCAGTAATCACTCATTTATTAGAAGTCATGGCTATCATGGGTATACCTACACAAATAAAGACAGAAAATGGTCCTGCTTATGTCTCTAGGAAAATGAAACGGTTTTTTGATTATTACAATATCAAGCATGTTACAGGTATACCATACAATCCTACAGGTCAATCAGTCATAGAAAGATCAAATCGAACTATAAAGGATATGTTGAACAAACAGAAAGGGGTGGAAAACACCCCCAGAAATAGATTATATAATGCTTTGTTAACCTTGAATTTTCTCAACGCTAATGAGAAGGGAACATCGGCTGCAGAAAGACATTGGATAATGGAAAAGTCTACTGAACTAAATCAACCAGTTTATTTCAAGGATGTGCTGACCTCACAATGGAAGCCAGGAGATGTGCTGCGTTGGGGAAGGGGATTTGCTCTTGTCTCCACAGGTGAGGAAAAATTGTGGATACCGTCAAAATTAATAAAGGTTCGTTTTGATGAAGAGAAGCCACTTGGGAAAGATAAATAACAATTCAATCACATGGATGGCGATCATACTGATGGTAAGTAATACAGATAGGTTGGGGGCAGGGTTCTCTTCTTATCTCCACAGGAAAATACCCATCTTCAAAGAATTTAAGGGACCCTGAATATTTAATTACTGATGGAGGGACATGTTCTGTAAGTATTAATTTTATATATATATGTCTTAAACTTTCTTTGCCTTTCCTCATATCTGTGTCTTTCTTTATTTTTTTGTTTTTTTCATTTGTTTATTTATTATGTATACAATATTCTGTCTGTGTGTATGCCTGAAGGCCAGAAGAGGACATCAGACCTCATTATAGATGGTTGTGAGCCACCATGTGGTTGCTGGGAATTGAACTCAGGACCTTTGGAAGAGCAGGCAGTGCTCTTACCCTCTGAGCCATCTCTCCAGCCCCTATGTCTTTCTTTATATGTCAGTATATGTCCTTGTTAATGTTTAAATTTCCCATAACAAGCAACAAATTTTCCTACAGTAATCTTTGAAGTTTCCAGAATGAAGATGGGGCCCCACAACATCAACTCAATCTGGTTTTTATGACGTCATGATTTTTTTTTAAGCGCTAATATTAGACCTGCTTTTTGGTACCAACTACACGAGATAATTTCGAATGGTGCACATTTTTGATAACACTCTGGCCGGACCTTCTCAAAGCGCTCAGAGACTAGTTACAATTTTCTTAGGTCAAAGGTTAAATTGGGAATTTTACCACCATTTGCTTTCACAAGACCCCCTAAGAAGAACGTTGCCCCCATGTCAGCTAGAAGCAATCTTAGAGGACGAAGTCCCCTCTCCCAACAGAGTTTGCCCTCAGGGTTAAGGACATCTTTTACTGGTTGGTTTAGGGTTGAGGGGATGGGGTGATATTTTTATGGACTTTGGGGTATTTAAAAAAGAAGATGAAGAAGAAGAAGAAGAAGAAGAAGAAGAAGAAGAAGAAGAAGAAGAAGAAGAAGAAGAAGAAGAAGAAGAAGAAGAAGAAGAAGGGGGATTAACTGGTTTTATGGGATGATTGGTATTGGTATTTGTGAATTACTGTTTATAGAAAATTGTATTGGTACTGTTTCTTGTATATTGATATATGGAATATTGAATGTGAGTGTTCCTACCTCTATTTTTGTATGAATATGCTTATAACTTTGTCTATATTGTATTGATACATCTACCATATTACATTGTACATTTTCTACCTCTGATACTATGACATTGTTTACAGTTGAAGATCATTGTCTTCATATATTGCACAGTTGTTTATTCTTTTAGTCTACATGTTAGATAGGTATTGAGAATTATATGTTTGTCATATTTATTTTTAGGTTAATCAGGACTTTTAGATACATAGAGATTATATTTAGTATAGATAGTGTGATCTTCAGCCTCTTCGAAGAGCTGTAGAAAATGGCCTTTAATCTAACCTAAAATTTCTGTGCCAACGAGACACAATTACTCCTGGCAATGCCACTCTACTCCCGAGAGAACGTTGAGCACCAAAGACACTCCACTGGGAGCTTGTCTTCTTGGCAGAACTGGCCTTTGGGTTAAGAAAAGTCCATTCCTCAACTTCTGACAAAGATACAGAATATCCCTAAGTGGATGAAACAGGATTGTCTTATCCTGCCAAGACAGGGTAGGATAGTTCTAAGAATGGTATGTCAGTTATGTTAGGCCTTAGCCAAAGTTGATTGACTCAACATTGCAAACGAGACTTTGGGTGATTGCCCAGGTAGTCAGTTGTCTCTGTCAATTGTTGCACATTTTGGATATCTCTCGTTTGTTAAGTAATATTTATTCCCTTCTCAGATCTTTGACGGAGTTGAAGATTATATAATTGTAGTTACTCTCTATGTTATTTAGACTCCTTGAGATAGAATGTTTAGCAAAACTTTTGTTCTCAATATTGTTTGTTATATTTATTATTTGTTATTATTGTATATAGTTGTATTTGGTTTGGTTCTATCTTATTTAGACAAAAGGGGGAGATGCAGGGATAAGCCCCACCCATTGGGGGCGTGTTCGCCTCAGGCTAATGTTTACTGATAAATCTGTAGGGCGTGATCCCAGTAGCCCTTTTCTCTGCTTTCCTGTTCTCCGTGGGAACCTGTGGTCCTGTAAGTCTATTTCCTCATTAAAGCTGTATATATTTTTATAATCTGTCTGTATTCATTTACATCGATACAACATGTGAATCCACCATTCACATCTCAAGACCGCTTCTGATGGAAGTTTGGGTAGTGCAGATATCAAATAAAACCTTCACACACCACGAAAAACCTATTAAAGATAAGACTAAATGCTTTCAAGCTAATGTGATTTACATATGCCTAGTTTCCTCTGTAATGTGATGTGGGAGTGATTTCTTTCTAATCTGTTGCTTTCATTGGTTAATTAATAAAGAAACTGCCTAGGCCCATTTGATAGGCCAACCCTTAGGTGGGTGGAGTAGACAGAACAGAATGCTGGGAGAAAGAAGCCGAGTGAGGCAGTCACCATGATTCTCATACTCCAGACAGATGCAGGTTAAGATCTTTCCTGGTAAGCCAGCTCGTGGTGCTACACAAAATATTAGAAATGGGTTAGATCAATACGTAAGAGCTAGCCAACAAGAGGGTGGAACTAATGGGCCAGGCAGTGATTAAAAGAATACAGTTTCTGTGTAATTATTTCGGGTGTAAAGCTAGCTGGGTGGCAGGATGCAGCCTGCCACTCCGCACAACAGTAATGGAAAAATTAAGAATGGTGCAGGATCCCCTGTGGCAGTAGGCAGCAGAAATGCTGTAGTCCCCAAATGGTGGTAGCAGGCCATGTGGCAGCAGGCAGCAGGCCCTGGGAGTAGCCAGTCCCAGGCAGAGACAGCTGCCAGTCCCTGAGTTGTGACTGGTTCCAGGCACGGAGACACGTGGCAGGTGGTCAAGAGACAGAGACATGAATAGGCACGACTTGCAGAATGAGGTTTAATATTTATTCAGGGGGTTATGGAGGGGAAAGGGAGAAGGAGAGAGAGAAGAAGAAGAAGAAGAAGAAGAAGAAGAAGAAGAAGAAGAAGAAGAAGAAGAAGAAGAAGAGGAGGAGGAGGAGGAGGAGGAGGAGGAGGAGGAGGAGGAGGAGGAGGAGGAGGAGGAGGAGGAGGAGGGGGAGGAGGAGGGGGAGGAGGAGGGGGAGGAGGAGGAGGAGGAGAGAAAGACAGAGGAAGGGGGAAGCAGAGAAGTGGGGAGAGAGGCAGAATCGAAGCTGCCTCTCTAAAAGGAAGACAGAAAAGAGAGCGAGCTCAGGCCAGAAGCTGAAGATCAGGATGCCTCAGTGGATGGGGGAAGGAGTGGGCGTGGCTTGTCTTTTAAAGAGATACAACAATCATTACACCCTCCCAATGCCCTGTCCTGTTAATCTTTGTTTCAGTCAAATCTCAGAGCAGCTCCAATCTTTCTGGTGCCAACCTGGAGCCCCCTCTTAGAAAGTTGATAAGGACTCCAGAGTAGCTGTCTGGGCAATCAGCAAGTAAGTCTCTGTCATTGTTTAAATCAAGAACTTAGATAAAAATTATTCCTCTCAGAACTCTGATGCTGTTTGATGACTAATAGCTTTGCCAGCTTAAAAGCAACAACCAAGGCTTCAGCTTCCTTCTCAGTTCTCTGTAAGATTCAGGTCACAGGTTTCACTCTTTAGAGCCAATAAAATATCTAGACACAGTTCACCTTGTTACCAGACTTCAGGAGAGAGAGAGAGACTGTGGTGGCGCAAATGAATGTAGACAGATTATATAGATATATACAGCTTTAATAAGGAAATAAACTTACAGGACCACAGGTTCCCGCAGTGTACCGGAAAAGCAGAGCAAAAGAAAAGGGCTGCTGGGCTCACGCCCGGCAGATTTATCCGTAAACATTAGCCCGAGGCGAACACGCCCCCAATGGGTGGGGCTATGTCCCTACATCTCCCCCTTTTGTCTAAATAAGATAGAACCAAACCAAATACAACTATATACAATAATAACAAATAATAAATATAACAAACAATATTGAGGACAAAACTTTTGCTAAACATTCTATCTCAAGGAGTCTAAATAACATAGAGAGTAACTACAATTATATAATCTTCAACTCCGTCAAAGATCTGAGAAGGGAATAAATATTACTTAACAATCGAGAGATATCCAAAATGTGCAACAATTGACAGAGACAACTGACTACCTGGGCAATCACCCAAAGTCTCGTTTGCAATGTTGAGTCAACCAACTTTGGCTAAGGCCTAACATAACTGGCATACCATTATTAAAGGCAAGGAACTTTCTTAGGACTATCCTACCCTGTCTTGGCAAGATAAGACAATCCAGTTTCAACCACTTAGGGATATTCTGTATCTTTGTCAGAAGTTGAGGTATGGGCTTTTCTTAACCCAAAGGCCAGTTCTGCCAAGAAGACAAGCTCCCAGTGGAGTGTCTTTGGTGCTCAACGTTCTGTCGGGAGTAGAGTGGTGTTGCCAGGAGTAATTGTGTCTCTTTGGCATAGAAATTTTAGGTTAGATTAAAGGCCATTTTCTACAGCTCTTCGAAGAGGCTGAAGATCATACTATCTATACTAAATATAATCTCTATGTAACTAAAAGACCTGATAAACTTAAAAATAAATATGACAAACATATAATTCTCAATACCTATCTAACTTTGAAGACTAAAAGAATAAACAACTGTGCAATATATGAAGACAATGATCTTCAACTGTAAACAATGTCATAGTATCAGAGGTAGAAATGTACAATGTAATATGGTAGATGTATCAATACAATATGGACAAAGTTATAAACATACTCATACAAAAATAGAGGTAGGAACACTCATATTCAATATTCAACATATCAATATACAAGAAACAGTACCAGTACAATTTTCTATAGACAGTAATTCACAAATACCAATCATCCCAAAAAACCAGTTACCCCCTTCTTCTTCCTCTTCTTCTTCTTTTTTTTTTTTTCAAAAATATCACCCCATCCCCTCAACCCTAAACCAACCATTAAAAGATGTCCCCAACCCTGAGGGCAAACTCTGTTGGGAGAGGGGATGCCGTCCTCTAAGATTGCTTCTAGCTGACATGGGGGCGACGTTCTTCTTAGGGTCCTGTGAAAGCAAATGATGGTAAAATTTCCAAATTAACCTTTGACCTAAGAAAATTGTAACTAGTCTCAGAGCGTTGTCAAAAATGTGCACCATTCGAAATTGTCTCTTGTAGTTGGTACCAAAAAACAGGTCTAATATTAGCGCTTTAAAAAAAAAAAATCATGACGTCATAAAAACCAGATGGAGTTGATGTTGTGGGGCCCCATCTTCATCCTGGAAACTTCAAAGATTACTGTAGGAAAATTTGTTGCTTGTTATGGGAAATTTAAACATTAACAACAAGGACATATACTGACATATAAAGAAAGACACAGATATGAGGAAAAGCAAAGAAAGTTTAAGACATATATATATATATATATATATATATATATATATAAATTAATACTTACAGAACAAGTCCCTCCATCAGTAATTAAATATTAGGGGTACCTTAAATTCTTTGAAGATGGGTATTTTCCTGTGGAGATAAGAAGAGAACCCTGCCCCCAACCTATTTGTATTACTTACCATCAGTATGATTGCCATCCATGTGATTGAATTGTTATTTATCTTTCCCAACTGGCTTCTCTTCATCAAAACGAACCTTTATCAATTTTGATGGAATCCACAATTTTTCCTCACCTGTGGAGACAAGAGCAAATCCCCTTCCCCAACGCAGCACATCTCCTGGCTTCCATTGTGAGGTCAGCACATCCTTGAAATAAACTGGTTGATTTAGTTCAGTAGACTTTTCCATTATCCAATGTCTTTCTGCAGCCGATGTTCCCTTCTCATTAGCGTTGAGAAAATTCAAGGTTAACAAAGCATTATGTAACCTATTTCTGGGGGTGTTTTCCACCCCTTTCTGTTTGTTCAACATATCCTTTATAGTTCGATTTGATCTTTCTATGACTGATTGACCTGTAGGGTTGTATGGTATACCTGTAACATGCTTGATATTGTAATAATCAAAAAACCGTTTCATTTTCCTAGAGACATAAGCAGGACCATTATCTGTCTTTATTTGTGTAGGTATACCCATGATAGCCATGACTTCTAATAAATGAGTGATAACTGAATCAGCTTTTTCTGAACTTAAAGCCGTTGCCCACTGAAAGCCTGAATACGTGTCAATGGTGTGATGAACATATTTTAATTTGCCAAATTCTGCAAAGTGGAACACATCCATCTGCCAGATTTCATTCCTTTGGGTGCCCTTTGGATTAGCCCCTGCAGGCAGTGGCGTTTGGTTATAGAAAGAGCAAGTAGGGCATTTCTTTACAATCTCCCTAGCTTGTTGTCATGTAATAGAAAACTCTTTCTTCAAACCTTTGCTATTAACATGATGTTTTTTATGAAATTCAGAGGCTTGTAGCACACTACCAATCAATAATTGATCAATTTCTGCATTACCTTGTGCTAGAGGACCTGGTAGACCCGTATGGGATCGGATGTATGTTATGTACATAGGGCAAAGCCTGTTCCTAATCAAATCTTGCACCTGGATAAACAAAGAGGTTAGTTCTGTATCATCAGGTATAAATTCAGCAGTTTCAATATGTAAAATAACTCTTTCTGCATATTGTGAATCAGTAACTATATTAATAGGTTCTTTAAAATCCCTTAGCACCATAAGAATGGCATATAATTCTGCCTTCTGGACAGAATCATAAGGACTTTGTTCCACCTTACCCAAATCTTCTGATTTGTAACCTGCCTTCCCTGATTTATTGGCATCAGTATAGAACGTACGGGCTCCAGTTATTGGAGTATCACGGACGATTCGAGGAAGGATCCAAGAAGTTCTCTTTATGAAGTTAAGCCTCTTGCTTTTTGGATAGTTGTTATTAATGTCTCCCAAGAAATTAGCACAAGCTCTTTGCCATGGTTCATTATCTTCCCATAATTTCTTTAGTTCATCAGCAGTGAAAGGCACTATAATTTCTGCTGGGTCTATGCCTGCTAGTTGACGAAGTCTCAACTTGCCTTTTATAATTAACTCAGAGACTTTTTCTACATAAGTTTTCAGTTTCTTACTTGGTTTATGTGGTAAAAAGATCCATTCCCAGATAATATCATCTCTCTGCATTAAAATTCCTGTAGGGGAAATTTTTGATGGTAGTATGACGAGAATACAGTCGAGCTCTGGATTTACCCTGTCCACATGTGCCTGTTGTAATTTTTCCTCAATCATCGTCAGTTCCTTTTCTGCTTCAGCTGTTAATTCTCTGGGACTGTTTAAATCTTTGTCACCATCCAAGGTTTTGTTCAAATGAATTATTAGATCAGGTGTTATCCCAATAGCTGGCCGTAGACTGGAAATGTCCCCTAAGTGTCTTTGAAAGTCATTAAGAGTCCGTAGGCGATCTCTCCGAATTTGTGCCTTTTGTGTCTTAATTTTTTGTAAACCTATTTTATAACCTAAATAATTAACAGAATCTCCCTTCTGAATCTTTTCAGGAGCAATTTGTAATCCCCATTTTGGTAAAAGTATTTTTATTTCTTCAAACAGTCTGTTCAAGGTATCCATGTTTGAATCAGATAACAAAATGTCGTCCATGTAATGATATACTATCGATTTTGGAAATTTCTTGCGTATTATTTGCAATGGTTGATTCACAAAATATTGGCACAGGGAGGGGCTATTTAACATACCCTGGGGGAGGACGGCCCAGTGGTACCTCCTCGAAGGTTGAGAATTATTATAAGTAGGCACTGTGAAGGCAAATTTTTCTCTATCTTCTTTTTGTAAAGGTATAGTGAAAAAACAATCCTTTAAATCAATAACTATGAGAGGCCATCCTTTTGGCAATAAAGAGGGCAAAGGAATTCCAGATTGCAGAGGGCCCATAGGTTGAATAACCTTGTTGATAGCCCTGAGATCTGTCACCATTCTCCATTTACCTGATTTTTTCTTAACCACAAATACAGGAGAATTCCAAGGGCTGGTAGATTCTTCTATATGTCCAGCATCTAATTGCTCTTGTACCAACTGTTCTAAAGCCTGTAACTTTTCCTCAGCTAAAGGCCATTGCTTTGTCCATATTGGTTTCTCAGTCAGCCATTTTAAAGGCAAGGCTGTTGGTATCTCTGAAGGGACATCAATTGCTTGTTCTTGTACAGCCCGAATGGCCGGTTTTCTCCATTTGTAATATCTTTTAATATTATCCCCAGAAATATAGGCTCTAGAAGTAGCAGAAATGTTAATTTGGGTATTCCATTGTTGTAATAGGTCACGACCCCATAAATTCATTGCAATATTGGCTATATATGGCCTTAATTTTCCTATTTGTCCCTCTAGTCCTATACATTCAACCCATCTCGTGCTCTGCCTTACTCGAGATAGGGTTCCAATTCCCAGGAGCTGAACATTTACATTCTGAAGAGGCCAATATGGATGCCAAGATTCTGGGGTAATGGTACTTACATCCGCACCTGTGTCCAGCAGGCCAGTAATAAAAATGCCATTTACACACACTCTCAGCTTTGGTCTTTGGTCATTTATAGAAGTTTGCCAAAACACACGGAATTCATCTTTCTGATCATTATTGCTTGTAACAGTAGGCATGGGGCTTTCTAATTGTCCTGACGAGTCATGTTCTCTGTAGTAACTGGAAATGACTGAACCATGTTTGCCATGGGGGCCTGTGAGGCCCCCCCTCTCACGTTTCCCGTCTGTATCAGGTTGCCTTGTCTATCTCTTGTAGACCTGCACTCATTCGTCCAGTGTCTGCCCTTTCCACATCTTCTACATAAACCTCAAGGCTGAGTCCTCCTATTTCTGTTATTTCTAGAAGATGCATTATTATTATTTCTGAAAATCCGTTGTCTACAATTCCTTTTCATATGACCCATTTTGCCACAATTAAAACATTTGGTATTCTGATGTCTCCTTTTACCATTGGAAATTGCTTCTTCTACCCATGCTTCAGTGCCATAGTCAAATGTATCAACATCTAGTGTATGCAAGACCCATTCTTCTAATGGCGCTGATCTGAGCTTTAAAGGTCCCAAAATCCTTTTGCATTCCACATTTGCATTTTCATAAGCCAAAGTCTCGATCATTATACGTCTTGCTTCTGGGTCAGATATCCCTATTTGTACAGCTTTAGTTATTCTTTGTAAAAAGTCACTAAAGGGTTCTCTCTGACCCTGTTTAACTCTGACAAATGATTCCATCCTCTGTCCTGGGTCTTGCACCCTGTCCCAAGCCCTTAAGGCTGCTGTAGTACACACAGAGAGTATGTTTTCATCCAAATTAGCTTGTTCCTGAGGCTCAGAAAATAGCCCCTCTCCCAAAATTTGATCTATGGAAATCTCAATTCCCTTTGCTCTTTCCTGCTGTTCTAAAAGTCTAGCCTCTTGCCTGAATAAGCATTTCCATTTCAATTGTGTTCCACTCTCAAGGACAGCAGAGCTCAGTTGAAACCAGTCAGAGGGCGTGACCTTATTCGTGGTAGCCCAAGATCTTAGCATCTCTTTAACAAAAGAGGCATTCATTCCAAAAGTCATTACAGCCTGTTTAATTTCTTTGAGATCATTCATATGGACAGGTTCCCATGTATCTTCCTTGATGACCCTAGGGTTTCTGGAACCAACTACTTTCTCAGTTGTTACAACTGGAAAGGCAGGTAGAACTGTAGGTAGAGCTTTGTGGGAATTGTCCCGGAGGGATTTACCCACAGATTTAGTTAAAATATGCCTTTCTACCTCTTGCTCTTCTTCCTCAGAATTTAGAAATTCCTCAATCTTTTCAATTCTATTCACCATTGCCTTCTTTAATGTCTGAATCTCCTGTCCAGAATTATGTTCTAAAGCCTTCATTGAGGATTCTAAAGTATGAAGTTTGTCCATTAGAGATAATGTCTCATCTTTGGACATAATTTTTATAGCATATACCGTGCCTTCTTGTATAGATAATCTTTCTGTCAATCTGTCATAAGCTTTAGACAAAATCCGATTGTCACATTCAGCAGTTTTGATTCTCTCAGTTAATGTTTCTGTTCCTACTGAAAGGGACTGAAGCTTACGATCCAAATCAGCTGTTCCTTCTTCCACAGTAATGAATTTCTCCTTAATATCAGCCGTTAATGTTTCAGAAAGGGACTGAAGCTTACGATCCAAATCAGCTGTTCCCTCTTCCGTAGTAATGAATTTCTCCTTAACATCAGCCTGTACCTCTTCTAAATTTTTTCCAGTTTGTCGAGTTGTGTTAAACAAAGATCTGTTCTCTGCCTGGAGAACTTCAAACTGATTTTTGAGAAGATTGTTGTCATTCTCAATTGTTTTTAAGCATCCAACCTCGTCTCGTAAAGACTTTATCATATTTCTATTATCAAACCATACAGTACCAAGGAAAACTACGAATCCCAGAAAGATCCATATCTGTGGGCTGACAGACACTTCTTGTAAAATCTCCCACATGGTACAACTGAAAAGGCTGTTAAAGTCTTGAATGGTAATGTTTTCAGACATTTTTCTTATTTATAAAAGAAAATTATGTACCTGTAATGAAGTTTTCCTGCCAGTGGTGGCTAAAGAAATGCACCTGAGTCCACGTGGTCTAAGCCAGAGCCGGTCTGAAACAATTAACTCAAAACAAAAATTATTGTACTGCCTGTTAAGGGAAGGGGTTGGTGGCTTTTACTTCAAAACCGCGGGTGCTTCACTTAAATCAGGCAGTGAGGGTTTGGAAGAAGCAGGGAGCTATTAATTGCTCTGTGGGGGGTCGCTGCTCTGCGACTGTAGTGGCCTGGAGTGGGGGAAGGGAAAGCGAGCAGGGAGCGCGCTGTAAATCGCCTTCCTGAGCTCAGGCAACTAGCCGGGAAAGGTGGAGCTTGCGCCCCCCCTGTGCCGGGTCGGGGGCAAAATAGCCCGACGTTGGGACGCCAAATGTGGTGGCGCAAATGAATGTAGACAGATTATATAGATATATACAGCTTTAATAAGGAAATAAACTTACAGGACCACAGGTTCCCGCGGTGTACCGGAAAAGCGGAGCAAAAGAAAAGGGCTGCTGGGCTCACGCCCGGCAGATTTATCCGTAAACATTAGCCCGAGGCGAACACGCCCCCAATGGGTGGGGCTATGTCCCTACAAGAGACAGACAGAGAGACAGAGACAGAGACACAGAGACACACAGAGAGAGAGAGAGAGAGAATCACAAAACAGATTTCAATATAACTTTTTACCATTCCTTTGTTTAAAGGAACTTACTGCTTTCAGTGGTCAGTGACCTGTACCTACTGGTAAAGTAAACAAAATATATTTTATGATGCAAAGCTTAAGTTGTGAGGATCTAAAAATGTTTGAAGGTCTAAAAAGTGTTTTAAAGTATGCAAAGGAAAGTTATTAAGGTGTGTAAATGCAAGTTATAAATGTCTGGGAATAAGAATGTTTCAAGGTACAAGAAAGTGACTTGAGATGCATAAATGCAAATTATAAAGGTCTCAAGATGAAAAGTCTTAAGTGTTGATGAAGAGAAAGTGATTTGAGAAGTTTATAAGAATGAAACATATTCCAGATTTCTCTCATTATGCTACTGTTATATTTAAGGCTCCAAAATTTCATAGTCTTGACATTAATTGGCAAAATTAATCTAGCTCTGGTAGACTACTACCACTATCATCATATTCAAAAGCTCAAGATTTCAAATTCCCTTTGGTTGTTTGCAACCAATGAACCTCAAAGATGCTTTTTATTGTGCAAAAAACATCTGTCATAATTTTCTAGATAAAAATGTTAATGAGATGTGGGATTCCCCTTTGTATGCTGTGAATATGTTTTGCTGCCATTGGTTAATAAAGAAGCTGTTTTTGGCCAATGGCTTAACAGAGCAAAGCCAGGCTGATAATCTGAACAGAGATGTAAAGAGAGAGTAGGCAGAGTCAAGGAGATACCATATAGCTGCTGATGGAAACAGATGCCACCAGAACCTTGTCAGTAAACCATGAACCTTGTGGCAATACACAGAATAATAGAAATAGGTTAATTTAAGATGTAAGAGCTAGCTAAAAGTATGCTTAGGATATTGGCCAAACAGTGTGGTAATTAATATAGTTTCTGTGTGATTATCCAGGTCTGGGCAGCTGGGAACAAATGAGAGGCCTCTGTCTATATTAATGTTTTCAACCAGATCCATTTCTGACATAAGTTTGCTGCTATTTCTACAATGTAAATTTCAGTACAGATTATAAACAGGGGGATGTTAATGTATCTAAAACTTACATCTTTTCAAAAAAAAGTCATATAAGCTTCAGAAAAACCAAGGAAGTACTGAGACTCAAATCCACTTCACACAGGTCAAAAGGACTCCAGATAAGTAAAACCTAAAATTCCCTTCCTGTCTATTCCTAAGAAGATTGAAAGATTTATGGCAGCATGGCCCTGGCAGGTCCCCTGGCAGGTGGGAGACTGTGGCAGATGGGAGACAGATAGATATGCCATGCAGAGAGAGCATGAGTATAGAGTTTATTTAATGGGTAAGGGGATTGTGGAGTTAAGAAATAGAAAGAGAGAAAGAGGGGAGAAGGGGGAAGTGGAGATGCAGTAGTTACCTCTTCAGAAGAGGGACAGATAGAGATAGAGACAGAGGATGGAGAGAAGGCAGGAGATCAGCTAGCCTGAGGGGGTGGAGATTGGGGTGGACAGAGCTTGTCTCTTAAAGGGGCAAGGTACCCAGGTGACAGGGAAGGTCAGCAAAATGATAACATTTCCATCTTTCTCTTATAGAAAGGAAGAGAGGTAAGCATTTCAGGTTAAGGGATGGGGACATCCAGTTCTCAAGACTGTTTCCTATTATTTGTGGATGTTGAGTCTTGGGGGGTGGCTAAGAACTCTGGGTGCTGGTTATATTCTTAGGTAGCTGATTGCTTTACTCCTGTCCTGGATTTATGGTGTGGAACTGTCTGGTGTCTCTTAGACCTGGCAAGGTGTTGGCAGAGCAGAGGACAAAGTTAAATTTAGGAAGAAAAAAAAAATCTTTCTTTAGGTCCTGGTAATTGAAGAGGAGGGTGGGTTTCAGGACTAAGGAACTGAGAGAGGGGTATATCTGACCTGTTTAATCCTTTAATTATACTCCTTGGAACTCACACACTTTAGTAAGTTGCATTTGTATATCTTAAAACACCATTTTGGTTTGAACTTCTGTATCTTAAAACACTTTTTATTAAAAACATGGTACAAAGTTATACTGAAAGTAGCATTACCTCTCAGCTGTCAACTGCATCAGAGATCTTTGAGAAGGATAAAACTTTATTTGAGTTATTGATTAAAAATGACAGAGAACTTACTTGATTGGCTAACTAGAGCCACTCCTCAGGGTCCTCCATGGTTGTTGAAGGCAGGGACTTTTAGGACTGTATTTGTCTTTTACTATTTAGTGCATGGTCTGCCAGGTTTTAGAAGATCCTATAGGTTAGGAAATCTGTAGGAAGATAAGCCTACCTTGCCCTGAGCAGCTAGGCCATTGAATCCACTTTTCCTTTATCCACTGTCTGGAGAACTTCAGGAGTTTAGATGAAAGACAGTTTTCCCAGTAGTTACTGCTTTCACATGATGAAGTGAATTGCAGATGGATGTTTTCTCTACCCATTCTGTGCCCATCTGTCTTCTGTCCTTTTTGGAGTAGGGGTGCTGCTGCCAGGAGTCAACCTGTTTCTCTATTATGTAAAGTCTTTTAATAATTAAACACTTAAATGTCATATTCTTTAGATCTCTGAGCACTTGAGGGCTGCTTATTGGGTATATATTTAAAGTTATGACTACAGTATAGAATCTGCCTTCAGAGCTGGACCGAATCTTGAGTGGTAAGATTTATTCTTGTGAAAGACAAAGAAGAAAAAGATATTTGGAATAGAAGCTTAACAGTGGAGCTGGCAATAGTGGAGAACAGGTTACAGGAAAGGCTGTAGGTTAGCTTTTGTTAATCTGAAATAAATTTTTATAGAATATTTTTAAAGCAGAGATGGATTACATATATAATATTTTGTAAGACATTAAAAGTATATAACAATCTAAAATATTCAAGACATTGCTTTTGTTGTACAAGAGGGCCTACTTCTTGTCCCAGCAGCCTTACTAGCTTATATCCGAAATAATCACACAGAAACTGTATTAATTAATTACTGCCTGGCCCATTATCTCTAGCCTCTTATTGGCTAACTCTCACATTTGATTCAACCCATTTCTACCAATCTGTGTAACACCATGAGGTCGTGGCTTACTGGGAAAGATTCTAACCAGTGTCAGTCTCAGGTAGGAGCTTCATGGCATCTGCCACTCTTCCCTTCTTCCCAGCATTCAGTTCTGTCTTCTCTGCCTACCAAAATTCTGCTCTATCAAACTAGGCCAAGGCAGTTTCTTTAATTACCAATGAAAGCAACACAAATACAGAAGGACCTCCTACACCAGCTTTCTTAGTGTGGAATGAGATACAATGAACAGACTATTTAAAACATTTAGCAGTAAGTATGCATACCTTTACATATAATTGAATTTAAGTTCTGTGTAAAGTAAAATGAAAAGTGAGCGAGGAAACCTGGCTATTTTATTGGGAGAGTAGAATTGTTGTGGGGGAGGAGATACACTGCAGGTGGTTCTCTGCATGTAATGAACACCTTGGTGAACCACCATGAACCAAGGTGAGCCATCATGCAAACACACCAAATGCAATAGAGCATAATAGTAATTGTTAAAAGCATAAAGCAGGTCATGTGGGAAACCTGTTGCTGGCACCATTTGTCTAGGGACAAGACCTCATGTGGAGAACCTGCTGCAGGTACTCTGACTGGGGGTAGAACTTCACAAGTTGGTGGCACCTCCCTTTCTTAAGCTCAAACAAAATGGCAGGTGGTTGCCCACACGACTTAACTCTTTACATTTAACAGTAGAAGTTAGAGATGCATATGGTTTTGTCAGCTTGTTTCCCATGGGTGAGGCAGAAAAAATAAATGACTGGCTCAGGCCATTATCTGTTAATTCACAAGATAATGGAAGCTGAGAAAGCACCATTACCCAAGGGGCACTAGGCCCAAAGGGAACCATATCCCAAAAAGGATTCATAGATCTGAGAGGGACCCTGAGCCAGCAAAACAAATGCAACACTCAGTGAGTACGGTGGTAGGGCAGAGCCCGAGAGAACTTTGCTCATGGAAAGTGCCGGAGGTGATCTTACCAATTGTCCTAGCAGAAGGATGGAAAGATGGGAAATGGCCTGGTAGTAGGTCCAGGTCTAGGATTTTCATGTGCCTTGGACCTTACACCCACAGCACAACAGTGGCAGAATCAGGGATCTATGAATGAAAGAGGTTCTGCCACCACCCTTTATGCCACCTAGCCCTTTCCCTAACATCCAGTCTCCCTTTCTTTACTAACATAATTCCCTTGTTGTAGCCAGGGTCTAGGTTTCTCAACTCAGGATGGTATTTCACGCTTCTTTGAAATTTGATGTGCTCATGAGATTAATTTTTGCTTTTTATACGTAAGCAAAAGTACAGTACTTCCAAGGTGTCACTCCACAAAGGATGTTTATGTGTGTTCTTGAGTGTTTCCCTTTATTCTTGGCTAGATCATAATAGGTGATTGACAACTTGGCTTGCAAACAGAAAGGGATGGCCTACATTGAGGATCTTAGAGTAGCTTTACTAGGCTTATACCATTTATGGATGATCTGTTACAGAAAAAAAAATCTTGAATAAGCAACTAAACAGAGTGTGATTTTTTTTGTCAGCCTGACACAAGTTAGTCACTTTTGATGAGGTACCTTCCATTAAGAGAATACCTCCATAAGATTGGCCTGTGGCAAGCCTATAGGGCATTTTTTTTTGATTCATGATTGAAATGGGAGAGTCCAGCTCATTGGGAGTGGTGCTACCTCTGGGCAGGTGGTCCTGGGGTATATAAGGAAGCAAACTAGCAGTCAGGAGGAGCAAGCCAGGAAGAAGCACTCCTCCGTGGCCTCTTCATGAACTCCTGCCTCCAGAGTCTTGCCTTGAGTTCCTTCCCTGATTTCCCTCAGTGATGAAGTGTGACCTAGGAACTGTAAGCGGAAATAAACCCTTTCCTCCCCACGTTGCTTTTCTGTCATGGTGTTTATCACACCAACAGAAACCTAACTAAGACACAGTGGATCTCTTTTGATGCACACGCCATATTCCTAAGACACTTTCCAATATAACCTCAGTCTTAAAAAATAAAATAAATTATTTTGCATGAGTGATAATTTAATACTGAAAGCATAAATATCAAAAATTCAAATATCTATAGGCTTTTTGTAGTCCAAATATTGGTGGATATAAACAGTTCTGCAGCCAAGAGAAGCTGTCGCAGACACTGGAATATTTATAGTGGAAGACACGAAGAATCATGGTATTTGAGTTTCCATAAGATGAAGGAACCGTTTTTATCTTGGATCTACCCTAGAATTATTTTCCTGCCAAAGCCAAACTTGGATAAAGTCCTTTACAAATGTCAAGCAGAAGCCATAGGAGGAGAAAACTGAGTTTCCACTGAATAGAGAACAGAGCCATAACTCAAGCAATGAGATATTTTCCGAGTTGCATGATAAAAGTGAGGCCTTTTGGCAGAGCCCTGCAGGGGAGAAACCAACATAATCATGTGACTGCTAAACCATCAGAGATTTAAAGCAAGCTTTGAATAATTTTGAATGTGTGCATAACTTCTTATACATTTTCAGAAAGACCTAATGCTCCTTTTAAAATTTTCTTAAATTGTTCATGTATGCATGTGTCTGGTGCATCCACACAAATGCACAGAGTTTGTTTGACTCTGCATTCCTGAGGAAGCCAGAAGAGGACACTGGACATCCTACTCCATTACTCCCATCCCTGTTGCTTTAAAATAGGATCTCTCACTATTTCTGGGGCTCAGCTAGTGGACAGCAAGCCCTAGTGGCACTCATGTCTCTGTCCTCTACTGTGTTTGGGTTATAGGCATGTACATCCATACGTGGATTTTTTTTTTTACATTGATGAAAAGATTTAAACTTAGGTCTTGATTTCATATTGCACAATAAGTTCTCGAGCTGTTGACATGGATATTTAATGAATCTATGTGTTCCTATACATTTCAGAATGCTCTTGCAGTTAAATGGAACCACATAAATGGTTCTGAGGCCAAAAGCCTTTCCAGAAAGAAAACTCCAGACCCAATTGACTTTATTCATGAATTATACCTATTATTTAAGGAAGAATTTATATTCTCACGAACTCTGTAAACTGAAAAGGGAAGAGTATTTCTCTGTTCATAATAGGAGGCCAGAATAATTTTGATAGCAAAAGACATTACTAAAGAAAAAAATCATTATCAATTTACCTTATGAAAGTGTCCATAAAATTTCTTAATTTTCTGGAAATTAAATAAAATATTTAATATAAAAAATGAATCTTCATGGACAATTGGAGTTTAGGAATAAAAATGAATTTTGTCATCCATTACTTAATCAAGATAATTCCCCGGGGCTGGAGAGATGGCTCAGAGGTTAAGAGCATTGCCTGTTCTTCCAAAGGTCCTGAGTTCAATCCCCAGCAACCACATGGTGGCTCACAACCATCTGTAATGAGGTCTGGTGCCCTCTTCTGGCCTGCAGGCATACACACAGACAGAATATTGTATACATAATAAATAAATAAATAAATATTAAAAAAAGATAATTCCCCATAATAAAAAAAGAAATCTATGCTACCAACACATGCATATTGTTGTATTTCTGGTAAGACAGGTCAGCAAGCTAAGACTAGAATAAAACTTCAATCTAGCAAAAACACCATCGTTGAAAAAAAATCATTTTCCTCTGTACTGGTTAGGTTTTTGTCAACTCAAAACTAAGTAGAGTCAGTTGGGAAGAGAAAACATATATTGAAAAATTGTGAGCATGTCTGTGGGGCATTCTCCTGGTTAATCATTAATGCACGAGGGCCCAGCCCACTGTTGGTACTACCTCTGGGCACATGGTCCTGGGATGCACAAAAAAAGCAGCAAACTGAGAAACCATGAAGAGCAAGCCAGTAGGCAACACTTCCCCATGGTCTCTGTCCCAGGTTCCTGCCTTGGCTTCCATCCCTGACTCCTCTTCATGATGGACAATAAGCTATAACTTTAAATGAGCCGTTCCTCCACAAGCTGCTTTTGATCATGGTGTTTTGTCACAACTTCTTAACAGACTATTCTTGTTGCTTTTCTGGAAATTTGTACTATAAGTTTTAGCCACTGAAATCAGGTAAGAAAGGGAAATGAAATCCTTTCAGAGTAAGAAGAGCAAAGTGAACCTGACTACCCAAAGATAACATGACTGTTTCTGTAAAAAAAAAAATTCAGAGGAACCCATGAAAATGTATTTAGAAGTAGTACGTTCTCTATAATGTACTTTCAGTTAGGAATGTACATCTAAAATGGTACCTCCTTCAACAGCACAAAAATACTAAGACATGTAAAATCGATAAATGTTGCTGAAATTAAAGTTCATTGGTCAGAAGATTCAAATGTCTATTCATTCAACAGAATCCAATAAAACTCAATGAATTTTTTGGGGTAGAAGTTAACAAAACATTACTAAATGGAACATGGAAATGCAATATACCTAGCACAAAGAAAATGGAAAAGAAAAGCAAATTTAAGTGAATAACACCTTGTAACTTTAAGATTTATTAAAACTACATTCATGTAGGTAGTGGGGGTGTTGAGATAAAGATAGCAAATGAACCAGTGAAACAGAATAACAAATTCAGATATATGCACATGTATGAGTGTAGTCAATTGCTTTCTGATAAAAATACAGTAAAACAAGGTTAATGTGCTCAACAAATGATGTTAAAATAATTATGCAGCTTCACCAATAATAAACAAACACCTTGACCCATATCTAGAATAGAACAGAGGAGAAAATCTTTCTGGGACTGGGATAGGAAAAGATTCTAGATATGGCACAAAAAAATGTGATCCATCAAAGAAAAAATGGTAAAGGAACTTCATCAAAATGAAATTTTTTCTCTTCAAATGACATCTTCGAAGAACTAGAAAGTAAAGCATAGACGGGGAGGACATTTTTACAGTCGCATACCCAGCACATATGAATGACTGTCAAAACCAAGCACATGCAAATAAACAGCTTTTCCGGCCGAACTCTAAGTAAATGGGGAAGATAGACACAGAAACAATTTCCAGCATTGTTAGAGAAATTCACATTAAAACCATAATGATGCATCGGTGCATACCTACAGCATTCGTAATTACAATGACTAAAATGTAAAATAGTGATCAGCTTTAAGAACTGTTGGAGAAAATATTGCTGAAATAAAATCCTCATTCACTACTATAAACAAGGTCAAATGTCACAGCTGAAAGAGCTAGACAATTTCATAAAAAGTTAACACATATATGTTTACCATGTGATCTAGCCAATCGATGCACAGTAATTATTTTGAATGAATGAAGTTGCACAGAAAGGGGCACATACTGTCTGATTCCATTTGCATGTATTCTAGAATATGCAAATGAATCTATAGTCAGAAACTTTTTCAGTGTTTGCTAAAGGAAAGGGATGAAGAGGCATAGAAAAGGTCACAAAGAGGTGAAAGTAAACTTTGAGCAGTGATGAAGTTTGGACAAAGTATAAAAACATATGCCAAAATTTCATTTAAAAATGTGCATTTCAAATACTTCTGTTATATTTATTCAAACTGTACTTCAGTAAAGCAACTTCCCTAAATAGTATAAAATGCGGAATAAAAGTGTAGGTATCTTAAAACTTCTTATTTGTATAAAACTTCTGGGGGTAGAAATATGAAGATGATTCTTTATCATCTGCTGGATTCCCTCACTATTATATATATATATATATACATATATATTTATATATATATATAGAGAGAGAGAGGAATATTTAACATATTGTATCTTTACTCATAGTGAGAGGGATTATGTGTACTTATTATATGAAGGAACAGAGAGGGGGAGGGAGAGATCGAGAGAGAGACAGAGAGAGACAGAGACAGAGAGAAACAAAACCAGCAAAATGTGCCAGATCTGTGAACTGTATCTCTCTAAAATGACTATGAACATGACTAGTATGAGAAATTCAATACATATATCACCCAAGTCTAAGCACATGTCAGCACATTTCAAACATGACTGGGTTAATGTTCAAGTGTGCTAATGTGAATGTGTGTGCAAGTGTGTGTACATGTATGCACTTGTGTGTGGAAGTCAGAAGTCAAACTCAGATGTCATTCCTCAGGAACCTACATCTGTTTTTGAGACAGGGTCTCTCACTGGCCTGAAGCTCAGGCCAGTCTGGGGTGACTGGTCAGCAAGTCCCAAGGATTTCCCTATCTCCACTTAACCAGAGCTAGGATTGGATATGCACAATACAGCTTAAGTTTTAGACATGTGCAATACAGTATTTATGATAAAATTGTAAGACAAATTCCCTTTCATCATCACAAAGGAAATGGTATATCAGCAGTCATTTCCCATTTCCTCTTTGTCTCAACATCCCTGGCCCCCACCAAATCCCTAATATATGGTGCTTGAGAGGTGGCCCCATGGTTAAGAACATACACTGCCCTTTCAGACGACCTGCCCAGTTTGATTCTCGGTACTGCCATCAGACAGCTAAAAAGATCCAGGAATTCCAGCTTCAGGTGATCTGATATTTCTGGTGTTTGTAGGCATCTATACTCATGTGTGTGTACATGCATGCACACACAAATTTAAAATAATAAAAATAAACACTAATGTGTTTTTGTTTCTTTGTCTCTTTATATTTCAAATACAAGTAGACCTGTTCAATGTATTTTAGTGCTATCAACACTGCAGCATGAGTTACTATTTCTTTCCTTTCTTTGGATGAATAATCTTCCATTACAAAGATACAACAAATTTTGTTTATCTATTTATTCACTGATATTTTAAGCACTATTTTTATTTTATGTACATGAGAGTTCTGCCTATATTTATGTATGTACACTATGTACATGCCTGGTGACCACAGAGATCAGAAGAGGGTGCCAGATTCCCTGGAACTGGAGCTACAGACAGTTATAAGCTGATATATGGGTGCTGGGTCCCAAACCCTGGTCCTCTGCTTACTGCTACCACCATGCTAAGTATGTGATGGAGAGGAAGGCCAGATAATTTGTTTTTCTCCTTTGCTTTCTGGACTAAGGAAAACCAGGGATGGTTCTTCTGTAAAGACATCCACGCATCACCTAGAGATGAAAAAGGTATGAGCTAGATTCATTTACTAGGTGGTTGGTACTTAATGTACTCTCTTAGGGAATGACAGAAAGCAAAGAATTACACAGAAAAAGAAGTTCTAGGAAATGTAGCTTTGGTCTAGCGGTGTTAATATATGATGCTATCACATACACCCTAGCTTAATAAATCCCAACAGGGATGGTAACGAGACACTCAGAAGTTGATTTATCACTTGAACATTGTGTCAAGTTAAGAGCGTAGGCCCCAGCCCCTGGTATCTATCCCAGCCCCCAGGCCTCATCTGGACTCCAAATCCCAGAAGGCCATGTCAGGACTACTCCCCAGGGTATTTAAATGAGCCCCCAAAAGAGGAACATGTGGTCCCTTTTCCTTCCTCCCGGTGGTCGCGTTCCGGTTCCGAGAGTGCAGACCTCCCTTTAAACCTGGATATTTCTTAATTTGGCTTGTTTTAATTTGGCTTGATTGGGAGTTTTGTGTCGGCAGGGAGCTCACGTTAGGAAATATTCCTAAAATTTTGGAGGTCCCACCGAGCTAGGGCAGGCCTTTCCACGCGGCTGGCTGCATGTTGAAATCCCCCCTAGTCTACAATTCGAACTCACCACACCATGCTTAAATTGGCTTCTGGGCTACAGCGGTTGCATCTTGGTGAGTCCCTTTTCTTGTCTATGCTATAGGGTTTTGGGAGGACCCACTCGTACTTATTTTTGTTGTTTTTCGGATTCCTGTTGAAGTAATGAGCTCACGCCAGGGGTCCAATTCCCAGCAGCGGTCAAACCCGCAGGACTGGGCTTGGCTAAGGTAGAGATCTGTTTGTCTTAGGATGCCAAACATTCAATCTCTGTGGCCACATTTGGACCTAAGAGCCATTTTGGCAGACATGCTTAAGTGAGCTTAGGTCATGTAGAAGGGCACAGACTCTAAAATGGGCACTTACAGTTCAAAACCAGGTCCTCTGTTGCCCCTGTAATCCCTCATACAAAAATCTTTTAAAATTGAGCCTGTCTGATGCAAATGAACAGAGCTTACATATATATGTCCATGGTTTTTGGTCTCTGTGCTCTCACCCCACCCCACCCCCCTTAGTAGCCAGTCTCTCACAGCACCACCCCGCCAGAGGCACTGGCCCCTCCCCCACTCCCTCAAGCCCACACTTTCCAACCCCCTCTGGTGGAGCAACATTCTTTCCCCTCCCTTTCCCAAATGGGAGATTCAAGGTCAACTTCCACCTTACCCACTTTCCCCTCCCCCTTCTACCTCACTGCTCCACTCCTGGACCCCTTCTACACACTGGGCTAGCCCCTCCCATGCTCCCTTTTCTCTTCCAAATCTCTCTCAGATAGAAAAGCAGCTAGGTTCCTTTTCTACTAATCCTTCTGCTTACCCATTTTTTTCCTGAGTCAGTACCAGATGTTAGGAAAGAGTAAAAAAGGTTGAGGAGGGTCCCCAAACTCCTATACAAAAATTGGTGAAAATGGCCTTTAAAGTTTTTAATGCCTGAGAGAAATCAGCTTCCCAACAGACAAAGCTACAACAATCTACAGGCCCAGGCCTTAGCAGCTGACCTAAGGTCACAGGAATGGGGACAAGGGAAACCAGTCACAAGGCTCTATCCTGGTAAACCTCAGCAGGCAAACTGTTTCAAGTGTGGCCTAAAAGGTCACATGGCACGATATTACACTACACCTGCTCCTAAGTTGTGCCCTATCTGCCAGCACCCTGGACACTGGAAATCACAGTGCCCCCATGCAGGCTTGTCCTCTATGCCAAGCCACAGAGGTCCGGCCTCATCACCATCAGCAAGTGAAACTGTGCCAGCTTTCAAACGTCTCAGCCTTGCAGAGGATTGACGCTGCCCAGACTTGGTTTATCCCATAACCCTATCCAAGCCTAAGGTGAAGCTGCAGGTAGCAGGTAAGTCCGTTACTTTTGTTCTCACTTGGGCATTAAGTTTCCCTCACCAATTTTAGCTATGGGAGTAGACGGGACCCGTTCCTCCCCACTTTAAACTTTGCCACTGCCCTTCATTCTTGCAGGACAATTTTTCTCTCATCCTTTCTTAGTGATACCTGCTTGTCCAGCACCTTCACTGGGTGAAGATATCCTTAGCCACTTCCCCCAAGCTTTGTTCTGCCTCTTGGAACCCTTTTTGACCCCACACATCTCTACAAGATTCTATTTTACAGGTTCACTCCTCCTGCCAGATGTGTGCCCAGGCCAACCCAAAAGGGACTCTCCACATACGTCAGTCTGTATACCAGCTTCATGGTCACCAACTGGGCAAAGATTGGCAGGTTAATTTCACCCATATGCCTACTCATAAACAACTTTGTTATCTCTTAACACTTGTGGACACTTTTACAGGATGGATAGAAGCATTTCCGGTCTCCAGGGAAACAGCAGGTGTGGTGGCTCAGGGTCAAGGAGCTTGTGTCAGAAGCTCTCAACTTCTCCTGGACAATGGACTCATCAAACAACAACTAACTAAGCTCTTCACTGAACTCAGGTTATCTTGGCCCTCGCCTCAGGGCTACCCCACGGGCCTGAGCCCTTTTGAGTTGCTTTATTGCAGGCCCTTTCTCCTTAACCATCACCTCTCAGTTCAAACTCCTCCACTGGTGGTGTACCTACCCTACCTCTCCCTTTTAAGGTCCCTTCTTGGTTCACATGTTGACAGTTGTCTTCTTGCCACCACACCAGTGGACCCTAATGCCCCTAAACCTGACCCACTCTCCCCTGAGGAACATATGCTAGTGTCTCCAGAATGACAGCTGACAGGATGCCTTTCCAGCCACACTTCTCACTGAACGTGAACACCTAGCTTTCCCCGTCCCCACGCTGCCCTGTGCCCGCAGGAAGTAGCCAGATTTGAGTCTATGCCCTTTTTTCCAAAGAGAGCCTAAATGTTTGTCATAATTACCACTCCAATTTTCTGTCACCTCTATATCCAAAGAGTCTGGAATGTCAAGTTGGGAGCATAGGCCCCTGCCCCTCGCATCTATCCCAGCCCCCAGGCCTGGTCTGGACTCCAAATCCCAGCAGGCCAGGTCCTGACCCCTCCCTGGGGGTGGGGTTAGGACCACTCCCCAGGGTATTTAAATGAACCCCCAAAAGAGGAACATGTGGTCCCTTTTCCTTCCTCCCCGTGGTCACATTCATGAGGCTTCCTGGTTCCCCCTTGGGGCCACCTGAGAGCGCAGAACTCCCATTAAACCTGGATATTTTTAATTTGGCTTGTTTTGATTTGGCTTGATTGGGAATTTTGTGTCGGCAGGGAGCTCATGTTAGGAAATATTTCTAACACATTGACAACATAAATTAAGTCCAGAAAGGATCAAAATGAAGGCAATTTCTCTAGCAGTGGATAATCATCAATCTTTCACTGAGAAAAGCAGGAAATAGAGTGGTATAGAAATCAAAGAGTGCTGTATACAACATAAAATGTACTGGTTAAGCCGGGCGGTGTTGGCACACATCTATGAGTTTGAGGCCAGCCTGGTCTACAAGAACTAGTTTCAAGACAGCCAGAGAAACCTTGTCTCGAAAATCCAAAGAAAGAAAGAAAGAAGAAAGAAAAAAATATTCAGCTTAAGAGAACAGGTTTCTTAAAATTAGAAACCAAACCATATATTGTGTGTTCTCACACAAGTTACTTATCTCTCTGTGAGTCATGAGGATAGCAAAACTTTCCCCTTGAGATTGTTGGGAATGTTAAATGAGTTACTAAAGAGAACTATGTGCTGCTGCTGCATAGTCTCATGATTTCAATTGCAAATAAAACACAGTTTTTTAGTCAGTTACTCCCTGATTGAGTTTATTAGGGTCTAGGAGAACTGCTTCTTCCATTTTCTACAGCAACTAGATAATTGGGATGTGGACCCCTGCCTAATATCTGTAGGCAAAGATTCTGATGTCCAGAATGGGCAAAGCCAAGACCACAGTATCATTGATAAATGCTTCCCTTTGAAGAAAGGGTTTAATATCACATTCACCTTGTGAGCACTAATTGTCACTTGTATTACTGTTAATATATTCTACTCTATTAAAAAGAATAAAACATTCAACATTCCCCACAGACATCCATGAGGGTTCTAGGTAAGAGAGGAAATGTTTGTCTATCCAGCAACTTTCTCCTGACAGTGAGGTCTGGGGTAAGGGGACTGGAGAAGGACCTAAAGATCAAATGGTGTGTGTGGCAGGAGAGAGTGTAAAAGCTGTGAGTTGTACAGGGAGTGGGAAGGGGCACAGAGTTTCATTTCCCCTTTAGGTGGGAAGCCATTTTGTAATGTTTCTTTTTAATAAAACCACCAAATCTCCTTATCACCTAAACAAGAGGGCCAAGTTGGAGAAACTTCTCAGTAGTTGAGTGTTTAGTTGCTCTTTCAAAGGACACAAGTTCAATTTCCAGCACCCACATGAAGCAGCTTACAACTGCCTATAACACCTGTTTTTGCAAGCACATTGGTGCAAGTGAACTCATGCAGACATACACATACCCATACAGAAAAATAATAAATCTTAAAAAAATAAGAGTTCCAAGGTGTCTGGGTAGTCATGGTAACAATGACATTAAAAGTCGAGGTTCTGTCAGTGCTCTTGATATGAAGATTTGTGGTCAATTTCCCATCCTACAACAGCAAGTTGCAGATCATAGAACACTTCTAGACCCAAGTTTCAGCCAATCACAGAATATTTGGCCTGTCTTTAGCAACTGATGTCCTATTATCAGTTTGTGTCAAGTTGATGAGGCATGTTCTCAGGGATGGTAGCGCAGATAGAGCCAGGCCTGTAGTCAGTTTGTGGTAGCTATGTCCTGAAAGGTGGATGTCTCTCAAGGCCTGGGCCCTGCTGCTGGGTCCTTAGGCAGGGATGCGCTTCCAGTGAAGCACAGTTCAGCCAGCAACGCAACGGTCTTCACACTGCCACCCACTCTGTATGCAAATATATCACTGACACAGGATTCCTAAGCTAGATAAAAGATATGTTCACATCTATGAATAATCAGAGAAAACCCAAAACAGCTAAGTGGGAAATAAAAACAATTAAGTCTTCTACAATCTTCCATGGAACTGGGGATATATGGTTTAAAGGTAAAGCATGCATCTAGCATTTGCTAGACCTTAGATTCAGTACCACTATGGAAATAAAGACTTGTCCTGTGGATATAAAGAAGGCTTCTTCCTCCATGTAGGGTAGATAAAATCAAAGTATTCAAGCAAGTGTGGTATGTTTCACCAGACTCAGTTCTAGATCTGGGGTTAATTTTTCACTAGAAGTGTGCTCTGTGTGTGTGTGACATGAATTTGTGTGTAATCAAATATTAGTGTCAAAATTTATAATTGGTATTTTTTAATTAAAAACATTGCTTGGCCCATTAGCTCTAGCTTCTTATTGGCTAACTCTTACATATTAATTTAACCCATTTTTATTAATCTGTGTATCGTCACGTGGCAATGGCTTAATTGGTATAATTTTTACAATCAACTTGGCTGAATGTATTTTCTTTCTTTAATGTATTCAGTGCTTTTCAGGGGGTTAGAACTACAGAGCCACAATTAGACGAGAGAAACTGGTTAAGAAAGGGTCATTCTCTCTTTTGTTGACATAGATATGTCTAGGTCTTTCCCATTTCTTTCATCAAACACAAGAGAGATTTCATGATATCGTTAATCCCAAAGATAAAAGACCACTGACCCAAGTCATCATGGCCAAATTAACTAAAACAAACAATTAATGCATGTTTTTAATTCGTGTACACAGACTGCCTCCCCCTAAGGCAGGGTTTGAGAGGTCGGCATTGGTTGCAGTAGGAGATTTACAAATGGGGGATTTGGCAGGCAACGTAGGTGGGGTTACAGGAGCAGAACATAAGCAGAACAAGTCAACCCTAACTCCTGAAACCAAGATGTGCTTATAAAGTGGGCCTAACAAGGTAGTCACAGGTGGTCATTTAGCTTTTTGAAGCAAAGGAAGGGTTGCAAGATGGCTATAAACAACCATTTGAAACAAAGATACAATTGTCATTCCAGAGCAGGCAGTACAGAATCATTTGTAGTGAAGGTTACAGACGGGGCATAGGTCAGTCCTTGGGAAACAGAGGTTTAATCATAAACAAGAATGAATCTATTAAGTTTATTTCCCGGTTAATGGGAATCCACCGCCATTGATGTAATAAGTCAATCAAACTGAATTAATAGATCCAGGAAATTATTCTCAGCACAGCATTCCTGGGTGGCCCCAGGGGAAGTTGAGGAGACCACAAGGTAGGGACTTTTAATACCTTCATGGGTGGGGCTGCAGATGGTGCATTCTCAGGGGCAGAGTCCAGACTGAGGCAGTTCTAGTGGAAGGGGCTAGGGGTAGAGCCCCCACTCAAACATTCTGGACTCTTTGGATATGTGGATACCAGAGGCTGGAGTGACGCTTCCATCCAAACAGAACTTACTTTTCTTTACTATCAGATGGTGTTCAAGTCTAGGATGGAGGAGGATGGCTCTTCAATATATTCCAAATCAGAAAGCTGCATCTATCCATTCTCACATCTGGATTCTTTCCAAGGTCTATGGGGCATGTGTGTATGTGTTGGGGTGGGGGGCGAGCTCTTTGATAGGTGATAATCAGGGATTCCATCACTCACTAGTTGTTTGAAAGGAGTCCGTTTGTTTCTAGTATGCCCCATAGGAAAAATAGTTTCTCTTCCTCATTCTTTCTCTAAATTTTTACTTTAAACCAGACCAATGAATTTTTTTTACAAAATCTTTACATGTCACCCAGATGCTCGTTTTGCACTAACAATCCTTCCGTCTCAGTCTCCACGCTGCTGGAATAACAGGTATATGTCACACGGAAAGATCAGTAAGCTGAAGGCTTCAGTTAAATAACAGTCGTAGAGGTCTGGCAATGCAGCCCGGTGGTGGAGTCTATGCACAGGCAGTGTTTTCATCTCTGACACTAAATAAATACACGGATTCCTCATTTTTTAGTTAGGGACACTGCCTCATTTCAAGACAAAAGACTGCATTTTCTGGCTTCCCTTGTAGAAATATAACCACGTTCTTGCCAATGAGAAAAGACAAAAGTCATCTCCCCGCTTCTGGAGAAAGCTGATAAAGGAACCCAGTCAACTGGGGGTGGAGCATGCGTTCTGTCCATTCTCTTTTTAACCTGGAATACAGGTATAAAATCTGTTTCAAACTGATGGGAATGTTGTCTGCTAAAGCCAAGGGAAGCCACAGGATGTTCTTATCAGAGAATAGGTCATTTCTATTATTCTCGTTCCTCCTTGATAGAGCCTAGTCAATCCCCAGGACTGTCTCTCCTCATTTTCGCACTCCTGTCCCCAACTTGTTTTTCACAACATTCCCATACAAGCTGAAGAATTGTCTTTATGATGTTCAGTAGAGAGTGAGGGAATAAGGTAAAGGATACCGAAAGTATTTTCTTGGGGTGTCACTGAGATGCTCATCCTATCAACCACATCCAGTTTATTGTATGCACTAAGACATACAGTCCACGTTCTGTACTAGGGGTATTTTCACATGCTGCAGTAGTAATGAGTGGGGTATTCTTCACTGTGAGAGGTAGAGAGGGTGGAAACACATCTGTCTGAATATTCACTGACTACCCTGGAGTAAAACAGCTAGAAAACAAACAAGCAAACAATCCACCCTGCCAGGTAAAAGATTCCACTTGAGTACTAGGAAATAATCAGGGCTCACATTAGTAGGCTTCAGACCCCACAATCTCCAAAGTTTCCAGTCTATCTCATCAAGCTCCCAGGGTGGCCAGCCCGGACAGCTGCTTATACAGCTGTTGTTAGTGAGGCCTCTAGGTGCAGCGGCTGAATGGCTCTCCTAACCCATGTGTCTTCCAGGAACTGTGCAGGGATCATCCCAGTCACTGGGGGACTCCAAAGAATCTGAGTCTATTCGCCCCCACCCATCACATTCTCTTTGTGAACACTGCATTGATGATTATGTCCTAGATCCTAATAAAAGCTGTGGTCCTTAGGTTCCTTTGTCTCTCTCTCTCTCTCATTGCTGGCAAAACATATGCTTTGGATGGCCATCCGTGGGTGTGCTGCCCTCTTCTCTGTAGAGTCTGTAAGTGATGTGCCCTGCACCCTGTCATGTTCTGTGCCTCACATGTCACATTTGTTTGGCTACAAACCCAACCCCAACCCTTTCTATGTCTGTTAGGAATTTTCCTAATGCAAGCTCTCTGCCGACACAAAAATCCCAATCAAGCCAAATCACAAGCCAAATTAAAAAATATCCAGGTTTAATGGGATTCCTGCACTCTCGGGTGGATTTTGGTGGGCTGTCTTGACCTTCCTCCAGGGAGGGGGGGGGGTCAAGGTTTGGCAGGCACAGGGACGGGGCCTGCATGGCCAGAGACCAGGACTTACACTGTCTGTTATCATTTTGCTGACCTTCCCTGTCACCTGGGTACCCTGTCCCTTTAAGAGACAAGCTCCACCCACCCAACCCCCCCAGGCTAGCTAATCTCACTCCTTTTCTCTATCCACCCCCCCCCTCTGTCCTTCTTTTTCTGAAGAGGCAACTACTGCCTCCCTCCTTCCCCCTTCTCTTCCTGCTTCTCTCTCTGTCTTCACTCCATAATCCCCTTACCCATTAAATAATTTTATACAGAATAAAGCGATGCATATCCCCCGCCAAGGGATGTTCCAGGGTCACTCCACCATGAGATCTTTCATTGGTGTTGTGAACTCAGCAGGCTATCCCTTGCAGCTGAGGACTGCTAGGGATCCTGAAAACCGGAACCCCTCAATAAGGTCACCTTTACAAATTAACGATCACTGGAATTCTACACCCAACATCAAACAGTAGGTTCCTTCCACACATGCCTCCATGAGTGTTCAATTGCTCAGCAGTGGTTTCCCTGAGGAAAAATGGCCCAGTACTGGTCAATCGCTTGCCCAGGGGCTTAAAGCCCCTCGCTTGGGCCCCTAAGTCTACGTGACGACATAGGGGTTCGGTTAGTGCCCACCCACATCGCTGCCTATCATGAGCTTACATTCTGCCAGTGGTTGCTAGGTGAAAATACAGCCTGCTTTTCCAATGTTTGTCTATCTGCTTTTCGTTTCAGTATGTAATCACTGTGTCCCCCTGCTGCCAGTGCTGCGCCATGTCCCACGTGGGGGAGGAATCTGTCACTCTCCCTTTCACGGAGCACTGTTTCTGCCACTGCTGCACTGTGGGAGAAACTCCTGAACTTGGACCTTCTAGCAGCCCACTTCTCAACTTTCCATCCATCTGCTGGGACAATTGGTAAGATAACCGCCGGCATTTCCCACGAGCAAGGTTCTCTCGGGCTCTGCTCTAGTACCGCACACACTGAACAGTGCATTCGTTTCTTCGGGCCCAGAGCCCTCGCTCGGATCTATGGATCCTTTTTGGGATATGATCCCCCTCTTGGCCTAGTGCCTCTCAGACGACGGCCCTTTCTCAGCCCCCATTATCTTGTGGACGAATAGATAAAGGCCTAAGCCAGTTGTCTCTTTTTCTGCCTCACCCGTGGGAAAGAGGCTGACAAAAACATATACATCTCTAACTTCTACCAGTGGACTGTTAAATGTGAAGAATTAAGCCACGTGAGCAGCCACCTGCCAGTTTGTTTGAGCTTAAGTTAGGGAGGAGTCACAGACTTGTGAAGTTCAGCCCCAGCCAGAGTGCCTGCAGCAGTTTCTCCACGTGAGGTCTCGCCCCTAGTCAAACAGGGCAGGCAGCCTGCTATTAGGCAACCGCACTCCAGTGGTGGCTTGGCTCCCCCTATCTATATGACCTGTCACCAGCTACCTTTAAGCCATCCGCTATGCTTTTAAAAAATTACTTTTATGCTCTATTGCGTTTGGTGTATCTGCGTAATGGTTCACCTGGGCAGGGCCCCCTGGGGCGCTCATTACACGCAGAGACCTAGCTGCAGTGTGTCTCCTCTCCTGTAACGACTCTATTTTCTAAATAAAAAAAGCCAGCCTTCTCTTGTTCACTTTTCATTTAACTTTAACCTCGTCCTCTGCTCTGCCAACACCTTGCCAGGTCCAAGAGACACTGGACAGTTCCACACCCCAAATCCTGGACAGGCGTGAAGCAATCAGCTACTTCAGGATGTGACCAGAACCCAGCTTTCTCAGGTCTCCCAAGACTTCGATGCTCACAAATAAGCAGGAAGAACTCCCCGCCTGTTTATTATAAGAGAAAGATGTAAATGTTATCATTTTGCTGACCTTTCCTGTCACCTGGGAACCCTGTCCCTTTAAGAAACAAGCTCCGCCCACCCCAATCTCCCCCTCCCACTCCTGCCGAGGCAAATTGATCTCAATCCTCCTCCTTTACCTCTTTCCTCCATAATCCCCTTACCCATTAAATAAACTCTATACCTATACTCTCTCTGCATGGCGCATCTGTCTGTCTCCCACCTGCCATGGTCTCCCACCCGCCAGAAGTCCTGCGAGGGTTATACTGCTATGAATAACATATGAATGATAACAATGTCTACTAGTATACACACACTTCTAGGTGTGTTCATCTGTACATGGTCAAATAGGAAGTAACCAGTAAAAGGCACACTGTACTCAACCATGGCCATCTTCGTTTGAGAATGGGACTAAGTCTACAGCCATTCTCCAGAGAAATCTCAGAATCAAATTTGAGGAAACCACAACAATACAATTATGCCTTGGAAATTAAGTAGTTTTTGTTTTGTCATTTAAAACGAAGCTTATATCATAAAAGTTTATATAAAGAATATAATTTTGCATTACTTTATTCAGCTTATTGCGAAAGCACACAGATTCAATTCTTATTGGCACATAGAATAAGAATATTTAATTATGACAACTTTCTTGTCTTCCTAAACTCACAAATTAGCCTAAATTTTCTAATTTTCCATGCAGAATGTTGGGCACATTTCCAATGGAATGTGGAAAAAAGTACACATGCTACTTTCAGGCCTGTAGATTAAAACAACTGAAAATGCCAAAATTACTGGATGATCAGAATCCAGGTTCCTGAATGACAAGGCCATGCTCTTATCTTTGGTGAATTCTGACATCTCACATTTTAAATTTTACAATGCTAAACAACTCAGCTTTGAAAATACTTTGCTACAGCCTTCAAACAATATACATTAATGCAACAATTGTTTCTCATGGACAGAAATGTGGACATTTTGTTAATTACTAGTAGGAGTCAGCTTGTGAGATACAACATTCTGCAAAAGCATGGTGATTCTCTGTTCATGTTGCTGCATCATAAGCTCGTGAAAAGTGCATATTCCCCAAATGACTCCATTTGACCTACTGGATGAGAATCAAGCAAGGCATAGATGTTTGTCACTTCCTTGAGTTTTATAGCTCTTACCTCATTGCTTTGGATCCATTTGATTTACGTTATTGAACTGGGTTATTTAAGGTTTACTCGTTTTATAGATTTTTTTAAATCAACATGCAATCCAATGAAACAGTTCAGCTTTGTAGTTTTATGAACTGCACACATTTTAATTTCACACAGTAACCAGCCAGGTAAGAATGGGGACCAATTTCTCCAAAATACTGGCCAGTGCTCTTTGAAGTCACATCCTTAAGCCTCCTTTGATCGCGAATTTGTTTCTCATTGCTACAGTTTTGTGTTTGGGATAACACCACAGAAACAGAAGCATACAGTAGGGAAGCTGTGAAGACATGTCTCATATTCCTGTGAATGGGAGCACATGTCTAGAGTGTATGTCTTCCTATAGTGAAGTATTACCTTCTACAGACCTACAGTTTACTTTCTATTCCCTGTTGAAGGTTCTTGAGTTCTGTGTCCAGGGATTGTGAATGAAGCTGCTATAAAATATTTAAATGTTTTCTGTGGTAACCTAACTCGCTTTCCTTGGGACAGGCTATTGGAAATGTCAATATTATAGATGTGCTGGAGGGAACTGAGTTTGGAGGGGGCTGCTTTGCAGCATTCCCACCAGTACTCAGCGGATGCTGAGCATCTTCTCTTTGCCTTCTCTGACCTCTGTCAACCAAGTGTCTCCAGGGGCTGCTAGCTCTCCTCTGGGGAAGGGGAATACTCCTCCTGACTAAGAGCTATTATTGCCTTAGGAGCACAAGAATGTCTACTATCACTTTAGTGTGAACTGGCTATAGAGAAATCTCACCTTTTATCTTGAAACGACTCTCTTCACATTTATGAAACAAATTTTCTGTCTATAGAATTTTAATTTAGCTGTTGTTTCGGCACATTTAAATGCCATTACATTTTCTTGATTTTAAAAAATTTCATTTTTTGAGATCATAATTTAACTATCATATTTTTTCCGTCCCTCTCCCCCGTCTAAACTCTCCCAAAGAACCCTCCCCACTCTCCTTCAAACTCATGGCCCCTCTTTCTCACTAATTGTTATTGCATGCATGTATGTATATGAATAGGTATACATATTTCTAAGTATAAACTGCTCAGTCTGTACAATGTTACTTGTATGTATGTTTTCGGGGCTGACTCTGGCACTAATGAACCGTGTGCTGTGCTCTTCCCTGGGAAAGGTCACCTCTTCTCCCAGCTTCCTTCAGTTGCGTATAGTATTGTATGTCAAGTTGAGGCCTCCTGACATTTTCCCCCTGTCCAGTTCGGCATATTCATTGGTGTCATCCTTGCTCAGTTCCCATTCTGGCAATCACATTGGTGAGACTTTATGGGTAAACCGTCTAAGTTTGTTTTCTTTTCTTTGGTCTGGAGGCAGGAAATCACTTTATATAGTCCTGACTGTCCTGGAACTCACTATATTTTATGCATTGAAAAATCTGAAATTACTGCAGGTGAATCATACTTTTTCTAGTTAGCTATTAAATTATAATTTCCTGATTCAAACTTAATTTCAAATTAGTGATTATTATATCTAAGATAAATCTAACTCCTAATTATTTCAACATGATTTCCCTGTAAACTTATTTTCTTACCAAAGCAATGCACTTCACTTAAAACAGAGAAAAGCCGAAAAACAACCAGAGATCTCAAGTCGACTGACCAAATTTGGTATGTAACTATGGTTTAGCCCTTTCTAAGTTTACACACACACACACACACACACACACACACACACACACACACACACAGAGAGAGAGAGAGAGAGAGAGAGAGAGAGAGAGAGAGAGAGAGAAGAGGGAGGAGAGGGAGAGAGAAATTGTTATAAAAATTTAAAGACATTTAATTTAATGTTAGCTGTCGGCTTGCTGTAAATAGCTTTTATTATATTTAGGTATGACCCTTGTATCCCTAATCTCTCCAAGACCTTTATCATAAAGGAGTGTTGAATTTTGTCAAATGCTTTTTCAGCATCTAATGAAATGACCATATGGTTTTTTTCTTTCAGTTTATTTATATGGTTGATTACATTAATAGATTTGCGTATGTTGAACCAGCCCTGCATCTCTGGAATGAAGCCTACTTGATCATAATGGATAACTTTTCTAATGTGTTCTTGGATTCGGTTTGCCAGTATTTTGTTGAGGATTTTTGCGTCGATGTTCATGAGTGAGATAGGCCTGTAATTCTCTTTCTTGGTTGGGTCTTTGTGTGGTTTTGGTATCAGGGTAACTGTAGCTTCATAAAAGGAATTTGGCAATGACTCTTCTGTTTCTATATTGTGAAATACATTAAGAAGTATAGGTATTAGCTCTTCTTGGAAGTTCTGGTAGAATTCTGCATTGAAACCATCTGGTCCTGGGCTTTTTTTGGAAGGGAGATTTTTGATAACTGTTTCTAATTCTTCGCGACTAACAGGTCTATTTAGATCGTTCACCTGGTCTTGGTTTAGGTTTGGTATATGGTACTTATCTAAAAAAGTGTCCATTTCTTTTGCATTTTCCAGTTTTGTGGCATACAGGCTTTTGTAGTAAGATCTAATGATTCTCTGAATTTCCTCTGTGTCTGTGGTTATGTCCCCCTTTTCATTTCTGATCTTATTTATTTGCGTGTTCTCTCTCTGTCGTTTAATTAGTTTGGATAGGGGTTTGTCAATCTTGTTGATTTTCTCCAATAACCAACTTTTTGTTTCATTGATTCTTTGGACTGTTTTCTGTGTTTCTATTTTGTTGATTTCTGCCCTCAGTTTGATTATTTCCAGTCTTCTAAGCATCCCCCTGAATATTAACCTTCATCAGGCGATGAAAGAAGACAGAGACAGAGACCAACATTGGAGCACTGACTGAAGTCTCACGATCCAAAGGAGGAGCAGAAGGAGAGTGAGCACAAGCAAGGAACTCAGGACTGCGAGGGGTGCACCCACACACTGAGGCAATGGGGATGTTCTATCCGGAACTCACCAAGGCCAGCTGGCCGGGGTCTGAAAAAGCATGGGACAAAACCGGTCTCGCTGAACATAATGGACAATGAGGACTACTGAGAACTGAAGAACAATGGCAATGGGTTCTTGATCCTATTGCACGTAATGGCTTTGTGGGAGCCCAGGTAGTTTGGATGCTCACCTTAATAGACCTGGATGGAGGTGGGGGGTCCTTGGACCTCCCACAGGGCAGAGAAACCTGCTTGCTCTTTGGGCTGAGGAGGAAGGAAGACTTGATTGGGGGAGGGGGAGGGAATGGGAGGTGGTGGCGGGGAAGAGGCAGAAATCTTTAATAATTAAAGAAATTAATTAATAAAAAAAATTTAAAGACAGCCACCATAAATTGAGTAGCTAAAAACTCCTTGCGTGCGCTCGTGGTTTCGGGATTTTTGGTGGTGAGGAGTGTGAGCCCTGCCCCACTGGGTCTTCTGCTCAGTCTCCAAAGGCTGCAATCAATGTGCCAGCCAGCGCTAGGATCAAATCTGAGAGCTGTGCTCCTCTCCTAGGCCCAGTGGTTGTGGGTAGAATTCAGTTCCCAGCTGTTGCAGAATGGCAAGCCCTCAGACCCTCGATGCTGTCCCACAGCCTCTGGTATAAGGTGTTCTCCATAAATACGGCAGTGTGCGTTTTCTAGGACAACAGGATCTCTGCTGTTTTGAACTGTTCTGACTGCTTCTATGTTTGACCGCTCAAGACTCTTTGATGAGGTTCACCTGCTTCGGTCAGGGCCATCTGTGATGAACTCCTTTTGAAAGTCTAACTTAATGTCAAGTGACTATGAATTTTCATTACATCTGCAAAATCTTTCTAAGAAATCTGGTAACACAAGGGAGGAAGTGACAGCCAAGTCACTGGTTTCAGCTATATTCAGCGGGAAGGGATTATTCAGGGGATTCAGCACGAACACGAATCTCAGGGGTCACTTTAGAAGTCTACCTATTATAAATAGCATGTCTTAGTACCATTTCTGAGTTTTTCTTCCACTCAGTTCTTACAGTTTGGTTCAGATACTTTTACAATATCATACTGGCACTGCAGCTTCAACAACCCAAGTTTTGAAATTGTATTTGCCTTTCATAAAATAAGAAATCTATGAAGTATAATATCCACTCACAAAACTATTTTTTAAGATTTTATAAAGCATATTCGCTCTGGATTAACACTTTTTTTACCCTGTAGGTAAAAATACAAAGATGGGGTTCTGTTTCCTTTGCTTAAGTGGGACACTGGTCACTGCTGAAGAGTGGCATATTTCCTTTACAAGGAAGGATGGGGGAAGTGACAGGGAGGATGGGAAAAGGGGTTCATTCCTCGCTGTCAGAGCGGGTCTGTAGCTTTAACATCACTGCGCTGCTTGCTCTCGGGTCACAAGGCAGCCATTAGTGGCCAGAGACAGCTGAAATGAACAAGTCTCAGTGTTTGGGAGTCTCAGGGTAAAAACTGGCCAAATTTTCTAGATGATACACATTTTTGTTAAGGGTTAAAGATAATTGTGCCTTTTGATTAAAAATTAGATTTAATTTTTAAGATTACTTTCTTACAAGTATGTCTGTGTACCATGTGCCTGCCTGGCACCTGCAGGGATCAGAAGAGGGCATCATATCCCCTGGAACTAAACTTAAAGACAGTTGTGAGCCCCACGTTGGCGGGGGCGGGGACTGGAAACCAAACTGAAGTCCTGTGTAAGATCCCCAAATGCCCCATCTCTCCAGCCTCCTCCTTTTATTTTCAAAATTAGATTTTTTGACCCTTGTTGATAATTCCAAGTACCTTCTCCATATTAACAGCAGAAACAACCAGTTATAATTTATTAAAACAAGTTCATCACAATTTTGCCTGCTTGAAAATGTTGTAAATATATCCAGAACTGTTCCAGTGTTGTAAGATCGTAAACATTGTCTTAGGAAATTACAAAGAATGGTAACTATGTTAGCAAAACTATGAAATATCTTCATTCCGTTTTCAAATACAAAAATATATTGTTTTATGCAACACTGAACAGTTAAGGCCAGAACACTTCAAGGAGGGTTGGAGGTACAATATTTTGGAAACTGCTTGTTAAGAATATTAACATAAATAAATATGAAAACTGTTCATACTGTTCAAACCAAGCCAAACATAGATTTTTATCTTTTTAAAACAGTGTTATTAGGAAATTTCCTTAAGAAGTCAAAACATTTTTCAAGTATGAAGAACAAATGTGCTCGGTGACCATGGAAACATAAACATACATTTACAGTATTGTACAGGATTTGGACTTTCCCTCCATATTTGGTGTTGCACTATTCCGAAGATTGTGACCCATGTGGTTCTGGTTGGCATCTTTCTTATCACTTTGTAAGGCTATTTGATCTCCTATTGGCTTTATCTCTGGGAGTGGGTCATTAGTATTCTGCGTCATTTTCTGACCTGTCAATGACATCCGGTTAAAGAAGGAAATCTAGCAAAAACAGACAAACAAAAAGATTTCATTTCAGTAAGTGAAGTATTTAGAAAGCACACAGGGATATAATTGTTAACAGGTATGAGCATGAATTAATCACATTTTAAGGTACATATATGTACAACAATATGTCCTTAGTATCTATATACAAATTTTCCCCTTTTATCAGAAAGCCACGATGACAAAAATCAGACCTTTCAGGATATACCTTTCAACACTAACAATATCTCCAGAACATACCATCATGGTTCTTCAAGGGTGAAATCACTCAGTGTTAACATTTAATGTAAGAAGACTGGATCATTTGGGGACTTCTGCTATCACTGGTGTCCCTTAACTACAAATCATTTCTTCTGTGATATTCTAGAAAAGGAGGGCATACCTCCATAATCCTGAGACCAGAAGCTCTCAGACACTGTTAGGCTTGCTAAATGAAGGCTGTGTGATGCTTGTAGGCCTGAGTCATCTGGGATGCCAGCACTGGGACATGCAGAATATTGATGACAGATAAAAATACCAGGGATCCTTGGCAGACACAGAAGGGTGTTTAAGAAAGGCTGATGAGGGGCAATGAGTGAGAGGCAGGCAGATGTGGCAAGCTGTCCCTGAGGACTGAGGAAAACTAAGGCAGCTTAGAGGAAAGGCCAATATAATAACAAGGGCATTGCCTATGGGGTCATGTGCAGGAAACACCGGGAAGACTGTCATCTGAGGACAAAGGTCTCATCTGACTTAGGACCATTGAAGATTTATCCTGGACGAAATCAGTATCTTTCAAAGAGCTATCATAAAAATAATGCTTTTGACAAGATGTCAAAACTAGGAAAACCACAAGAAATGAACATTTTACGAGGCTGTATGCGCCTCTTTTAGAAATCAAACTGAAACTAATAGTCATTTCCTTTTGATCTTAAGATGGAGTTAACCGAGTAAAATGCAATCTATAAAGACTTCTAGCAGGAGGCTTATGGATTAAAATGGAGGTACCCCTTTACTTGCTATACTGAAAGGTACCCATCTTGAAAAACTCACTAAGTTAGGAAAGTGTCACTTTCTAATATGTAGGTAATTTCTCAAAAATTTAAAGACAATCCCTGTGGGCCTTAAAAAAAGGAAGAGCATACTTCAGGGGTGAGCATTTGTAAACCTTTTAGCCTAGCTCCTGGGATTTTAAGAGCTCTGAGTTCACGAAATGTAGGAGATTGGACAGAGTCAACCCTCTCATGATCTGGGACTTCTTAAAGGACTGTTTACGGAAGTCCACATAGAAAGAGCATGAGAAAACTAAACAGCATATGCCATTTGGCTTTTGAATGACAAGAAACATGTTTTGCTGAGGTAAGCTTGAAGTTTGTGTGACCAACGTGGGAAGGGAACCCTTAAAAGAGATATTAGCCTAAAACCGTTTCAGATCTAACAGGCGAATGAGAATTCTCTATGGATGGACTGACACTTAGCTGGGCTTAGGATTTACATGCAATTGTCCTGATTGAACATGCATTCAATCTAAATTTTAAAACACATACAGAAATAAATCACTATTATTAGTAACTGAGCCAAAGCAACACATAGATTTTTGGCTTTGGAGGATGGCTGACATTAAAATTGAGAAGTAAAAAATAGAAAATGAGCATGATTGACTTATTTAAAGCAGAAAATATAACAATTTTGAAGTACAATAAACATAAATTCACTTAAAATTAAAGGAGAAAAAAGACTGGAGAGATGGGGAAGAAGCATTTGTTGTTCTTACAAAACAAATAGTAGCTAAAAGTCTATAACTTCAGTCCAGTGGGTGTGAGGCCATGTTCTAGTTTCTGAGGGTACTGAAAACAAGTGGTGCAGAGACATGCATGCATGCAAAATACATGAAATAAAAAGAAATAAATCTTTAAAGAAATGGGATTGGAGAGATGGCTCAGCACTCAAGAACATGTGCTATTCCTTCAGAGGGCCAGGGTTCAATTCCCAGCACCCATACAGGCTCGCAATCCCCTGTTAACCAGTTCCAGAGACTCTGGTGCCTCTTCTAGCCTCTATGGACAATACATGCATATGGTGCATGCAGGTTAAAATGTTCATACACAGAAAAGAAAAATCTTTTTTAAAATGCAAAAAAACATTGAAATTAGTACCCAAAAGGTATGCTAAAAATCAGAACAGTCTCAGCAAAAGAGGAAATATAAAGTCAATAAAAAACAGTAAATTGTTCAACATATCAAGAGACATAATATTAAATTGATATTAAAACACAAATAAGAGAAAGAAAATATTTATGTCATATTCTGAACGGAGGTGCAATGTTCAAATAAATAAATTTTTATAGATAACAAATTTTAAAAATATAAATTAAATGACTTCTTAAATTCGTGAGTCATAATAAATTTCCACTAAACTAAAATAAAAAATACATATATAGGCATGCTACAACAAACAAAGACAATTTAAAAAATAAGCATAGATAAAACTACAGGTTAGATACAAAGCTCTCAACAACTATGCAAAAATAATATTTATTTTGCAGTGCTAGAAAAGGAATACGGGGTCTCAAGCATACTAGGCAACTGTTCTACCTGAGCTATACCTTTAATCTACCTCTAACATAATATTCGTATAGCAGCAATTGCAACAGGTACAATAACAGCCAACTAGTCATACTATATATCACTCGAGAACTAGGATTAAATAGAAATACACTCAAGCCAACAGAAAATGGAAAGCATGAACTACCAAAAGACATCTATGAAAAGAACTTCCAAAATGTTCTTCAGGGTGCATAAGGATCCCAGAGAGAACATTTGAGAAGTAAAAAGCAACGGTGAGCAGAGCACATGGTATCAAAAGCATGTAACAACACAGCACGTGACACGGATAAAATCAAACACTGCGGTACAGTAGCTGTAAAATGGGAAAGAATGCGTGGCAAGGCAGAAAAGTATTGAAGATTCTGCTATTATTTGAGAAAAAGATAAGAACATTGGTTAGTTCCAGACATTAGGTACGCATGGAAAACATTCAAAGTAAAAATCTAGCTTTTCAGGCTATTTACAATGGAGCCATCTAAAATACAGGTAAAAGATAAGGGTAAAATATTTCTACCAGGCAAATGATAACAGAAGAAAGCTAACTTAGTAAAAACATGAGCTACTACTTTAAACCCTTTGCATATTGGGGGTTCTAAAACTCATTAAGGAACTCATAGGATGTAGATTAAGTTAGGAAAAGTAGAATGGAACTTCAATACTTCAGTCCTAACACCAAAGCGCAAAATTCATTTCACTTACCTTCTTGGACTTTTTTATGGATTCACTACCTCCCAGAATTTCTGAAGAACTGCTCTTTATACGATCATACAGGCGTCCTGCAATGGGATATATGTAAACATATTATCCTAACTGAAGACAAAGCAATGTCTCAATGTTTTCAGGAAAACGCTATTAACTCTGAGTTGTGAGATAATACAAAAAGAGCTCACCACTGGAGAAGTGGGCAATGTTATACCATACAGTTCTGAAAACTGGAGTCTTAATGGTTAGATGCCCAGAAACTTAACCAGTGCAAAAATATTTAGATTATGAGTATCCAAATATTTCCTACTATGAAGAGTTGTCAGGAAATGTTAGCGATGTGAAATATGTACTAGAAATACTAGAAGAGAACATGAAAATTAAAGTGTTTTTAAAGACCCGTGGGCAGGGGCATCTGCTCATGTGTGTATGCTTGTGTGTAGGCCAGAGGACAATGGCCCACGTCTACCTCTATGCTCTCCATCTTAGGTTTTGAGATAGGATTTCTTATTGACTCTGAAGTTCACCGACTGGGCAACGCTAGCTACCAGAGAGCTTGAGAGAATCCTCCTGCATCTGCCCCCACCCCCACCCCAGCGCCAGAAATACTGGGGTATGTCACCACCCTTTTTAATGTGGGTGCTTCGACTACAAATTCAGATCTTCATGATTACATGGCCAGGGCTTTAATGACTGGGCTATTTTCCTGGTTTTATTAACCCTGGTTTATTTTGATTCTTTGGACTAAAATGAGCATGCTATTTTTAATGTTTCAAGTTAATCCATATATTATATAGCTGAATAATAATCTTTAAGAGAAAACTCATGATGCATTGTATTCTTTTGGTTGGATATGGGCAACCATTTGAAGCTTATATTTATTTTTTGATACAACTGCCTACATTCTAAGAATCCTTAAAGATGATAATACTTTAGCATTTTACTAAACATAATCTAAAACTTAGTATTTTGTTAAAAGAACAAAACTGAGGAAACTATTTTTTTTCCTCTTTAGTTCTTATTTTATTTCTTCATTTCTGAGGTACTGGGGATCAAACCCAGGGTCTTGACTATGTTTGGCAAGTGTTCTACCACAGAACTGCATCCCAAGCCTATGAGCAGTTCTTTCTAATGAGAACACAGCAAAGTGGTGATGGAGAAACGTAACGGACAGTCTTACAGCACAAACACAGATGGTTTGCATCAAAAACACAAGGTGCAATCACAGTCTCTGTTATGAGCACCTGTTGTTATACTAATAGACTTAAGAAGAGCTATTTCTTGAATGTCGATGGTGACATTAACGACACAGGTCCAGGTCCTGGGGGAAATAAGTAGACTCCAGGATAGCCCAGTCATATTACCTTGTCACTAGTTTGACAGAGATTAGGTTGGGATTTGAGGCAAAGGTCTAACTTAATACTAGTTGAGTGGGGGAGGTAGATTTAGTTCTAAATCCTTGAACAGTAACACATGACACCCATGGCAAAGAGTGTAGAGTGGTGGCCCCGAGGAAACTGAGAAGGCAAAAGTAAAAGTGGAAAAGCCTATTCCATGAAAAAAAATTGTAAGACTCTTCCTTCTTTAAAACTATCATTATGATTTACTTCTGACCTCTGCCATCCTATGTACATTTCAGCTCACTTAAGAAAATGGAAATTTCTTTCCACGTATTCACTCAAATGTCCTGGCCAAGTAAGATTATCATTTCTAACACCAGGATGACATGTACCACTTTTTCTCCATTCCTTTTCAGAGAATTAGATCATGTATCTCCTGATTTCAAGGTCTGAGAGAAATATGGGAAACAGCTGTAATATTAGAACAGCATTTTTGTCCACATCGTATATCTCGTTGATGATAAAAACAATCATCCTCTTAAGCGGGTTGAGGGGCTGGAGTTGAGAGTGCACGCTGTTCTTGTAGAGGGCTCAGATTCAGCTCTCTACATTCACATCAGACAACTTCCAACTCATTTGAAACTTTGGTCCAGGGGATTTTCTCAGACCCACACACATATACATGTAGTTAAAAATAAGACAAATTTAAAATGTCATTTTAAAGTCAAATGTGGTCATACCTTTAGGATTTTCATTGTACTCACGAAGGTTCCTTTGCATCAGGCTGACACTCTCTTCCTATAAACAATAAAGAAACAGTATGTCTAAACACTTGAACAAAAGAACGTTCCTCGCATATCTGTGCTGTGCTGGCAAACCTAGTTTTGGTTTAGAAGTGCAGTTCTGGAGCCTGCCTCTCAATAACATAGGCATGTGATAAATGTTTTCCTTTGCTGGGCTCCTATGACATGGGAATCCTCAGATGTTCAGTGATTGCTAATGTCCTCAGTGACTCTAAAGCAGGCACATGCCTGTAATCCTCAGGAAGCAGAAGCAGAAGCAGGTAGTTCCCACAGCTCAAAACCAGTCTGGTCTACATAGCAAGTTTAAGAATGGCTAGAAAGAAAAGATAGTGCTATCTTTTCTTTAAAAAACAATAAAACTAAGTTTATGAACTTAAGAAAACTGTATGATCTTATCCTCTATAAGATGACTAAAGATTGGTAAACGGCACACAATTTTTCTCAAAAATTTACAAGAAATGGATATTTAATGCTTTTTTCTTATTGATCACCAAAACCTAGGCTAATAAAAATTTCCACAAACAGGATCATTTTTTCCTTCTGTAGGAAACCAATAACTGCCGGAAGTTTTCCTTCAGTGAAAACAAAGAGTCTTGAGAAACAGAGAAACCAAGAAAAAATGACTTCTACATAACAATAGTATTTAAATTAAAAATGGCAGGCACATAGTTGAAAATACCTTTAATACCAGCACTTGGGAGGTAGAGGCATGGGGATGAAGAGTGCAAGGCCATCATCAGTTATATAGTGAACTTGATGCTAACCTGAGCTATGTGATACTACTGAAAAAATAAGAAAAATGGAAATACAATATCTTAAAAGTATACATTTAAATTTAAGGTTAACTATATTTTAGTAGTTGTTTCTGTTAGGAGAAAGAAAATGTTTTTTTAAAGAGTTTTACAGAGCAGGAATGAATACTTCATTAAGTAGAAACCATGACTAACTCAGTGTTTTATGAAAGTAGTCTGGAAGGTGAAAATGAACACACCATTCCATTTGGGGTTCAGCATCTTACACATCTGATATTAATCTGATCATTGTTGGCAGAAGCTCGACTGCATCAATGACAAACAGGTTATGACCTCAAATATTGCTGTAACCGTATGCATTTACATGTGTATATGTATCAATATATGCACATAACACATGCCATCTCTGCCACCAGCAGCTAGATTCCCAACTTTTTATCATAAGCATTTCAAAGACGGATACCCAACTTTCTGGTTCATTTCTCAAGAGTATACTGTCTGTGCCCATTTCCACTCATGTAGGAATAAAATGTTAATCGCAGTGTAGCAAGTGTGCTAGAGACAAGGTTTGCTTAGTTCCTAGACTAGACAAACCTACTTTTTTAGTTTATGAATGAAGTGACACAGAGATATTTCTGCTCCCATAGGAAACTGCAATCTACCATCTCCTTTCTCTTAGATGCGATCTCTGGACATAAGCCCTTGTCATCATACCTCTTTAATGGTATCATCTGGGTTGTCATCGAAAGCATCAATAGTTTCTGAGCTTGCTGTTTCAGGAAGCCCATCTTCAGGTACACTTTCTTCTTCTCCGGGTTCCTTCTCTTTTTCCTTCTTTTCTTCTTCTATAATGCCTTCTACATTTGGGGCACTGATTTGCTCATCCATGTCTCCTGGCTCTGGATTCACCGTTTCTGAAAGCAGCTGATCCTATGACAAAGGTGATCATAAAGATTTCCTTTTCTTAATGAATAGATAAAGATGCTGCTGCTGTAACTTATATTTGCTCAATGAATGTTTCCACTATGAAATCACATTTAGAAGACGAATACATGAACTACTGTAGAACCCACAGTGAACATCAAGATACTACATCACTGAGGATTCTATGGCTGTTGCTCTGTGTATGTGTGCTGTTGTATGACAATGACTAGTGTTCCTGAAAATCTGTTAGTAACATGAAATACATTTTCTTGACTTTTTCCAAAGAATGATCTTAAGCTTGAAAGAAATTAAAAAAGTTTTTTCCTTACTATAGCATTTTAATAAAATATCTATGTATTATACTCATTTTCTACAACAGGGATTTAGAGTCCCCTCCACACCAAATTTATACTTCATTCATATTTATGAGTAAGGTAAGCTATTTATAACCCAGAAAGAAAGATAATGAACACATTTTAAATGCTATTAAACATGGTATTTTTCACTAAAAGTCACATAAATTATAGCACTTTGAACGTATTATAAACACATCTGGAAGACTACTGTAAACCACAGAAAACACTTACCTTTAAAATTGAGATAATTTAGGAGAGACTGGCAGAATACTGTCATTTTATAAAAAGAAAAGGTAAAGTTTAAGTACATTCTGAAAAAGATAGTCTGGAATGGTCAAGTCTATGTCTTGTGTTAGGACTAGAGTGAAGAAGTGAATGGGTCAGACAAGTGCAACTCAACCATCACTGCATTGGTCACACACCACTCTGCTCTTTGGTTTGTCTCAGGCCAATATTCTTTGTATTTCTTGTGAGGGATATCAAAAAAGTCACTATTCCTTGTGATGTTTCAGTTGGCCAGCATATCCCAGATCTTATCACTATAAAATGGGTCAACATACCGACTCACTTTTTCTATCTTCATCTCCAAACAGCCATGGGACTGCAGTGACCAATGAAGATAGGGTACCTGGGCTAAAGCTTTAGGACAGTGGAGGGTTAGAATTTAGCGCTCATTGATGCTGAGACCCCCCCAAGAAAGGGTTCTTTAGGGAGAAGTGGAGGGAGAGGTAAATACATAAGGAGAGAGAAGGGTAAACTAACGATAAGGATGTCTGAAAAAGTCAAAATACTATTAACTATCCAAAAGAATGGACAATACATGTAATTACATGTATACTTACATAGATCAAATGAAAATTTCTCATTTGGGCTGATAATGTTCCCTCTGAGAGTCAAAGATCACCTAACAAAATCCCCAATACCAGCTCTCCTTTGAGTTTTTGCTCAGGCCTGTCCAAAAGACTCCCAAAACATTTAGGTTGTTGCTAATTCCGCTGGTTGTCCCCCAGAGGTGGAATGCTCCTATTGCTGAAGACACCAGAATTTCAGGGCCTTAGAGGCTTCAGAACTGGAACTAATCTGCATGTCCACTCCCTCAAGACTAGCTTTCACAGTACCAGAAGGCACCAGGCAAACTTCCAACAGTCTCAAATAGACGTGCTCAACAGGATGGAAACCGTGTCTGATACTGGAAACGTAGTGAAGCACTCAGGGCTAGTGAAGTCATAGATACTGGAGGGCAACCTATAACCACTACTTTACTAAACTAACAATCACGAACAGCAGAATAGACATTATTCCCACAGATAAGTGCAGCCCTCACCATTCATTGAGGAAACTTCTCTTAGCAATAGATGGAGACTATTACAGAAAACCACAACCAATCAAAATCCAGTGTTGGGGAGTCCAGTCACAACAGGTATATCTACAACACACTCCCACACCTAAGGCCCAGGGAACATTTTGGAAGAGAGGACAGAAAGACCAAAAGAGCCAGAGGACCAGGGAGGCTACTCTGAGACTGTGCCTCTAAGTAATGTGTGATGCGGCACCCACAATGTTTCATCAACAAGACAACTTAAACAAAAATACCAGCATACTAAAATGAACAGGCCCGTGAGGCCTCAACTCTACACAAAGAACAAGAGGCAGCTAAGAAATCCTCAGAGTAGAATTAGTCTCCCCAAGGAAAGTGCACACTGATTGGTTGTCCAGTACCAATGGTCAGCCCTGAAAACATCCATATGAATACATACATGAGTAATATTATACAGACTTGGCAAGTTATATTTAGGAATACATATATATATATACATACACATATATGGATAACTCTTAATGAAAAATAACATATGAGTAATATACAGACTTGGCAGGTTGTATTTAGGAATATATATGTATATACATACACATATATGCATATGATAACTAATGAAAAATTAAATCCATGACATTGAAAGCGAACAAGGAGTGGTATATGGGACGTTTAGGAGGAAGGGGAAGTGAGAAATATTGTGACTCTATTAAAATCTCAAAAAAGTGATTCTGTAGTCAAAATTTTAAAACAGTTTGGGCAAAGTTACAGAGTTTCTTTTAAAGTTTTTTAGCATGTTAGCACACATTGTAGACTTTTTGGAGTGTAACTGGAATATTACTTTTTTAAAAATGAAGATCTTAGAGATTCTTTTAACTGGCCATTGTGATTTGGTGCTTAAGGTAACAAACGAGATATTTCAGAAAAGTATCTAATTGTGCATATTAAATTCTGTATTTTAATGGTGCAACCCTTTAATACAGTTCCTCATGCTGTGGTAACCCCAAGCATAAAATTATTTTGCTGCTATTTCATAACTATAATTTTGCTACTGTTAGGAATAGTAATGCATATGCATATGTATCATCTGATATGCAGGATATCTGATATGTGGTCCCCAAATGGGTTACGACCCACAGGTTGAGGACTACTGTGTCTAACTCCTCACTTACTGATGCTTTCCCTGAATCCTTCCTGAGGTGCTCTAGTCACAAGAAGGCTTTCACTAGATCTAGTTAACTCGATACATAAGCTAGTGATTGCCAGCAACCTCTACTGAGCTCCAGACACATATGGTGACCCGGACACTGAACATCTGGAGACCATCACAAACTAGCAAGTGCAGAACTGTCATCCCGGACTGTTTCTACTCCCTTGTTAGTAGTCACAGTGAACAGCACTCTTTCCACCCAGGTCTCTAGACCAGAAGAAAGCAAGGCTTCACTTTCCTCTTCCCTCCTAGCTACATCTTTGTCCTAACCCCTCTGATTCCCTGATACATATCCCCCATCCTCATCCCCAGTGTCTATTTCACTCTCTACCTGGTCTACTATAACTGGCTCCTACTTTCCATACCTGTGCTCCTGCTGGCTTCAAATCATTCTTCAAATTGCCGCCAGAATAACTGTACACCACCTCAAGTGTATGTAGCCACTCTACTCTTTTTCCCTGTAACATCTTGTATGAGCATGTAAGGCCATTTGCTGGTTAAGTTTTAATCAACCTGATTCATTTCAACGTTTCCCTACTCACTCCTGGTAAGTTCATTCTCAACCCTTTCACATAGGAGCTGAAGTAAATCTGCTAACATACTCTATTGTGCTAATGACTTTTCCTGCTGGCTTCTAGAGTCCTCTGAAATCAGGGGCCATATCTTAAGTCTTACATAGCCAAGACACAAAACATCTTTAAGTAATCTACTTTTCAAAAGCAAGCCATCCATGCATTTTGGAACTGAATTTTCATCTTAACCTGACTTTGGCTAAGGACACAGAAGCAGAAAAACAAATAGCACTGTTAAGAAATAGTCAAGCATACAATTAAGAAAAAAACATGCTAAAAAATGAAAAGATCATAGCAGAGGTTCCTTGGTGTTTCCAAGTGTTCTTTGGAGAAATATACCTTTAGTCTTCCTGCAGTTGTGATGGGGGAAGGGAGAACAGGGCCATGGGAGGCTAACTGTAACCTGCCCTCACTTGAGGCCTATCTGACTTGAGGAAGACCACTCACTTTTTGGTGCCAGATACATAAATACTTGATGCCAGACATTAAACTGTATGTTAGGAACTAATCATGCTATATGACATCAAATTTTCATAATGAAAAGAACGAAGGAAAAGATTACAGCACCTTCCTTCACTATTGCATTGGTGGGAGAGAGCACACCACGTAAGCCAATCTCTACAGTGAGTCACTATCACTCAAAACACATCTCAGCGTCACTCACCTTGATGGCTGCTGTTGAGCCATCTCTGCAGCTTACCTAAACGTCTCTTTCTGCCACAGTTCACATTAGGAAACTGTACCTCAAGGGATTCTACATATACAATGCCTCACCTTCCCTGCAGTAATGACTAGCAAACTATAGCAAACATGTGAGTAATCAGTGGATATACTGTGCCTGGAATCCCAGCACTGGAGGGGTGGAGACAGAAGGATCCAAAGTTTAAGGCCATTCTTGGCTATGTAGTGAGCAAAACACTTTCTAAGCAAGCCTGGGTTTTGAGAGACCCTGTCTCAAAAACAAAATAAGAACTAGCTTTTGAAATCTATGTAAGCAGCTGTCAAGTCACAAGGGATCAAGTGGTCTTATCCTTAAATGTCTTTTTCTCTATTGATGACATTTGTACATATGGAATAACTTCTACTTATGAAAGCTTATGTTCTTTTATGTCCTGCCTCAATGTATCACTAACCACCACAGAACTCCTATCCATAAGCTTTAGAGAGTACCGGGCCTGCCACATGTGTGATTTAATGTGTTAGCTGAACACTGGGCAAAGAAAGTTAGCATGCTTTATTTAGGGCTATTGCTCACTTCCATATAACTTCATTTGTGTGAAGCCTGGGTGATTTTTTGTGACTAGACTTAGGCCTTTTTTTTTTAAAAAAAAATGAGGAACAGGAATAGCAGAAAGTCTGGTGTGGCAAAGTTATAACAAAGCTGTTTGTAGCCAGAGGCTTTTATAGCTGTTCCCATCACTTAGGTATCCCATTCTAATTCTGTATACATTTTAAAAAAACAGACACCTACAAAGGCGAACAAGAAGCTGGTATAACTTCATACAGCTTGAAAGCACACACTGTAAGTAGGGCCCTGAACTCAAAGACTATGCAAATGCTCTTTTGACTATAACTTGTAGGAATTACTACTTCTAAAGGGTGCACCAAGTTTGGGGGTAGGGAAATGCAAAGAAATTGGTAAGAAATGCTGCTTGAAAGGGAATATCTCTATCAGTTCAAATGGTAAAAATAGGTGCCATTTGACATCAAGAATGCATCAGTATTGCTCTTCTTGGAAGATGAATGCCTCTGCCTTTGCCATAAATAACTGGATGTTTAGATTCTTGTCTCCCAGGCATTCTCATATGAATTTCCTTTATGACCTTCATGGCTGCCATCCCTCTTACTTAATCTTTTTAAATCTATTTTTAAATAATTACCTTTGGTATACATACTTAATCGCACTCTTAATTCTACTCTACAACAATGAATATGGTAGACTTTGGCCAAGGATTATAGTGTCAAAATAGTGGAACACTATTCAGGGAACACTGGCAACTATCTTTGCAGCAAGTTATAATTTACAGATTGCTCTAAGGAAATGCTACTTCACTTGATTCTTGTCATCTATCTCATGCTAATTTCCACAGAGAATAAAATATATGGAGTTCAACTACACAAAATTCACAAAAGTTACCATGAAAGTCTTCCTTGAAAAATGTATAAGAAATCACTCATGCCCAAGGTATGAAGAAGATGAGACATGAAAAAGAAATAAAGAATAGATAGTCAAACTAGCTATATTATATAAATCTAGTGAACCTGGCTTCTCAAAAGTTCAATATCTTATGTTAGACAGTTTTTTTTCCACAAACAATATTGAGTATATACATTTAATCTTTATTTTACTTGAAAAATTCTGAAAAGCAACAGACAAAAATTACAAAAGTCAATGAAAATACATTGAGGACACAACACACATGGAGAATGAAAGCACTTACAGAAGAGTTAAAATAGAAATGACTTGAGTTCAGAAATTTACAATTACAAAAGACAAGAGACATTAAAGTTATCAAAACTTTTAAGAGCAGAAAAAGGAATTTTAAAATAAAACTTTCTTCTTGAAACATTTAAACTTCTATGAACCCCTATATTATAGGTTTAAGTTGACTGTCATTTCATGAGCTATAATATCATACATCTAGATAGAAATTTTAAGAGATAAAATTATTAGCCTCTAAGATCTAAAACCAGCTGTTGCTTCATAAATTTTTATCAAAAGGGACAAAAATGTCATTTCTTTAAAATATAAATTTCTCACTTCAGTTATCATCAATATCATCAATTTTTTTTTTTTTTTTTGGTTTTTCGAGACAGGGTTTCTCTGTGTAGTCCTGGCTGTCCTGGAACTCACTCTGTAGACCAGGCTGGCCTCAAACTCACAGAGATCCACCTGCCTCTGCCTCCTGAGTGCTGAGATTAAGGGCATACACCACCATTGCCTGGCAATAGCATCAATTCTTATTAAAATATTCTAGGTAGTAGAGACTAAAAAGGGGTACTTAAATATTTATTAAAAACCTCAAGTTTTGATAGCCCTTAAGCATCTGTACTGTTTTTAAAAGATTGAGTTTTATATACAGAGTACTTATAGTATGCTTCTAGTATATAAATCTGTCATTCATAAGGAATATACAAAGTTAACTATAACAGACAACCTTTTAGTATTTTCGAGTTATAGATTAGTAATTTGGGAGTAACAGATATGAGTTTAGGATGAATCAAGACTTAACAACTCCTCTTGTTGCCTTTGGTATCTTCTTAGTACAACTGACATCAGTTGTTTTTTAACCATGTGTGACCATTATAACAAATCAGTTTACTAATCTGTAGTGAGTATATTTATTATGCATAATAAGGCATGCAAATTACTTCACTGTCCATAATCAGGTCAAATTTAGTCCGTTACTTCAATTCCAAATAAAGTGGTAAAACATTATTCCAGAATTTTTTTGAACCTGGGAGTCCATTCTCTAAAAGTTGTTTTGACTCCACTGGCATTTTAGACCTCCGCTCTTTCCCCCTTCTCCCTGGGTGAGTACCAGGCTTTTCCGAGTGTGTTCCATGTCTGCCATTTTTCATAGAACCCTTTATTTTACTCACTTTTTGAGACTGTTTTCTGTCTTCCTTACTTTCATTTTCATCGTCTTTTCTACCTACCTCCTTATATTCCCCTTCTTCCCCACCATATGCTTCTTCTTCCTCATTGTCATCACCATACATCTCATTTTGTTCTCTTTCTCCCCTCTCTTCCTCTCCTCCTTCTTGTCCCTCTTCTTCCTCATTTCCTTCCTCTGCATCCTCTCCTCCCTCCTCTTCTAGTTCCTCCTCCTCCCCCTCCTCCCCTTCCCCCTCTTCCTCTCCTTCCCCTTCCCCCTCTTCCTCTCCTTCCCCTTCCCCCTCTTCCTCTCCTTCCCCTTCCCCCTCTTCCTCTCCTTCCCCTTCCCCCTCTTCCTCTCCTTCCCCTTCCCCCTCTTCCTCTTCTTCCCCTTCCCCCTCTTCCTCTTCTTCCCCTTCCCCCTCTTCCTCTTCTTCCTCTTCCCCCTCTTCCTCTTCTTCCCCTACCCCCTCTTCCTCTCCTTCCCCTTCCTCCTCTCCCTCCTCATCCTCCTTTCCTTCTCCCTCTTCCTCTTCTTCCCCTTCTTCCTCCTCTTCCTCTCCTTGCCCTTCCTCCCCTCCTCCTTCCTCCCCTCCTTTATCATCTCCTTCCCCCTCTTCCCCTTCCTCTTCTTCCCCTTCCTCCTCTCCTTCCCCCTCTTCCTTTCCTTCTTGCCCTTCCTCCTCTACTATCTCCTCTTCCTCCCCTTCTCCTTCTTCCTCTTCTTCCCCCTCTTCCTCTCCTCCCTCTTTCTCTTCTCCTTCTTCTTCCACTCCTTTAACGTCCCTTTCTCTTTCTTTCTCTTTCCTATCTCCTTCCTTATTGTTTCCCTCCCATTCCTCTTCCCCACCTTGCTCCTCTGATGTGTCTTCTCCCCCCTCTTCCTCATTCCTCCCCTCTTCTGGCTCTTCTTCCCCTTCTTCCTCCTCTTCCTCATCTTCATTTCCTTCACCCTCTAGTTCTCTTTCTTCCATCTCTTGGTTTCTTTGCTCTCGGCTTCCTTCATCCCTCTCCATCTTCTCTCTTCCCTCAGCCCCCTTTTCCCCTCCTTCCTCCTCTTCTAAGTCTTTCTCTTCCATAACCAAGATGTGCCTTTCTCCCTTCCTCTTTGTCTTCCTGTCTAGTTTGTCCTGCACCCTTTGCCACTGTTCTGCTCCTAAACTACTCTTCTCACAGATTTGATCACTTTCACCCTCAGATCCATCCTCTACCTCTCCCCCTGACTCTCCCTCACTTTCACTCACCTCTTTTTCTGTACTGACATCTGGCAGGGGTTCTGTTTTCTCCTCCTTTCCTTCTCCTTCCAATTCCACATTTTTCTCTTGTACCTGAACTTTTTGCTCCACTACTGCATTTCCTTCTGGATCCTCCGGTCCTTCCTGCTCCTCTGGTATCCCTGACAAGTGGTCATACTTAAGATCGTATTTTGCAGCGAACATGCCTGCTTTGGATTCGCTCTCACTCTCTTGTTCAGCACATTTCCTGCTGTACCATAGGTAGTGCTCAGTTTCCACTTCATCGTCATCTTTCTCGTCACTACTAGCTTCTACTGGCTCGGGCTGCTCCAACACCTCAGCTCTGCCTGGCTGACTTTCTCTTTCGCATTCAACGTAACTGTCTGGTTCTTCTACCACTTCTGTTTCACTGTCAAAGATCAAATTCTGCTCACTGCTCTTCATTTCCTGAGCAGTATCTTTACTCTCTTCGCTCTCAGAATTCATGTCTTTGTCTTGTAAGTCATCGAAAAATGGATCTGATTTTGCACTCTCTTCCCCGTCTATGATATCATTCACATCTGTTATCTCCATCACCTCAGTTTTCTTCTCAGGGGCTAGTTCTTCAGTTTTTTTCTGTTCTAGTTCCTCTTTTTGTAAACCCTTCTCAGCAGTGTTGACCTGAGGCCCTGCCTGGTCTAGGCCATTACCTACTTCCTCATCTGAAAATGCTCCCATAATCTCGGCTGGTCGTATCATGAAGATCCCTTTTGCTAGATATTGTTTGTATACTGTCTCCTTTTTTATTTTTGATATCTCTTCATATTCATAACTATCATCATTTTCAGTACAAGGTGTACTTTCCATCACTTCCTCTGTAAAGTCTTGATTCTGTAAAGTTTTTGAAGTAACCATCAAACTATTATTAATTGGCAAAGGCATCAAAGTTATATAAATCACTGTACAGATTTTACATTTGTATCTATAACAGCTAGGGAAGGCTCACATTCCAACTTTATAAATTATTAGATTTAAATAAATTAATAAAACATGAGTCATAAATTAACAAGCTAATAGAAACAGTATAACAAATACAATCATTTTTACTCACTCAAGTAGTCCTGACAGAGCCTAACATAAAAGCAGCATGTGAAATATGGGGTGCACATCCGTTTAAAGAGAAGGGGTTCCCATTGCTACTGTTTCTGGGTCTGCTCTTTAGAAAGTTTTGAAATTTGAATCCTAAGAGAGACAGTCCCAACTGCCAGAACTTATTTCTAATTGCATGTGCCTTTCTTTTTCCAACAACCCAGAAAACTTCAAGCCTAGCATCTAAGACACTGGAAGGAGAGACACAGGAAAGATGGCGGCTTGAGGCAGAGTAAGTCACTGAGGTAGTGGGCACTCATGCTCCACTAGCCGTGTCAAGAGACCAGCTCTCCCATGTTCAAAGACACGCTGTCACTCACTGTGTCTCGCACTTCTAGAGCGCTACCTAAACGTTTTTATAATTCAGCAAAATCTTCCTGCATTTTATAGGATCTGGTTTTAAGAATTTTAACCTAATAATATAGCAAAGGCAGTAGAAACATTAAATGATTTCCAAAGCCAAACCTCAAAATAAATTGCTTTATTTTAGTAACTTCCAAATACCTCATATTTTTATTTCATTGGCCCCTAAAGTCAGGAGAAGCAAAAATAATGAATTTATCATTTATCTAGGGTTGTGGAAATCACATGCTGTTTTTTACTCCTGACATTGTTACAAACTACAGTGCATCTTTTTCATTCATCTACAGCTACTTACTAATTTCCAACTTTTATTTAAATCATGCTTTATGCTAATCCTTCCTTAATAAAGTCCAATCTAAATATTGTAAAATGATTATCAAACACTTTACACTAAAAAACAACTCACAAAACTTTAGAGCTAGAAAGATGTAAACATTCTCCAGCAAAGTCTCATAGTGACTCATGCAGTCATATACAGCCAAATTAAGGGCTACAGTCGATAAATAGCAGCCTTTTCCCTCAAGTTCCAGCTATGATGACTGACTATTACTTGGCCGAAAAGAATTGTCATAACTTAGGTGAATAAGTGCATGAGCAATTCTAGCAATGAAATTCTTTGAGAAAATATATACCAATAAAAGAAAGCAAACAGAAGTCATCTACATTGGATTCCTGTCTTTAAATTTTACTACAAGTGAATGATTACCTTTTTGTCCTCTTTACAAAAAAAATTTCAAAGAAAGATAATTAAAACTGTTCTTACCTACCACAATAATAGCAATAATAATAATAACTCTATGTGTTATACCTTTTGTTTTTGAATTGGTGAAAATTTTAATGATGTCTCACTGGAACTCAGGTCCATCACATGTGTCTGAAATAAATAAAACATATGTTCTAGATAAAATGGAAAAATTATATATGAATAATAAATGTGAAGAAACTCAGACCTTACTACAATCTATTTACAACTGCCAGCAAATGATGTCGAGACAGAAAAGCTGCTGAGAACTCAATGAGCCTGATACTCGAACATTGCTTAAAGCAATCCAATACCTTCCAGCTTCTCTATATTAGAAGCAAAACAGGAGCCCTTCCTACTTGTTTAGGTGGATGGAGTGTCAGAATGTGATACTGGAGTGGCCTTCTTAGAGATGGCTGGAGCATCGGAACAGAGTTGCCTGGAAAGAGATGTCCCAAGACCAGTGGCATTAAATGCTGACTGGCCAGGCAGGAAGTATAGGTGGGAAAACCAGACAGGAAGTAGAAATGATGCAATGAGAACAGGAGAATTCTGGGAAGGAGGAAGTTGATTCTTCCCGACTCCTGCCTAGACTTTGAAGAAGCAAGATGTGAGCTGCCCTACTAAGAAAGGTACTGAACCATGTGGCTAGCATAGATAAGAATAATGGGTTAATATAAGTCATAAGAACTAATAAGAAGCCTGAGCTGATGGGCCAATCAGTTTTATAACTTATGGAGATCTCTGTGTGATTTTCTTTGGGGCTAAACAGCTGTGGGAACAGGGCAGGACATAAACCCCAATAAGCAGGCCCCGTTCAAGTTACAGGAAAGTGTGCCTTAAAGGCTGGTAAGAACAAGGGACAAAATGCCTCAGGGAGCGCCGCTAGTGCAGAATTTTGTAGTTAGGCTTTACAGAAATCCTGGCATGAGCTAAAACATTTCTGAATTTAGCCTTTGCAGGCCTAGATTTTAAAAAGATAAAATCATTTATTCAACAAAATACTATGTCTCATGACATTTCCGTACATGCAGTGTATATTTCAGCCACACTTCCTACTCTACCACCCCTTCTCACACCATTGTCCCTGCCACCTACATAATTCTCCTTCCGTTTTCATGTTAGAATTTTTATTTCCAGTCAAGATTCCACACATGAGAAACAAAATGTGCTATCTGTGTGTCTGAGTCCATAAGCTTCTATTTGGTTTCCTTTGTGCTATGGCACTGATCTCCACCCACCAAAGAGCCTCAGGACCATAAGAAATTACACTGTGGGCTGCGGAAGACATAGTCTAGATAAGACAAGAGACCTCAAATCACACAGGAAACTCGTTCTGGAGTATTGATCTGGATTTCCAAGATTACTATCAGGGTGTTGCAACGGGGGAGTCATCCTGCAATGGGTCTTACTATCTAAACTTCACTGCTCTAAGAACTGAAGGTTCCTATCTTCCTATCTTTGCAGCCATATTATGCAGCCTCCTAATTGAAGCATTCTATCTTGAAGGGAAGCTCGCTAAGACTTAGGAAGTAGACAAATCACAAGTGTCAAGAAGTCACAGAAACATGTAAGCTTCATTCACAAAGTCCCTCCTTCCAGGTTATATAATCAGTAAGGACTACTGGTGATAGGAGACTGATCAGCTGAGTTGCCTTCAAGGTATACAGGGGGTTCCAAAGAGGTACGTTTTGGGCAGCTTCACACATTCTAGGACAGGATTTTCAGTGATTAGACTTTAGAGTCATCTATGCACTTGTAAGTAGCCCGCAATGAACCATTGGCTTATCAAGTTGGACTTTGGTGGTATTGTTAATTTGGTGTTGTTAGTTTTGTGTATAGGATGGATACATGTTTGTTTATGTGCCCCAAACAAAAGATGCACAATAGTTTCCAGGTAATATTGCATGAGTTTGGTAGGTAGCAGCCTAGAGACAGGTTGGCCTGGAGGAAGAAATTCTACACAGTGGGAAATTAGAATGCAATGCTGAGTGGAAAGGAAGGTGTTTTTCTTGACAGGAGCCTCAGGAATCCAACTTTCAGAAACTAAAGCAAAGAAGTGTATAAGATTCTGCATGACAGTTGTGAGTGAGTGAGTGTGTGTGTGTGTGTGTGTGTGTATACAGAGAGAGTGGGCTTACCAGACTGACATTATGCACATCATGTCAAAACTTACAGATCACTGCCAAATATTCCACACAAACATTTTAGCAGGAAGTTCAGTTGTAATTAAACTCAACACTACACAACAAACGGATATCTCAAATGTATACCAGCAGGAAAGAGGTGCTAAATAGGAGTATCTCACATAATAGTGTAAGACGTATCCTTTCCAACAAACATGCAAATCTCAACATAGAAACACACTATGAAGGCTGTGGCCTTTAGGTGATGGGATTACAGAGTAAATTCTAAGACTGACCGGTTACAGATTGAGACTGCAATCTCAAAGGCAATCAACAACAAACAAGCTATACAAGGAAACACTTGATTCGATTTAAAGGCAAATCAATTAGAATAAGAGATTTATTAAATTAAAGACTAGAGAGAATGGAATAATGATGTGTTTCAATTCATATAAAAAATAATTGCCAATCAAGATTATCATACCTAGAATGCTGGCTAGTTTTATGTCAACTTGACACAAGCTAGGGTCATCAGAGACGACAGTCTCAATTGACAAAATGGCTCCTGTAGGCAAGCCTATAGGCATTTTTTTAATTAGTGATTAATGTGGAAGGGTTCAAGCATTGTGGGTGGGGCCACTGCTGGGCAGGTAGTCCTGGGTTCTATAAAAAAGCAGGCTGATCAAGCTATGAGGAGTAAGCCAGCTCCCCTCCACGACCTCTGCATCAGCTCCTGCCTCCTGGTTCTTGTGCTGTGTGAGTCCTTGCCCTCAGTGCTTTTGATGACAAACTGTTATTCAGAACTGAGTAAAATGTGAAATAAACCCTTTCTTCCAAAGTTGCTTTTGGTCATGGTATTTCATCACTACAATAGTAACTCTAAGATACCTAGCAAAGTTATCCTTCAAATTCAATGTAGAAATAAAGACCTTCCAAGATAAGTTTGCACCAATGTAAGCCATGATTAATAGACTAGAATCACAGATGACAATCAAAGCAACCCTACACCTAGAAGAGAAAGGAGACCAAACACAATCCTGAGAGCACTGAAAAGAATACCTCTCGCTGTGAGACTAGTCATACAACTGAGAAGCAGCTAGCCGCCACTTCTAGGATGAGAGGAAGACATGCTAAAGCAAGAAGAAATAAACAGATTTTTGGAAAGAACTAAATCGGTAACATATATTCACCTTTCAATAATAACTTGAATGTAAATGGGGTTAATTTACCAATCAAAAGACACCAGTTGGGTGACTGTATTTGGAAACAAAGAGTAATATACTTTAGGCAAAGAACTGCATCAAGAATACATACAGAGAACTGAAAGAGGTGGAAATTTATTTCAAAGTGAATGGACTCTAAAGATAAGCAAAAGTAGCTATACTAATATCTAACAAAATATGCTGAAAGCCAGGATTAGAATCCAAGACTGTCACTACTTATTGATCAAGGAAACAATTCTTGAAAAATACATTAAAATACATATACATACATACATACATTCACCAAATACTGAAGTATTCGATTTTATGAAAAAATACAACTATAGGTGAAGGGAAAGATATGCTCCAACACAATAATGGTGGTGACTTCAGTATTGTATTCTTATTCAAGAAAAAAAGCAACACAGTAATGTTACATATATTTCAACAGATGTAGAATGCACATTTCTTGACATCAGCATATGGAACATATGTAAGACCATAAAGGAAATTATACAAAATTCAAATACATTTTAATTTCTAACATATTATCAGACTACATGGAATAAAAGAAAATAATAGAAATCAATAGAAAGAAAAACTATAGCCATTACACAAACACATGGAAGTCAAATAATAGTTTTCAGTGACTATCAGACCACTGAAAAATTCAGAACAGGTAAATTTAAATGGAGTACTACTCAGCAGTAAAAAACAATGACATCTTAAAATTTGCATGCAAATGGAGGGAACTAGAAAAAAAACATCCTGAGTGAGGTAACAACTCAAATGAACAAGGTATGTACTTACTCATAAGTGGATACTAGCTGTAAAGCAAAGGATAACAAGCCTATAGTCCATGACCCTAGAGAAGCTAAGTAACAAGGTCAACCCTAAGAGAAACATATATAGATCCCCCTGAGAAGGGGAAATAGACAAGATCTCCTGAGAAAATTGGGTGCATGGGGGAGGGGGAGAAAGGAGTGCAGAAAGGGAGGAGGACCAGAGAAAGGGAGCAGGGAGGAGAACAGAAGGGAACGGGATAGTTGAGATGGGTGAAGGACAGATATGAGAGCAAGGAAAGAGATACCTTGATTGAGGGAGCCATTATGGGGCTAGCAAAAAATCTGGCACTAGAAAAATTCTCAAGAATCCACAAGAATGATCCCAGCTAAGACCCTAAGCAATAGAGGAGAGGGTGCCCGAACTGGCCTTGCCCTGTAGTCAGATTGATGAATATCTAAAATGTCAACATAGAGCCTTCATCCAGCAACTGATGAAGACTGGGGCAGATATCCACACTGGAGCACTGGACTGAGCTCCCAACGTCCAGTGAAAGAGCGGGAGGAGTGAGAACATGAGCAAAGAGGTCAAGACCATGATGGGGACACCCACTGAAAAAGCTTACCTGAGCTAATGGGAGCTCACCAACTCTTGTGAGAAAGGGAAAGAACCAGCGCAGGACCAAACTAGATCCTCTGAATGTGGGTGACAGTTGCATAGCTGGGGCAGACTGAAGGGCCACTAGCAGTGGCACCATGATTTATCCCTACTTCTTGTACTGGCTTTTTGGAATGCATTCTCTTTGGATGTATACCTTGCTCAGCCTAGATATAGTAGGGAGGGCCTTGGACGTTCCCCATCAATGTGTCTTACCCTCTCTGAGGAGTAGATGGGAGGGTAGGGTGGGGGAAAGGTGGAGGGAATGGGAGGAGGGGAGAGTGGGAACTGGAATTGGTATGTAAAGTAAAAAAAAGATACTTTGTTTTCTTTTTTTAAAAATAAAATAAATTAGCAAAATATATGAAAATGGAAACACAATATGCCAGAACCTGTGGGCTACAGAGAAAGCTGTACAGAAAGGGAGTGGATAGCAATGAGTGAAGACGTAAACACACAAAACAGCCAGAGAGATCACAAAACAACAATGTATCGCAAGGCCTTAAAAAACAAGAACACAGCAAAACCCAAATCAGTAGAAGGAAAGAAATGATACACAATAAAGATCATATCAGAAATGAATTAAATGGAGATTAAAAGACCAGCATAAAAAGGCCATGAAACAAAGAGCTACATCATTGAAGCATAAATAAAATGGACAACACCTTAGCTAAACTAACCAAAGAGAAAAAAATCCAAATGCATAAGAGATAAAAATGGGACAATGTGGAGAAAAAGGAACACTTAAAACTCTTAGTAGGAGGATAAACTAGTATAGCCAGGATGCACAGTGCAAAGGTTTCTCAAAAGCTAAGAATAGAGCTATTTATTATTTTAAAATAACTATTTATTATTAAATTACTAATTATTAAATATTACTAATTATCAAAACTATTATTAAAAATAACCTAATTCTTCTACTAGTTTGGGGTTTCTATGTGAAAGAAATGAAGTGAGCATACAAAAGAAATACCTGTAAAGACGGGAGGTGGTGGCGCACGCCTTTGATCTCAGCACTCGGGAGGCAGAGGCAGGTGGATTTCTGTGAGTTTGAGGACAGCCTGGTTTACAGAGTGAGTTCCAGACAGGCTCCAAAGCTACAGAAACCTGTCTCAAAAAACTAAAAAACCAAAACAAAAAAAAACCCAAAAAAACACCAAAAACTGTATACACCCATGTTTAGTGCAATAAAATCATTAGTTAAATTATGGATTCTGTCAACAGATGAACAGATAAAGAAAAATACACATACACTCTCTCTCTGCCTTCGCCCCTCTCTGTCACACACACACAGACACACAGACACCCCAGGGTGTTTAATTCAGCCATAAAGAATAATCAACTCATGTCATTTTCAGGAAAATGGATGTAACTGTAGGACACATATTTTACACATAAAAGAATATAAAAAGTATATACACTCAAGTTCATGGGGAACTAAAATTCACAAAACTCATATCTAAGTAGACCAAAAATAATTACCATATTTAAGATATCAGTAGTTTCACCAAGGTTTTCTGAATCCACTGCTGAAGAATTTTCTGTCTCTGTCTCTTTGTTCATTTTATCTTCAAAATAATCTGAATGAATAAAAGCAAAAAGTCAGACTTAGATCTAACAGAAATGAGAAAAGCAAATGAACAAAAAAAATCGCTCTATAATACATCATGGGGTCTAACTGCATCCAAGGCCTTCTAATCTTGTGATTGGAGATGAACAGTGGTCATTCATAGTAGCAGCACATTTTCAAACCTCACACTGAGAGTTTACTGTGCTGACAAATATTTAGCAACAGCTTCATTCACAAGGACATGCAAACAGTAGTCCTTTGGAAGAAGACCTTCTCAGGTAAGCTGTCTGTATCAAGCACTGCCAACTAGCCTTAAGACAGTCTCAATGACCCCACTCCCCTGGTATTCTCACCTCACTGTGGCTCCCCTTGTATATGATATGGGGCTTGAGTTCTATGTGCGTCATCAGCTAAGTAAAGTGAGCATAACTGTGCCATGACTGGAGTTTCTTGGTCACACATGTGTGTTTTATTTCCATATTGTGAGCATTTCTATGAAGAAGACTATATGGCAAAGATGTGAAGTGCCCTGCTAATGATCATATGAATGAGCTAGGAGTCCACTCAAGCTTCCAGATACTACCAACCCATTCAAAAGTGCAAGTCCATTAAAGAGCCTGAGCACGAAACACTCAGTCTAGCTGCCCTTGGATTCTTGATTCTCGGAAGTTGTGCCAAACAACAAATATCTATGATTTTGATCTGCTAAATGTTGGTCATTTTTAAATGTAGCCATGAAACGCTAGTATAATCATTTAGAACTCAAAAACTGGTAATATCACAAAGCAGAAAATTCCAAATCAATTTGCTCTATTGGAACTATTTTAGTTTTGTCTGCCACTGTGCCCTTTTTGATCTCCTGACTATATATTATGAAATCTCTATTTAAAATGTCAGTATACACTCATTACTTTGTTTTGAATCCTTTCAACTAATTGTAATTGAATGTAAATGAATTTAAATTGTTCATTTTTACATTCCTTCCATATGAGAATATGCAGAGAAAACTAAAATATACTAATTATTTCTGTGTTTCAATTATCTATATTTAAGATATAAGGCTGGTGGTGTGTGTGTGTTCATTAACATACAGAAATGTAACTGTTTATCCTTAATGAACTCATACTCTAGAAGGTATGTAGAACATAGGATACTGGGTAAAGAAAAAAAATCGCATATGAATATTGGGAATAAGAAAGATTTCACTTGCATGGTATATGCAAGGATGTATAGAATTCTGAGAGGTAGGTGGAGTTATAGGTAGAAGGGGAAGAAAATCAAGCCCAATACTAACAACGCAAAGAAGCAGAGAGAGACCCAAGAAAGCAGTTTATGTTGAAGATTTCCCACGTGTTTGAAGCATATGTTTAACCTATGTTGGGTTAATCCCACGACAATGAGAGGAAAGTAGATTCACTGACTCTTCTGGTGCTCAGTTCCTGTCTCAGTTCTGTCTGACTCTGCAGTACATGCTCTTTTCAGGAAGTTAAACTGAATCACTCAGTTTGAGCAATAGCAAGCACCATACGTTAACATCTGAGGCTGTGTTGTGAAAGTTTCAGATTGTAAGTAAGTACAGGGATTATATGGCTATCCTTAATATCTCAAACTTTCAGAAAAGATTTTATTACTCTGTGTGTGTGTGTGTGTGGGTGTGCGCGTGCACACGCATGCACACACACATGGGCAGAGGCTAGAAAAGAGTATCTGGTTCCACAAAGCTGGAGTCACAGGTGGTTGTGAGCTGTCCAACATGGATGCTGGGACCTCAACTCAGGTCTCTTCAGGAGCCAAGTACTCTTAGCTGCTGATCTTCCTCTCCAGCCACCAACCTCTGACATTTTGACATGAAAGCAGCCACTCACAATACATGAAGGAGCCAGGATAGATGGTTTCCATAAATTTCCACTTACAAAAGTAGGACACTAGATAGATTTGGCTCATGGGCCATAGTTTGTTATCTCCTAACCTAGATGAATACTATAAGGAAATATTATGGAAAGATGAAGCTAGAACAACAGGTGGGACTCATATGGGAGATTTTATACTTATTTTTATAAAAATGAGGAATCATTCACAGGACAAAGAATAGGTAGGCATTATACTGTACTTCAAAAATAATGTGGAAACTGTCACAAAAGTATAGATTAGAGAACCAGAGAATGTAGGTTTAGAAAAGATATCAGTTTCTTTTGCCTCAGGTTCGATTGAGAAAATGTGTCACAAGACCTGATCTACTTTCTGTTACCACCTCCCTCCCTCTCTCTCTCTCTCCCTGTCTCTCTCTCCCCCCCCTCTCTCTATCATCTATCTATCCATCAATGTATCCATATACATTTGTATCCAACTTCTCATTTTTCTGTTACAGTGTACTGTGTCTTCCCTGCTATGAAGACTGTTCTGTATCCCAGCCTTCCCTGTGCTACCGTGCTCTCCTAGACTACTGGCTCACCTCCATTGGCTTACATGTGGGATTCCATTGTGTCCCACATTGGTCTCACAATCCCTCCAGCAGCCAACCCAGTTCTTTGGGCGGCCTCATAACCAAACAGACAAAATAATGATCTAGAGAGCTTATCTCCTCTTTACTTCCTCATTCTCCTTTCATGCCTCAACTCTAAGCACTCTGGCTTCTGCCCAGATCTTGCCCTAGAGCTTCTCAGGTTGACGTTGCTGGTGTTCTCCATGATGCCAAATGTACTGGGAACTCTGTCAGCTCTTTTGTGCATTCAAATTACTACTCTCTCAAACACTAATTTCCTGAATCCATTGTTCCTAACTAAAGTTGGTCCTTTTTCCTTTACCTTCTAAATGACAGTCTGACTTCCCTGCAATCCACAGTAACCCAGAAGTGTGATTATCTTAAAAGCTCAACTGGACTAGAACACATCAGGTAAAAACACCATTAGACTGAAGAAAACTATTCAGTCCTAATAAGTATCTTCTAATCTATGAAATGAAGAATATTTTTCTTCCCGTTTCTTTTTTCAACAACATACTCACCTGAATTCCCACCCCCATCTTCTAATCACACTGGTTCCCTTTTCTAAGGCATTACCTCCAAATCTTTGTCTCTATTTTCTTTGTCTGGGATGCATATATTCTGACTCTTTGAATTACTTTACTTTTAAATTACATTTAGTTTTTTTAAAATATTTATTTATTTATTATGTACACAATATTCTGTCTGTGTGTACGCCTGCAGGTCAGAAGAGGGCACCAGACCTCATTACAGATGGTTGTGAGCCACCATGTGGTTGCTGGGAATTGAACTCAGGATCTTTGGAAGAGCAGGTAATGCTCTTAACCAATGAGCAATCTCTCCAGCCTCTAAATTACATTTAGTTATAAAAAATTTAGTTTAAACTTTAGACGAAATTCTTATTGACTCTAGCTACAAAATATAGAATTACGTATCACTCTACACTGAAATCTCCTGAAGTGTGAAAAAAACTTTCCTATGCTATAAACCTGTCTCTCTCTCTCTCTCTCTCTCTCTCTCTCTCTCAACACACTCTTTGGCACAATCTGCTATTATTTTCAACATTTTAATTTTTTTTTGAAATTTTTGTTTTTGAGCATCTCAAACATGTACGCAGTGAAATACGATCATCTCGATCCAATACATCGCCCTCTAATCCTTCCCATGCTCCCTCTCAACTTGGTAACTCTTTTATGTTTAAGGCTAAACTGACGCTGACGCATATTTCAAAGTATGCCCTATGAGAGATGCATGCGACTACCTCATTACTGATGTCCTGCTTATCATGCCTTTTCCATGGCCTGCTCTTGCCAGGGTTCCTGGCTCTTTATTAATTCAGTCATTTGCCTAGATTCCTCAAAGATATAAAAGTCATCTCTGCCATGCTTTATCCCCAACCCCTAGGTTTCATTTTCAATATTATTGGTGTGTATGCGTGTGTGTGTGTGTGTGTGTGTATGGTATGTGTATATGGGTACTGCATCATATGGCATGTGTGTGAGGTCAGAAGACAAGTCGTGGAGTCAGCTCTCTCCTTCCACCTATATGTGACAGTCAGAAACGAGCCCCAGTCAGCAGACCTTCACAGCAAAGGCGTTTAACCTCAGGGCCATCTCATCTGCTTTTGTTTCCTATTTAGTCCCCAAACTACTGTTTTTCTGATCCCTTAGTCATGAGCTCATATTTAGGTATACATTAGTAGCTAAGAAACACTAATATCTCCAAATAAAGTTATGTAGAAGAGGTGCAGAATAGTTAGTCGGCCATTTCTCTTTTAACCTTAATGTGGGTTCAAGAGATCAAACTCAGGTTCTCATTCATACCTAGCAAGGGTCTTTATCTTCTGTGTCATCTTGCCAGACCTTTAATTCAGTATTATTAAACCCATTTCAAACATAAAGAACCCAGGGCATGGAAAAATTAAGATGGTCCCAGAGTTTAGAAGTAGCACACCTAGCATGTGATTTAGATGAGCTGAACTACATAATTGCACGCTGAAGCACATGAGCACAGCACAGACTTCCATTGACACCCTGACCACTGTAGTCGCCAGCTGAATGTAGGAAGGTCACATCTTCTCTTTGAGCCTTGCTTTTCTTAGCCATAAAATAAAGACTATTTTCCCACCAAAGTTATGGAATTTGCAGGCCTAGAATGATTCTTTGTGTACTGCCCACTGCTCCATAGAGTCGCTGCTACGATGAGTGGTGTATGGAGTGTATAGATTTCCGCTCCAACTAGAAATACCACACTCTAACTAGACGGAAGATAATATAGCAAACTGTAAAACACAGGTGTTTCATTTCTTTCTAGTTCTGGGAATGAATCTCAGGGCCTTACCCACACTAAACAACTACTCTGATTATCCCACCGACCTATGTTCTGGCCCATAAGCATGAACATGAGAGGAGTGCCAGTCCCATTTCCACTGAGAGCAGACCAAGCTTACCTGAGTCCAGTGGCCCTACCGAGTCCGAGGGGCTTTGCTCTGAGAAGTTCATAGACAAGCGGAAAGGGACTGAACTGGGGGAAAAGAAACCAGCAGAAGTTCCCTCTAAGGGAGGCAGTGCTCCCACCAGTGAAGCAGAACCTGGCGGTCTCTCCTTTAAAGAAAGGTTAAACAAACTGTCAGATGATCTTACATATAACAGCTGCATACACTTTCCTGTAGTTACTGAAAATATTGAAGAGAAAAAGCCTTCAAGTCTGCCAATGTTCCACAACATGCGCATAAGCATTCCCAAGGCCTCAAAAGCCTTGTGCTTCTGTCTTTGTATCGTCGGTCCCCTAAACTGTCTCCATCAAAGTCTATAAGTCTATTTTTTATGTTAGGGAGTGTGTTTGTGTTTCAGCTGTCTACCCTGAGAAACAAAAAGTTGTTCATAAGAAACAGCTATTACCACAGGCTGATGGGACAGTCTTCATTATTCCATATATATTGTTTCATAATAAAATACAGATATAACTTCAAAAGGAATACATCTTAGAACTTAAAATAATTTTCAAAGCTTTTAAGTATTTAAATATTTTCATTTTAAAGAGATGTAACTTATATAGCAATTTTAAAGCATAGAAGAGAGTCTCTAAACGTAATTAGTAGGAAACATTCTGTCTCCAAGTGAAGGACTTACTTCTCTGTTGCCCATATTTCATTGTTTATAGACTACAACCTTCCATTGTTTAGGAGGTTTAACCAAAAGAAGGCAGCATTATGTTAATATTATGTGCTCCATGTTTGCTGTACAGTAGAACACTATCTCTTATACTAATGCTGTGGTGTATATTCTTAAAGCTGTGTTACACGGATAAAAATGTTCTTATCACAGAATGTAACAAATAGTCATCATATATCAACATATAGTTTAAGGAAAGATCAAGGGACCACTTACTTTGAGCTAAGAAAGATCTGTACGAAATGTGCTGTGTGTTTGATAATGATCTATAAACAAAGGTTATTCATGATAATTTGAATTTTCCCATTTGTATTCTTTAATGTCAACTCCAAACTTATGTCATAAAGTTTAAAAGCCTTTATCTCTGATCATTTTCATCTTAAAAGACCCTCCCTTAAAAAGAGAATTGTTGCTATTTTATTTGCAGTGGTTGACAGCGCTTATCACACACACTAGACCACAACTGTACCCGCTCTCTTCGCCGCAGACGTGCCGATAAAGATCTATTCAGTGGAGTTCCTGGGGTGAGGTCAGTGGTGGACATAGAACCAGTACTTAGGTAAGGTTCATACACTTCTTCAAATTCCGATTCATCTATTGCACCAAGTCGTGGGGTGGCAAAAACTAGCATGTGACATCCACCACAGGCAATCTGCAAGTGAAAATCCACAGAAAAATTGATCAATGCTAACATCAAACACAAATGGGCTAACAGTTATCAGATCAGCAACAAGACATTTACTTAGAGGCAAACCTCTGAGATGGTCTCACTCATGGCTTCTTTCTACACATAGGTACAAGTATGCATATACATATATGTGTATATATGTATATATGTATACATGTACAGATGTATACATTTACATGAATTAAACATAATTCTTTAAACAGATTGAAAATTAAAACCAATCTATTCCAACATTTACTTTCAACTTAATATAATCTAGAGAAAATGTCCTTGTCACAGTATGCATCTCATTAAAATTTAGAAAATGTTATGTTTTGATCTTTAAACAACATTAAAAACTTCACAAAATATCTAGAAAATAATAGGTATGTAAATTACTCAAGAATAACTAGTCTTTGACCATTATAATGATAAATATAAAACTCTGCACAGGATTGGGGCCTTCAACCTTCTATCATGGAGAGCAGGGGCAGCCACTAGGTACCCTGCTCTCAGGAACTACTGGCAGTTTACTACTACTGACGGAGAAGGGGACATTTTCTTTAGTGGTGTAGCCGTAGTGCACTGGCCGTGGTCTAGCAAATAGCCTCTCATCATGTAAGCAATCCTAAATTCAGTCAACCAAAAAAACGAGAAAAAGGCATGAGAGTGAGAGACATGCTAGTTGAAAGGAAGAAAGCATTGAGAGGGAGAAGGAAAAGGATAGGAGAGAGTAATGAGGAGATGAACGCAATCATAATACATACATATATATATATATGAAATTGTCAAAAAGAAAAAAGATGATGTCTCCAAATCTTTTCAAAGAACACTTTCTAAATTAAAGGCTTACAAGTCTTCAGAGGAAAATACAAGCACTCCGAACAAAATAATAAAAAATAAACACACTAAGGAGTTTGAAGTCGTAAATGCTTTGCACAAAAATGTTAACAAAACCCCTATGCTAATAACTGCAGTGAGAGAGAACTGAGTGCTCAGACTGCTTATCCAATGCCAGGGGCAGCCCTAGAACATGCACATGTGGGCAACAATGAACACAGAAGGGGATATGTATGCACTTGTTTCTATGTGTATGTAAAAATGGATAAAGGTGAGGATGTGAATTTGGGACAGAGGAGGCATGTGAAGGATGGAGAAGTAATGCAATTATGTTTTGATTTTTTATTACAGAAATTAGCAAATCTATCTCTGTAATAATCCTAAATACAAATGGTCTTAACTCACCAATGAAAGTCATTGAAAAAAGACCCTATACTATAATAAAATCCCCTGAAAAAAGCAACCTAGGGGTTTCTTTTAGCTTTCAGTTGCCGGTTAAAGCCCATCATAATAAGAGAGTCCCAGTGGCAGAGCTTGAGGGAAGTAATCACATCAGGTCCACAGCCAGGAGCAGACAAACGCATGTATGCATGCTAGTTAGTGCTCAGCTTGCTCTCTCCTGTGCACACAGTCCAAGGCCCAGTCTGCAAAATGATGCTGCCGACATTCAGCATGGATTTTCAGACTTCAATGAACCTAATTAAGAAAATTCCTCACAGGCACGCCCGCAGGCCAACTCAATCTAGACAATCCCTGATTGAGGCCCCTCCCCAGGTGATTCTAGAACGTGCCAGGTTGGCAACTAAAACCATCACAGTTATCAAATTAATAAAGGAAGGATTCCATAGTATGAAACACAATGCCTTTGGAGAAACAACATGAGCACTACCAAGTAAGCAGCATTTCCACATCCACAGTTTAGCTGCTGAAAATCCTGGAAACAATGCAACAGAAGACTGACTGATCACGAGGTGGCACTGAAAAGATAAATTCTTATCTGAGTGCTCAGCCAATAAATCATTTGCAACAGTTTTTACGTATTATCCGGTCTCTTCTTGTGCAGGGTTTGGGAGTGCACAACCTCCCCCAGGTCTGTTGCATTTGCCCTGTTAGCCGTGTGAGCAAGGCATTCTACTGGGTACTTGCTACATGAAACACAAACTTACAGGCATGGCACGCTCCAGCTTTGCAAGAGAAGTGAACATGAAGCGGAAAAAGCAGTATTTGTACAAACGTTCTTGAAGGAGCAAAACTGGAAACATCTAACATTTGCCTCTTACATAACTGGTTATGGTCACTACTAGATATATCTATGAAATGCTCATACAGATGTAAAAACGTGTTTTTATGAAATAACAAAAGTTTCAAAACTTGAAATATGAAACTATGCAAGAGGAAACGTGAAACTCTTACCAGTTGAACTGTAAATTTCAAAAAATTACAGCACAATGTAGGAAAGAACTGGTTGGTAAAATTCTCCATCCCGAGTCCTAATTTTCCATGTCGGCCATCGCCAAAAGTATACATGAGGCCTACATCTAAAATGCAAACAAAATCAAAGTTACTTGAGTTCCATTTGTACAGATCTAGTTGTAGACTCATATCTTCACTTCTACTGCAGTTAGCTTTTCATAGAATTCTGAATTGAATTGACTCTGGTCTACTGGCCTGCACAAAGTACAGTGTTTGGTGGTTCTCTATATAAGAGCAGGCAGTGGAAATGAGAACGGAACACTAAAGCTTTGTGGTCAAAGGCTTGTGTGTCTATTATGCATTGTAGTCTATTTAGGACCATCATTGGCCTCTGTCTACTACATGCCAGTAGAATAATCCTTTTCTGAAGCAGTGAGAATGAAAAATGTCTCCAGATATCATCTGTCTCTCCCAGGGGTGTAAATTTGTCACTGGTGGAGAACTAAATACTTAGAATACAGTTGTCTCTTTTCTTAATTTGGCTCCTGGGGTGTGCGACACTGCCAAACCAACGGCTGGAGTCAATCAAGCATTCCGACCAATCCCCATAGCAAGATCTGGGTCATATCTTGATAGCACACGATGATGAGCGATCCTGCCACTTCTAACGCCCACCGTCACACACTGACACTGCAGTTGCATTTAACTGCTGCACTTCTTTGCAAGCCCCTCCTTCACACCCTGCATTTAAAGGGCGTGTGGTGAGTGCCACAGAAGCAGAGGCCAATCAGGGCACAGACGAGCGGACATTCCCTCTAGTCAGGGCACTAAAGGCGGCTTTCAAAATCAATCCTAAAAGATAGAATTTAGCTCCAAGAAGGAAATAAAGCACCCTCCAGGCAGAATCAGCAGTACAAGGGAAAGCTTGTACAAGAACAGGCCAGGCAAAAGACCAGAAAGTAATCAGCAAGCCGAATATGGAGAACTTGGAGAGATCAGAAAAAGTACTATGCAAACAACTGAACAATCTATAATAAGGTTCACGATTCATAAAAAGTATATTCACCATCAGGGACAATTTAGGGTTGATGAAAAATGGCACTATGAACAGAGAAGCTAGCATTAGGGCAGCACAGTACGGGATACATATCAACAGCTCCTATGGGACATAGTGTTGTTACATGCTACGCAAAGGAGAACATCAGTACTTGATGATGGACAGGTCATTTTTCTCGAAGGGTTCTGTGGGAAAGACGGAACTATTTGTGGTAGTAGCTCACGTTTTCTAAGTTCTACTTCCCTAAACAGACACTATTGCATGAGCTCTGCTCTTTTTGGAGCTGTTTTGGATAGAAGGAAGGAAAACATAAATACAAGAATCTGAATTATTCAAATATACTAGAATTATTTCTGACTTTTCCATGTTTTACTTTGTTTTTAGATGAAACATTTTATAACAAAGCATGTAAGTTTTCAAATTCCCTACAGTGAATGGCTAAGTCACTTCAAGAGATAATTTTATTGAGTCTTACATTATCAACAGCATCTAATTTATAAGACTAAAAAGTAAACAGGCTAACAGAACATCTCCTTGTGTAATGCAGAAAGCAACAAAGAAATGAATTTGCTCAGTGGTTTTTGTGGTGGCCTTCAAGGAAAGGAAGAAGTCAGTCAGTCCTGAAACGCCCCCTGGTGGTCATCGCAGCGCCTTTCTCTCTCAACTATTTTGCAAAGGGAAGGAAGGAGTAAGTGGTGAAACGCCCCCTGGTGGCCAAAGCATCCTAAAATGTCCCTCAGCATGAGGACAGCTCTTCCATACTGAGTAGGTAAAGATAAGTTTTTCCTGTGTGATTTTTCTTTCTGGCTTGAGGAGAGTTTTGATACAAGTGGAAAAAGATTTTAATATCTTACTCTTCTCCAAAGGTCTAATTTAAGATTCGAAACGTGGATCATTTTTGTTTAAGGCAACTGCAGTATCAGTGTGTGACGGTGGGCGTTAGAAGTGGCAGGATTGCTCATCATCGTGTGCTATCAAGATATGACCCAAGAACTGAACTCAAGGCCTCATAAGCCTAGGAACATGTGTTCCCACTGAGTTATACCCAGTCCCCACATTTGTTTTAATCAGAATTATACTTTTACTTTTAAACTAATTTATAACTTTGTATTTAGAATATTAAATTCTATACGATGTTAGATACATTTATCTCACATAACATTCATTTTATAATGGATAATACTATATATATATATACATATATACATGTGTGTGTGTATATATATATATATATCTCAGAAAAATTATATCATACCAGTCATCAAAGCTGTATGATTTTCTCCACAGGAAATAAAACTTATTTTCTGATCCTTAATACGCTCAATGACTCTGGGTTCTGATGTTTCAAAAAGAAAAGTGCCAAGGCCCAGTTGGCCAAACTGTCCCAGTCCAAAGGCATACACAACTTTCTCTGGAAGGAAATGAACACATACATGAAAAGAGTTGCATGGAGATACATCATATGTGAGATAATTTCAACATTCAACTTTTAAAATGTACATGAATTGCCAGTGAAAGAGCTGTCAGAAAAATACTGACATGAAGTGCAAACTTTCAAAGACAAAAGAAGAAAAAAATTGGGTGTTACAAAATAAATATCTGGGTATGATTTGTCTTTTATGAATAACCATAAAAGGAGTTACTGCAATCATGAAGTAGGTTAAAAGATGAGAGAACTCCCTGGCATGTATTTATAATTACCACATCATCTCAGAAACTCGCAAATGTTACTAAACAATTTCCATTCACTGCCACAATTAAAAAAATTTCTACAAAGATATCCCCCTTTAAAAGTAGTTCAATAAAATTATTTTACAAAATACAAATTATGAACAGGAGGTACAGCACTTGCCTGGCATGCACAAGCCACAGAATCTCCCTGTAAAACACGGTGGCACACACACATACCTAATCCAGAATATAATTTTCAAAAGAATGAAAAATTATAGTAGATATGTTAATGTATTCATAAGCAAATTTTCTTTACAATACAGGAGGCCTCCCACTATACGATGATTTAGGTGACCTTTAGAGTCACCAAAGCTCCTTCAATAAATAATTCAGAAAATTTGAGATCATTTATCATCTAGAGATGGGAAGCTGAGAAGCATAAAACATGGCTGACTACAAAAGAGTTACTGTAGAAACAATGTGGCTGGTCTGTATACTGAGAACATGCTGGCGACAACGTGGCTGGTCTGTACTGAGAGACATGCTGGTGACATGGCTGTTCTGTGTACTGGGAGGCACGATGGTGACAATGTGGCTGGTCTGTGTACAGAGAGACACCCTGGTGACAACATGGCTGGTTTGTGTAGTGAGAGAAACACTGGAGACAATGTGGCTGGGGCTGGTCTGTGTACTGACAGATACCCTGGTGACAATGTAGCTGGTCTGTGTACAGAAAGACACCCTGGTGACAACGTGGCTGGTCTGTGTACTGAGATACCCTGGTGACAATGTGGCTGGTCTGTGTAAAATGTGGCAATGTAGATGGTCTGTGTACTGAGAGACACACTGGTGACAACATGGATGGTCTGTGTACTGCATGTCAACGTGGCTGGTCTGTGTACTGAGAGACACACTGTGACAACATGGCTGGTCTGTGTATTGAGAGACACACTGTGACAACGTGGCTGGTCTGTGTATTGAGAGACACACTGTGACAACGTGGCTGGTCTGTGTACTGAGAGACACACTGTGACAACGTGGCTGGTCTGTGTACTGAGAGACACGCTGGTAACAATGAGGCAGGTCGCTGTACTAAGAGATACACTGGAGACAACATGGCTGGTCTGTGTACTGAGAGACACGCAGGTGGCAATGTGGCTTGGCTGTGTACGGAGAGACACCCTGTTGACAACATGGCTGGTCTGTGTACCTAAAGACACACCGGTGACAACGTGGCTGGTTTCTGTAATTAGAGACACACTGGTGACAATGTGGCTGGTCTGTGTACTGAGGAGCAATCTGGTGACAACGTGGTTGATCCACATGTGTACTGAGAGACACACTGGTGACAAGTGTGGCTCATCTGTGTACTGAGAGATACCCTGGTGACAATGTGGCTGGTCTGTGTACTGAGAGAAATGCTGGTGACAATGTGGCTAGTGGCTGTAGTGAGTGACATGCTGGTGACAATGTGGCTGGTCTTTGTACTGAGAGATACTCTGGTGACAATGTTGTTCGTCTGTGTACTGAGAGACAAGTTGGTGACAATGTGGCTGGTCACTGTACTGAGTGACATACTGGTCACATTACTGTCTTCTGTGGAGTCTTAGGAAGGAGAGCAGGAATCCCTCTTTAAAGGCAGATATAAATTTTCACATCCTTAACTGCAGCCAGGTGGCAAATTCCTCACATCATCTGATATTAACACCTTACCTAATAAATCCTAAAGAAATCCATCCAGGCAATTTTAAAAACATTTCAGAAAATGAAAAGAATTCATTTTCTGAAGAGTCTATTTAGCTCATCTGAGAATGAAGGGTACCAAGGAATACTTAACTATTGCTACATATTTTACACTTTTCTCTCTAATAGAATGCCTGAAGGCTGGAGAGATGGCTCAGTGGTTAAGAGCACTGGATGCTCTTTCAGAGGACCCGGGTTCATTTCCCAGAACCCACACTGCAGCACCAGCCATCTGCAACTCCAGTTCCAGGTGATCCGACACCCTCACCCATAGTATATACAGGCAAAACACCAGTATACATTGCATAAATAAGTAAAGAAATCTTAAAAATGCTGGAAACATAAATAAGATAGAGATGAAACTCCTTACAGAAACTATACTTGGAACAAGGGTATGAAGGCATATTGGTGCAATGGCAAGAGATTCCTATTTGAATATATCATATCATGTCTTAACTAGTAGATTACGTCGCACACTGCCTGTTTTAAGTGTACTAACTTTTCCCTCTCTGTTTTCTTCCTTTATCACATTTTCTCCTTAATTTTCCCATTCACTGCCTTGGAGATTAAATTACACTGACATTTGTGAGCTGATCAACTCAGGTGCTGGAATCCAAACTCAGGTCCTCATGACAGAAGAGCAAGTTCTTTAAACCACTGAGCCACACCTCTCCAGCCCCAAGTATTCTTATCCTATCCTAATAAAAAGGACTGTGAGAGTGTCACTAGCTACTAGCGAGTGCAGAGAAGAGTACAGCAGGCTCCACACATACCTGTGAGAACCACAGTGTGCCCTCCACCGCAGGCTACTTGGAGCACCTTCTCAGGAATCCCTAGCACTCGCTGGGGTGATCTGTGATTGATCAGCAGCTGGTTGGGAAGACCCAACTTCCCATTCTCAGGTTCTCCAAACGTGTACAGTTCCCCGTCCGCTGTGAGAAGAAAAGGAGAAGGATTAATGGGGACATAAATGTAAACAGACTACTGGGCCTCTGGCACATGTTCTCATGCTCTCCAAAAGCCAGCAACCAATTAAATCTGACCTTTCTTCAGGTGTGTTTCACTACAAGGTAAGGAAACAAAGCTGGATGTTTTTTCCCTCTCAGCTATTTTATCTCGTACCCTTCACAAAGAATTCTCGACTAAAGATCTAAACAATCCCTTTAGCTTTTCCAGAAAATACAGCAAAAATTGTCTTACGCATTCTCTATACCTTTATGTCATGCATGTGTGTGTATATGCGTTCATGGTACCAGTGATTAAGTCTAGGGCCTCAAACATGCTAGTCAAGAGTCTGACCATGGAGCTAAGCCCCAGTATTCTTTAGAAGTTTCATTTTTCCTGACTTGGTTTCATTAAGTTGACCAGGCTGGCCTTGAACTTAGAATCCTTCTCCCTTAACCTCCTGAGTAGCTAGAATTATAGGCCTGAACAGCCTGGCTCAAATAGTTTGCTCCAGAAATCTCGGTTATGTATGCAATGCGTAAGTTGAATAGCTGTGAAGGTAACATTTTGGTTAGATGGCGCTATAAACTATTTCCACCTTGTCCACACTAACACTGTGAGTTTCTTGAAAGCAGAGACTTTCATATTCTTATCTGTAATCCCACAACTTACTTGCTGAAGCCACTAGTAATTATGCTGCTATGGGACTGGAGGAAGCATACCACATCATGAGGTTGTTGTTCCATACAAAGAAACAACACAGTGACTAGAGACGTGCCCAGGACACGCAGGCAGTGCCTATTATATGCTGCTGTTACACCTTCCTCTTCCTGGGTATGGCTAGGGTGTCCGAAGATCAACCAGGGTTTGGGAAGTGGGTCTCTGGCTCAGATGCAGCATCACCTTGGTTCTGACTAGTACATGAAATCATAGAGCACAGCTCTCCAGCACAGTTGTTAGGAGAGTAAAGAAAATGCCTTTGTAGTTCAAAATGCCTTTGTTATTGTTATCTTAGAGCTATAGACTTCTAAAAGAGAAGTGCTATGCTTTTACCAACATAACTTTCTACAAAACACTCTTAAACACGTTTAGTATTACTTTTAGTCTTCTGACAATTGCATGGCTGTACGACCTTCTCTCACAGCCCTCCCATCAAACCTTTCTCTGCTCCACCCTGCACTCAATTCTTAATTGTGGCCTCCTGCATGAGCCCTGGTAGAGGGTATCTACTGCAGTACTCACAACCTACAAATGGCTATTCTACTGAAAAACCAGGGCTCCCCTCCCTCTGTAACCATTAACAGGCTTAGGGGGTGGGGCCTCTTGAGCCCCCAATCCATGATGGGCACCCCATCCTGTGCAGGTCTTGTGTGAGTAACCACAGTACTGTGACATCATGTGTACAGCAGTCACATCATGGCCAGAAGACAGCATTTCAAGTCCTCCTCCGTATCTTCAAGCTCTTGCATTTTTCCTCCTGAGATGTTCCGTACGTTTTTGAGGGGGTGATATGGATAGGTGTCCTGCTCAGGGTTGAGCACTCCGCAATCATGCTGGCTCAGCACGTTGTCCGTTTTGGGGCCTCTGAATTAACTGCTGTTCTAAGAGAATCCACTAAACTTTCATCTGGGCATCTGATTAAACAGTCAGAAAGAAAATCACAACCATCCTTCCATTGTTACTCGCAGAGCTGTCAAATGTAGATGTCAGTGTAGACACAGACGCCAACAGTTCGACACTTCCAAGCAGAGACTGTTAATGAACCCAGAAACTTTAGGCTGCAGATACTGACTACAGGACTAAGGCCTCATCCTTCTCCATCTAATCTTCATCCTGGTTCTCACAAGAATACTCTTTGACTCACTTATTTGAAACACTAAAAAATAATTACCAGGACAGGAGGAATAGGGCAGACCAAAGCATGGAAGCAAGTGATTCCAGGGGAGAGTGGCTAAGCCTAACAAGTTCGAGAACCAAAATTTAGAAAGGTTTGTAAAATAGCAATCTAATTTTTATAACAGACCTAATACTCACTTTATAAAAAGTTTACAGAGAAAATTTGAAATTATAAACTGTCAATATAGAAATGGAAAAATGTTTTGAATTAAAACATACATGAAAGACTATACTTTCAGTGGTCATTTCTATAGTGGGTAAAGCATAGACTATTTTAGTAGCTGAGCAACCATGTGAACTATAACTCATTTTACTAGCGGTAATGATTGAGAAGTGAGAGATTATGTAATGAATCCAAACATTCATCTTACTTGTTACAAAAGCTGAATGGTAATAGCCACAAGAGATCCATGAGATTGGCTTCCCAATGGTCACTTCATGAGGGATACACACATTACTTTTATTTTTTAAACCAATCTGTCCTTCAGAATTGTCACCCCACATAAAAAGTTTTCCATCCTCTATAAAGAAAGCACAAGGGAGAAAGGTCTTTAAAGGGCTAGACGGGCTCTCAAGGTATGACATTTCTTACAGACTATAATTTGTCTTCTGGCTTATATTTTTAGTCTTATTTTATTCTCTTTTAATATGTAATAACTGTAGATATTTGTGGAATGCAACATGATACTTAAAATGCACATATAGCATGTAATGACAAACCCAGAGTGATTTATCTGGCATTTTAAACATTCATCCTTTCCTTGGATTGAGAACACTCAAAATCTCTGCCGCCACTTAGAAACGAACAATGCAGCCAGGTGTAGCAGCTCATGCCCCAGAACTCAGGGAGAAGTGGCAGGGGGATTGCTGTGAATAAAGTTATAATACACAAAAGGCCAGCTAGGTTTACAAAGTAAGACTGTCTCAAAACAAACAAAAAATGATAAACAGTAACACGAAACATTATGATATTCCTCCTTATAAACTCTAACTCTGCACTGAAAATGGTGTGCCGTAAGAGTGCCAAGCCATTAGCTCCATCCGGGAATTCAACTTCTATTCTCATATGCTCTATAAGAATGAAGCGTGGAGAATGAGTGGATGTTCAATCCTTTAGTTATGCCCAGATCTTTACCTCAATGGTAAAGACACGATGCCATTTCCTACATTCACTGTTTGTCCTTTTAATGTCTCAACACAGAAATGATCCCCTCCCTCCAGGTAGTCTGTCTGCCACCAAACTGAGAGATCACAGAAAGCACCTACATATCTCCAGATGTAAAGAGCAAGTTCCCAAACTAAAAAAAAAAAAAAAAAAAAAAAAAAAAAACCTTGCTCTGGAGGACACCATGGAAACGTTTCAAAGGAATAAGAAAACAAAACAAAACATACAATGATGCACTAATTCTTTTTTTATTACTGTATACCTGAAAATAGTCTTCCTAGCTACAGAGAATTCACCATATTTAGCATACACCATTAACTTATGTCTTTTCTGATAAGGTTTCAGTGTTGGGAATAGTTAAGCTAAATGGAGGATAAGTATTTCAGGTTTTATTAATACTTGTTTACTTCTTTTTTCTGAAAAAGCATCTTAACTGTGTAGCATAGGCTAGCCACGAACTCATGACTGTCATGCCTCTGACCTTGAAGTTAAGGAGATTAACAGTGGGACACTACCTCAACTTCTCTTAGTGGATTAAAAAATTGATCTTCCAGGGTTTAATAAAAAGTCAAAATTAAAACTAAAAATAAAAACTGAAGGAGTGACATTGAATAATAAACAATCTAGTTGATAAAACAACACTTTTCTCTCTTCTCTGAAGAAAGCTACAAGCCAGCAGTTTCAGAGAGGTCCCATGGATCATGGCTCTGACCTTTAAACAGTTCTCAGATCTACTTTGAGAAGGAAGACAAAGATATGTAATGATCATTATATTACCCACAATTCAATAACATATATCCCAACTGATTTCTATCAATACTTCCGGTAGCAACTTTAATTAAAGTCATAAAGTGTACCTTTCAGAATATGCAATGAAGGTAACATTTAAGAATATCTAGCCGGGCAGTGGTGGCACACGCCTTTAATCCCTGAACTCAGGAGGCAGAGGCAGGCAGACCTCTGAGTTCAAGGCCAGCCTGGTTACAGAGTGAGATCCAGGACAGCCAGGGCTACACAACACAGTTAAAACCTGTCTCAAAAAAAAAAAACAAAAAAAAAAAACAAAATAAACAAAACCAAAATGAAAATAAAAGAATAGCTAAAAGAATAGCTAGCTAGCAGAGCTGAGAACTTATTTATCAATCACCTTCTCTAATGTATTTATCTCTCACTCAACATATACATACAGATTGAAAGTTCTATCTAAAGTCTTCTGAAGGTACACAAACGCTAACACTGTTACACATTTACTGAGTTCATATATCCTTACTAGAAAAGAAGTGTCCAGAAAGAAGCACAAACAAGTCTTACCAGTTAAAGCAGCTGATGTATTAGCACCAGCAGAGAGCTGTTTAATGGAATCCTTAGGTGTAAAGAAGCAAATTTGATGAAAAGTGTCTCTGTCATCAGTGTCACCAAGCCCCAACTGTCCTTCATTATTTCCTCCAGCTGCATACACACCGCCTTTATCTGTACACACACAAAAAATGTCAATTAACATACTGTAGTCACCCTGCTTCTGAGACATGCTGGAAAACAGCAGACACCGCTTATATGAACAATGAACAAAAGATGCGCCAGGGTGAGAGTGGCATAGAGTTGCTGAGGCAGGGAGAAGGGCTGGGAGACAAGAGTGATGGGGAAGAACCAGGAAAGATGCCACCGCTAACTCTTTAGCAGCGTGTGGTAAAAACACACTTTCCTCCACTGAACAGTCTTCAAACCTGTGTTAGAAATCAGCCGCCGGGGCTACAGTTCAGTAGGAGAGAACCTGAAAGCAGGAATCAGCTACACATACATGTGTTGGCCTGCTTCTTGACACTACTTTATTTCATTAAACTTTATCTACCCTTTGTCAATACTACATTACCAGAATGACTGTAACTATGACAGGGACTAGAATCAGAAAACTGCTAGCTTTTTGAAAACTGTTCTGACTATTGTGGCTCTCCTTTGATTTTCTAAATAAATTTAAGAATTACTTTATCGACTTCTAGACACATTATATTGCCTAGTTAGATTCTGACTGAAACTGAGATGACTCCTATCAGGGGCATTTCCTGTGGCTTTCACTCAATCTCTGTAGCAAAGAAGGAAAAACAAGAAACAGGAAGCAGCCCCAGGCGTGCTCCCAGGGAAAAAGATGCTAGCCCTTAATCTGTAGCTACTCAGCAATAATTTGTATATTCCCAATGGCAAATGCATGTACGACACACTTATATTGCTAAAACTTTATTCTAACTACCACCAAAGGATCATGCCTAGCAATTTTACCAAGCCACAAATATTGCTGCAGTGGGAAACCAGTTCTCAAGGCTGCATAGAAGGCGCACAGGATGGACACTGTACCTGTTGAAACTAGAGTGTGGTTCCTTCCGCAGGCAGCAAGCTTCACTTTTTCAGGCTTAAGAGCTAGACATGAGAATATGACAATTACAATATTTTATGGGTATGAAAATGATAAATAATCCAGGTTAAATGATAAGTAACTGGGAGAACTGAAATGTCTTTCTTTACTGTACTGCAGGGGATAGAATCGAGGACTTTGAGTATGTTAAGCATGTACTCTGAAAAATCTGTAACCCAGGACGGAATTTAAAACCTAGGAAAAACCTGGTATATGTAACTCCAAATCAACTAATCACAAATTACTAATCCAGAAGTTTATTCACAGTGCATCATAAAAACCAGTGGAGGGTGGCAAACAGTGAGATGTGGAGTCAAAGGTAGGGCCAAGGCATCCAATTTTTAAAACCCTATAGGAAATTAATACACCAAGAGCTAGTACATTCCATTATATTGTATCTCATCAACTTGATCTATTACTGAGCCTGCCACAAACTTCTAAGACACTCAGTAAAAACCCTAAAACTAATCATTATAGGCACGTACATGGGTTGAAGTTGTTTATCTACAAATATTTATAGTTTTTCGAGACAGGGTTTCTCTGTGTAGCCCTAGTTGTCATGAAACTTAATCTGTAGACCAGGCTGGTCTCAAACTCAAGAGATCCACCTGCCTCTGCCTCCTGAGTGCTGGGGTTAAAGCTGTGTACCACCACCACCTGGCTTCATCTGCATATTTTAACACTTACAAATACCTCCTAAACAACTGGCAAAGCATCTGCACAGCTGGCTATGAGTCTCTGCTTCCATGGATCTCACAGGCTGCGATAATGTTCTATCAGGTATTTGGAAGGTCATGTCACTAGGAATATCAAGTGTTTAGTAGTATGTGCCCAATTAAATACTTTCTAATCATAACATTAAAGGACCCATAATAATGCCTACAAATAGCATGGTTATGACAAAATCACATTGAAATTTTAAGCTGAAATTTCAATTTGGGCCCTGAAGCTAGAGAACACTGTTCTTACCACACTCCCAGGACTCTACGCCACCTTTTTAATTTAATGTTCATAAGCTACACCTACAAGTTTTCATAAAACAGTGAGAAAGTTTTCTAGTTTCTTGAGACAACACTCGTGTCAAATACTTTGCTCTGTTGGTATTCTATTCATCAACCACTAGCCTTGATGTCTTGATTAGTTCATTACTCTGCATTGTAGAATTTTAATAACCAATAACTACATATAACTGTGAAAAGACAGAACTCCAAATTATAGCATATTATGAAGCTTGATTTCCTTATATATAATAGCAGTAATATTTAAATCACTTTGCAAACAAATAATTGTTTGGTAGTCAAATTCAATACTAGAGGATCTTTCCTTCCTTAGTGGTCCTTAGGTTTCGAGTCAAAGAGATTTTTTGACTCCACCATAAAAGTATTTCTGAGTTTCACAGAAAGAAGAAGAGTAGGTACGAATAATAGTCAAGTAAATCTTATAAAATAAAAACATTTAAGACTTTTATTTATGATATTAAAGCGTCAAAGAATCAGTACTAAAGTTATTTAACATAATCTGGAAAATATTTAAAAAATATATAAATAATATAAAGAAGAAAAGGCTCCAAACCTTTGATACATGTCGGTTTGCTGATAGCTGACTTTGATCCTAATCCTAATTGACCCCAGTTGTTACTGCCAAACATATAAAGTTTATTATTTCCTAGTGGGAGGGAAAAGAAATAACAAATTAAAGCAATCTTCACATAGATAATAATATATGAATGATTCACAAGGAAACAAAAAACATACATTTTTAAAAATATCAAAAAACAAGAAATAGGAGTGAGTTACCTTTTCTGTCCATGTATGGGCACATTCCATTCGGTGTAAAGAGTTTTTAAGATTATATGTTAACAATTTTTTTATTGCAATGAAATAGATTCCAAAGAAGTCTCACATGTAGAAAAACATTAACGTTTATTAAAGTAATTTAAAATTGAAAACTCTTGAAATGATGCATAAAGAATTTTCTGACAAATATAAAGCACTTTCTATACATTTTCAATATATTTAACACATGATAAAGCCTGTTCTCTCTACATACCAAAACAGTAACATTTAAGCCATTTAAAAAAAAAAAAGTAAAATATGGTCAAATGTAATTCTATAAGATCATCACTCCCTTTGAGGTTCCTGGGTTCCAAATCAATGATATTTTTAGTCACAAAACAAATCTATTATAGGCAATAACAATAGATGTTTAAAATGTATCTGTCAGTTTTGAAGCAGGTTACCTTGTCCTTCTATATATGAGCGTAAAGAGTTACTAACATCAGGCAGCGTATGTCCTTCTATATATTAAGCATAAAGAGTTCCTAACATCAGGCAGCAACAACTTTTATTAAACATCACACATAACATTTAGTATTCTCTAAGAATCACTCTCTTCATCTAGGATTGTAATACTAACCTGTAACAATAGCAGTATGTTCATCACCACACGAAAGACATATAGGTACGTCATTCTTAAACCAGAATTTGCTAGGGATATTTTCAGCAAATTTAGTTTTTCCAAATGTAAACACAGCACCCGTATCTGCAAATATAAAACACTTTTCATTTTACAAATTGAACCATGCTTCCTGTTATGAAAACACATTTTCCTATTGCATGTATATAAACTGTTTCCCCCACGACAGCTTTGACTCTGACTGAACATCATTTCAGCCTTCCTTCTCTCGCCTTAACTCATCCTATTCCTCAGCCTTCACCTTGCATCACCTGTGACGGCTGGTAATTGAAGCCTGTGTTAGTCAGTGAGCTGAGGTAAATGGACACAATGACAAGGAAAGCCACCATCCATTACTAATTCTTCTGCTGTCCTGAATGAGCTGGTACAATTTCTGCCTTCTACAATTTCTGGGATCTTTTCCCAGTCAGAACCAAAACAGCACTGTGCTTTTTCCCTTAATATCACAGAAAAGTTGTGCAGAGTACCTCTTTAAGTGAATTTGGATTTTCTTGAGTTCTTCCAAAGAACTGCCAGTGTTTGCATTCAAGGAAGAAATGGTACTAAAAATATCAAACTGTTGAAAATGCCAGTGACTATTCATTAAAACTAGGGCAGGGCAGAAATAAACACATTATTTTCCTACTGTCTTACTTGCACCATATAACGCTTTAAAAATCAATTATGCACCATACAGCAATCTCTCAAATGATTACCAAAATGTCTGTTGATGGGCATTATCTTTTCTCAACTATATTACTACTTATACCCATTGCACAGGGTGCTCCTCTAATAAACACCAGTTACATTGAAGATGGTTCTAATTTTCACACAGGAAAGTTCCCTTCTACACTATTTATGACTGTCGTCATGTCACTATAATGGTGCCTAGGAAGTCAAAGAGATTTCAATACTTTTAGTATGAAAGGCAGCATATCACCCAGATTTTAACACTTGAACACTTCAGCTTTTCCTATTCCTAATGAGGAGAATGAGACTTTGATTTATAGATCAGGCCATGGAGACTGCAGGTGGATGCTGAGATTTGACATTCTCAAATTGCCATCACTTGATCTGAGGAGTAGTTACTGGCATTTTTGGACCAGCACCATTTTCAAAAGACTAAACATCCATGAACAGTTCCCAGGAACTAAATACACACACACCCCAAATAGAAAGACAGACCAGGACCATTGTCAAAAGACTAAAAAGTCCATTAACAGTTCCCAGTTCCCCGTAACTATTTAACCTCTTCCCCCCACCCGCCCCCACGCACCCCAAATAGAAAGTCAGACCCAGGTTCTGGGAAATTTTCAGAGAAAGCATAGTGGATGTGAGAGGGTCTAAGCCATTTACGAACGACTGTGAGACAAATCAGTTCCAATTTAATAACTGAGCCTTGGGAGGTCAGGGCCTAGAAACCACTCAAAACTTCCCTACAAGGAATCATTTAACTGTTTTATTCTGAGAACCCAGAAAGCCTCTCCAGACAGCCCTCTCCCGAACCAAAACCAGGATTTGGTGGCTCCATTCTATCCTCTGGCTTCTAATGTCAAGCCTATTGTCACTTTATTTTTCTGTACTCTCACTAAGGTATGAACTCCAGAAGGCATAAACTCAAAATCCCTTTGAGACAAGAGCACGGCAGAAAGTGCAATACATATTTAAATATATAATTCTGCTCTAATACAGTGACTATTTTTCAAAGTGTTAATCGGAACTCATTAGACTGTATGTGAAAATCAATTCAGTGGACTATGACCACCATTTTAACAGATTACTGAACAGTTCTATGTTTCAAATAGTTGTAGTTAAGTGCTGCTTCAGGAAATGTCTACCTGTACTACCCGGTACGGAAGCCGTACTGGGTCATAATTTTAACTTACGTAAAACCAGCGCTTAAGAACAGTTTTTTTTTTTTTTAAATGTGTTTAAGGGCTTTGTCCAGTTCGTTTCTTCTGTTCTTTTTAACCTCTCACTCCAGGTTCACTCACTCCTTACTGAATTCAGTACCTAAGTGGGTCCTAGGGACATCTCGTTCGCTCAGCGGTTGTTAAGTAGAGACCTTGGAAAGCTTAGGCTGCCGCAGCCTCCGAGAAAAGTCACGGAAAGCTTACTAAAAACACAAGGACCCTCTTCCCCTTGTTCCCAGTCACTTCCTCCGGGTCCCAACAAAGCTTTTTATTCGCAGCAGCAAGGTAAGAGTTTCCTTCTAACAACGGATCAGATTGCGGCCTGCACTCTGCCAGGGCCGGCCTGGAGGCGGGGCCTGGCCTCCCGCCCGCCCGCGGACCCTCCCTCCCTCCCGGCCAGCCGCCGCCGCCATTCGGACGCGACTCACCCGGCACCAGCGACTCAGGCTCCGCCATGCCGAAAACTGTGAAGGGAATCTGTGCCTGCTTCGGAAAGACAGCAGGGGCGACTCGATTGGGCCTAAGGTATTGCCCTAGCCCCCGGGGGCCCCATCGCGACCCTCTTGGCATCGACCACTTCTGTGCTCCCGGAAGTCAACAAACAGACGCTAGGGGCAACGGAGGCGGGGCTTTGAGACGCAGGGCGGGGCGAAAGGCGGTTGGAAGGTGGGATGAGGAAGTGGTGTCACTGAGGCGCTAGTGCGGTCGAGGCGGTAGGTGTCCGCGCGCCCTCTAGCGGTTGTGATTGGAAGAGCGGCCACGCCGCAGACTGCGAGGTGTTGAGAGCGCAGCATCCACTTCTGTAGAGATATTGGCCGTGCAGGGACCTAGAGGGGATAGTGACAGCATAACTTCTGTGACACACGCAAACGTCAACGCACAGCTTTGCAAATACAAATAAGTGATAATCTGCAACAGAGCTAGCCACTAAGCGTCTTACATCCGAAATGTCATTTGTATTCCCAGAAATAAAACTAGATACACACATTAGAACATTCCTAAATGAATGAATGTTGTTACCATCATGTAAGATGGGTAATGTCACTCCTGTTTGCAGATTTATGCTGATTATACAGGGGAAGGGAGGCCCAGTTAAAGTAGTCAATCCTGAACTCTGAGCAGTCTGCCTGTGTCTCCTATAGAAGATATATATAATTCCCTGTGAAACGTTATATATTTCTGGCTAAACCTTGGTTTCTAGGATGAGAAATATACCTGTGGTAGTTGATCTTAACCAAGCAGAACTGGATTTAAGGCTCCCTGAATGACTTTAGAGAGTATTTCTACATTTTTCAAGGCATTTTTATTAAAATGGGAAGAAGGAATCGAATCCAATCATTTGTATACAAGCTAAAATTGAGGGTGAGGTGCTAATAGAACCCGGAACAGGAGTTTAAGAGAGACAAAATCTTGTCAAATGAAAACATGGTAAGTGTTAAGACTGAAGAAAAAGAAACAAAAATGGATTAGAGCACTCTGGACAAAGCCAGTTGTAGGCAAAGATTCTCAGGGAGCTTGGTCTTTCCAGCACCTTGATGAGGCTTAATCGAGATGGCAGCTTTTGGGGCATGTTACAGATTCTGGATTTTTTTTTTTTTTTTCGAGACAAGGTTTCTCTGTGGCTTTGGAGCCTGTCCTGGAACTAGCTCTTGTAGAGCAGGCTGGCCTGGAACTCTCAGAGATCTGCCTGCCTCTGCATCCCGAGTGCTGGGATTAAAGGCATGTGCCTCCAGATTCTGAATTTTTATCCTAAAGACCACGAGAAATCATGACGGAGCTGTAAGCAGTGCAATAATAGGGAATGATCAGTTTCATGTGTTCTTGAAGTCATTCTGCCTGCCCTGGAAATCTGAGCAATGAGAGAAAGATTATCACAGGTATTTACATACAAAAGTGGTCAGGCAGCTTAGAGTCAGGTGTTTTGGCACACAGAAAATTGAGTCTGATTGTCACCCCCTGGAAAATGCTTAACTATTAAATAATTTACACCAACAACAACCAAAAAGGTAGCTTAACTCATTTTACGGAGGACCTGATTGACCCTCAAGTTGTTTAAAGGTTAATAATAATCACAATGAGAAAAATCAGAATATTTAAAGACTTGCTTTGTTTATAATGTGATTTCATTTGCTTTTAAAAGTAACTTTCAGAGTACAATAAAGTAAAAGTTGGACTGAGCACTTCCATGCTGGGTTCCAACATAATTAACTAGGACAGGTTGGTACTTTTAACGGAGATGAGAAGAATGGGGGGGGGTGTTCAAGTTAGGTCAGTGCAGGAATGGAGAAGATAGTGGACTCAGCCTTTGAACACACAGGACAGTGCAGTGGAGGCCCTGAGCCGAGCAAGCAGTTGATGAGAAGAAGATCCAGGTGGAGCCACACAGTTATGGAATGCCTGGATAAACATGATCATGACATTTTAGGGAAGAAGGAAAGGGAAAGGCAAATGAACATAAGAGGGGTAATGAAGGATGTCAAAGTATAATGTCCCAGCAACAGAGCGTCAAGAAAAGTGTGACTGGAGAGAGCCTGTGGAATAATGTGCCAACAAAGAGTGAGGTCAAATTGGTCACGTGATGGGGCCGTATTAAGTAAGGGGAAACATAAATATCTTCTGAATGCAGCGATCTGATTATTACCTGTGCTGAAAGGGCGGGTTGGTGGTGGCAATGGAAGAAGAGGCAATATTGGAGTAGGAAGTAGGAGATGCTCAGGGAACAGCATGAACTAGGGCAACAGCATTAGAAATAGTGCATGCACAGGAAGAGAGGGAAAGTGGAACCACAGAACAGGGAAGTAAAACTTTCCTCTCACAATATATGATTGATATTTGTGATTCATCTATATATTTATGTAGATTATATCTATATACCATACTATACAAACACAAACATGCACACACACAACACACACACATATATATAGTCTAGGATATATATATATATAATATATACATATATATAATCTACCACACACATATATAGTTCTGAAAGTGCCTTAGATCATACATATTTTATATTATCTGTAATATTCTCTATTTCCGAAAATCGCATAGAGGTATTAGGTAATGAATGATAAACTGATACTTGAGTGCCTGGAATCAAGCACTGAATACTGTTTGATATTAGCAACAAGACAAAGTTGGCTATGCTCACTGAAAACCCAGGCTGTCTGTGTCATTGTAAAAACAACACTCACATCTCGATGACAGCACAAATGATTCATTTTGATTCCCACTACACACCCAGCATGACTCAATGACTACACGTTTCACTGGGTCACACGGAAGCCTGGGCTACTGATGGAGGTATAACTATGTTTTGGCTGCATTATGAGCATGACCTCCTGGGTTACCACATGAAGGCAAGAGAGTGGGGATAGAAATACAGTGTTTTTGGGTCAGAAGAGTTTTTTTTTTTTTTTTTATGTTCTACAAGGGTATTGGTAAATGAGGGAGAGATGTTGACCCTTCAACAAGCAGTAAGGGCCTCCTGCATAATTCCCTCAGTTATATTGTTTCAACCCATGAAGTCATTTTCTTCATATCAGAGAGTGTGGAGTGCCTAAGTCTCAGTTTTCCAAACTGTGACGTGTACAATCATACTGGGCCAGGAAACTGAATGTGGAAGATAACAAGGTGTTCACCAACACTGAAAAGGTTTTGAACACATAATGACCAAAAGATGATTTCAAGTCAAATGTCTGGTGAACTGACGTGTTTCTGGCAGCACTCACCTACCTGTGTTGTCTGCTGTGACATTACCATAGGCTAACCCCTAAACACGGGCCCCGAACACGTTGCACTGAATGTGCTGTCACACAATGCAGTGCCAACAAACTGCCTGAGATGCCGCAGCTCAGACTTCAGGCTGCACTGTTTCGTTGTCCATATGGAAACACGATGCATCCATTACTAGAAAAATCTTTTTAATATTTATTCATGTCATTCCTCAGCACATAAGCATCAAGTTAGTAAATTCTTGGATTATGTTGCCCTAGAATATTTGGTTTTAAAATTCACTATTTGAACTGGTGACTGGAATTTTATTGTTTTATGATTTTTTTATTTTTTATTTATTTACTTTTTGGCCAGAAATTAATTTAGAGTTTTATTTTTTTGATCTTTTTAAATTATTATTATTCCATTCAATTATTTACACTTCCTTCCCTCCTCCCAATCCCCTCCCGCTCCTCCAGACGCCCTCCCCCTCCTCCCTCTCCCACCCTGCTTGAGAGAGGGCAGGGAACCCTGCCCTGTGGGAAGTCCAAGGCCCTCCTTCCTACATCCAGGCCTAGGAAGGTGTGCATCCATATAGACTAGGGTCCCAAAAAGCCAGAACATGCCGTAAAAACAAGTCCCAATGTGTTTATCAATGGCTTCTCAGTCAGCCACCATTGTCAGCCACGTTCAGAGAGTCTGGTTTGAATACATGGTCATTCAGGCCCGGTCCAGCTGGATTTGGTGAGCTCCCAATTAGAGAACAGGCACACTGCCTCAGTTGGAAGACCAAGCCCTCACGGTCCTGACTTCTTTGCTCGTCTTCTCCCTCCTTCTGCTCTTCAACTGGACCTTGGGAGCTCAGTCTGTTCCTCTGATGAGGGTCTCTCTATCTCCATCCATCACTGGATGAAGATTCTATGGTGATATTCCAGATAATCATCAGCGTGATAGTGGGGCAAGGACCGTTCAGGTACCCTCTCCTCTGCTGTCCAAGGACCTAGCTGGGGACATCCCCGTGGACACTTGGGATCCCCTCTAGAGCCAAGTCTCTTGCCAACCCTAAAATGGATCCCTTAATGTAGGTATCTTCTTCCCTGCTCTTATATCCGCCCTTCCTCCATCTCCACTCTCCAACTACCCCAAACTGTTGCCAGTCCTTCCCTTCTCCCTTCCCTCTCCCCCTCTCCCCTTTTCCCCAACTTCACCCCCACTCTTTACCCCACCCCCATGCTCACAACTTTTGTCCTGCAATCTTGTTTGCTTTCAATTTCCAGGAGGATCTATAAATGTTTTTCTTTGGGTTCACCATGTTATTTGGCTTCTCTGGGCTTGTGAACTATAGGCTTAATGACCTTGGTTTGTGGCTAGAGTCCAGAAATGAGTGAGTACATACCATATTCATCTTTTTGGGTCTGGGTTATCTCACTCAGGATAGTGTCTTCTATTTCCATGTCATTGCTTTTTTTTACCACTGAGTAGTACTCTAATGCATATATATTCCACACTTTCTTTATCCATTCTTCCCTTGAGGGGCATCTAGGTTGTTTCCAGGTTCTGGCTATTACAAATAATGCTACTATGAACATAGTTGAACAAATACCTTTATAGTATGATTTGACATCTCTTGGGTATATTCCCAAGAGTGGTATTGCTGGATCCTGAGGTAGGTTGATCCCGAACGTCCTGAGAAACCACCACATTGATTTCCAAAGTGGTTGCACAAGTTTCCATTCCCACAAGCAATGGATGAGTGTTCCCCTTACTCCACATCCTCTCCAGCAAAGGCTGTCATTGGTGTTTTTGATTTTAGCCATTCTGACAGGTGTAAGATGGTATCTCAAAGTTGTTTTGATTTGCATTTCCCTGATCGCTAAGAAGGTTGAGCATGACCTTAAGTGTCTCTTGGCCATTTGAACTTCTTCCGTTGAGAATTCTCTGTACAGTTCAGTGCCCCATTTTTTAATTGGATTAATTAGAATTTTACAGTCTAGTTTCTTGAGTTCTTTATATATTTTGGAGATCAGACCTTTGTCTGATGCAGGGTTGGTGAAGATCTTCACCCATTCAGTAGGATGCCTTTTTGTCTTAATGACAGTGTCCTTTGTTTTACAGAGGTCCCATTTTTTCAATGTTGCCCTTATTGTCTGTGCTACTGGGGTTATACGTAGGAAGTGGTCTCCTGTGCCCATGTGTTGCAGTCTACTTCCCACTTTCTCTTCTATCAGGTTCAGTGAGTTCAGACTGATATTGAGGTCTTTAATCCATTTGGACTTGAGTTTTGTGCATGGTGATAGATATGGATCTATTTTCATTCTTCTACAGACTGACATCCAGTTATGCCAAAATCATTTGTTGAAGATGCTTTCTTTCTTCCATTGTATACTTTTAACTCCTTTGTCGAAAATTAGGTGTTCATAAATTTGTGGGTTAATATCCGGGTCTTCTATTCGATTCCATTGATCGACTTCTCTGTTTTTATGCCAATACCGAGCTGTTTTCATTACTGTAGCTCTGTAATAGAGTTTGAAGTCAGGGATAGTAATGCCTGCAGAAGTTCCTTTATTGTATAGGATTGTTTTGACTATCCTGTGTTTTTTGTTTTTCTATATAAAGTTGATTATTGCTCTCTCAAGGTCTGTGAAGAATTTTGTTGGGATTTTAATGGGGATTGCGTTGAATTTATAGATTGTCTTTGGTAGAATTGCCATTTTTACTATGTTGATCCTACCCATCCAAGAGCATGGGAGATCCTCCCATTTTCTGGTATCCTCTTCAATTTCTTTCTTCAATGCCTTAAAGTTCTTGTCAAGTAGATCTTTTACTTCCTTGGTTAGAGTTACCCCAAGAACTTTATGCTATTTGTGGCTATCGTAAAAGGTGAAGTTTCTCTGATTTCCCTCTCTGCTTCTCTATCCTTTGTGTATGGGAGGGCTACTGATTTTTTTTTGAGTTGATCTTGTAACCTGCCACATCATTGAAGGTATTTATCAGCTGTAGGAGTTCTTTGGTAGAGTTTTTGGGATCACTAATGTACACTATCATATCATCTGCAAATACCGAAAGTTTAACTTCTTCCTTTCCTATTCAAATCCCCTTGATCTCCTTATGTTGTCTTATTGCTATTGCTAGAACTTCAAGAACTATGTTGAGGAGATATGGTGAGAGTGGACAGCCTTGTCTTGTTCCTGATTTTAGTGGAATGGCTTTGAGTTTCTCTCCATTTAATTTGATATTATCTGTTGGCTTGCTATATATTGCTTTTATTATATTTGGGTATGATCCTTGTATTCCTAACCTCTCTATAACCTTTATCATAAAAGGGTGTTGAATTTTGTCAAATGCTTTTCCAGCATCTAATGAAATGATCATATGGTTTTTTTCTTTCAGTTTATTTATATGATGGATTACACTGATAGATTTTCATATGTTGAACCAGCCTTGCATCTCTGGGATGAAGCCTACTTGATCATAATGGATATTTTTTTAATGTGTTCTTGGATTCTCTTTGCCAGAATTTTATTGAGAATTTTTGCATTGATGTTCATGAGTGAGATTTTCTGTAATTCTCTTTCCTGGTTGGGTCTTTGTGTGGTTTTGGAATCAGGGTGACTGTAGCTTCATAAAAAGAATTTGGCAATGACTTTTCTGATTCTATTATGTGAAACACATTAGGGAGTATAGGTATCAGCTCTTCTTGAAAGTTCTGATAAAATTCTGCATTAAGACCATCTGGTCCTGGGCTTTTTTTGTTTGGGAGTTTTTTATTGACAGCTTCTATTTTCTCATGACTTATAGGTCTATTTAAATTGTTCACCTGGTCTTGATTTAATTTTGGTAAATAGTATTTATCTAAAAACAAGTCCATTTCTTTTACATTTTTCCAATTTTGTGGCGTATAAGCTTTTGTAGTAAGACCTAATGATTCTCTGAATTTCCTTAGTGTCTGTTATGTCCCCCTCTTCATTTCTGATCTTGTTAATTTGCATGTTCTCTCTCCGCCTTTTGATTAGTTTGGATAAAGGTTTGTCAATCTTGTTGACTCTCTTAAAGAACCAGCTCTTTGTTTCATTGATTCTTTGGATTGTTTTCTGTGTTTCTATTTTGTTGATTTCAGCCCTCAGTTTGATTATTTCCAGTCTTCTACTCCTGCTGGATGAGTCTGCTTCTTTTTTTTCTAGAGCTTCCAGCTGTGCTGTTAACTTTCCACTGTGAGCTTTCTCCGTTTTTTGTTTTTTTTTTGTTTTTTTTTCTTTATGTGGGCACTTAGTGCTATGAACTTTCCTCTTAGCACTGCTTTCATAGTGTCCCATAGGTTTGGGTATGTTGTGTCTTCATTTTTGTTGAATTCAATGAAGACTTTAATTTCTTTCTTTATTTCTTTTCTGACCCAGGGGTGGTTCGGTAGTTGACTGTTCAGCTTCCATGAGTTTGTAGGCTTTCTGGGGGTAGAATTATTGTTAAATTCTAACTTTATTCCATGGTGATCCGATAAGACACAGGTGGTTACTAAAATTTTTTATATCTGTGGAAGTTTGCTTTGTTGTTGAGTATGTGGTCAATTTTCGAGAAGGCTCCATGAGATGCTGAGAAGAAGGTATATTCTTTCCTATTTGGGTGGAATATTCTATAGATGTCTGTTAAATCCATTTGATTCATTACCTCCATTAATTCTCTTATTTCTCTGTTAGGTTTCTGTCTGATTGACCTGTCCATTGGTGAGAGAGGTGTGTTGAAGTCTCCTACTATTAGTGTGTGGGGTTTGATGTCTGCCTTGAGTTCTAGTAATGTTTCTTTTACATAAGTGAGTGCTTTTATATTACGGGCATAGATATTCAGGATTGAGACTTCATCCTGATGGATTGTTCCTGTAATGAGTATAAAATGTCCCTTTCCATCTCTTCTGATTGATTTTAGTTTGAAGTCAATTTTGTTAGAAATTAGTATAGCCACACCCACTTGTTTCTTAGGTCCGTTTGATTGAAAAATCTTTTCTTAACCCTTTACTCTGAGTTAGTGTCTGTCTTTGTGGTTGAGGTGTGTTTCTTGTAAGCAGCAGAATGTTGCATCCTGTTTTCACATCCAATCTCTTAGCCTGTATCTTTTTATAGGTGAATTGAGTCCATTGATATTAAGTGATATTAATGACCAGTGGTTGTTAACTCCATTTATTTATTTATTTATTTTTGGTGGTAGAGTTAGTGTGTTTCCCTTCTTTGAGTTGTGCTGGTGAAGGGTTGTTAGATGTCTGAGTTATTGTGGGCATTGTTGGATTCCTTGGGTTGTGATTTTCCTTCTATTACTTTCTGTAAGGCTGGATTTATGGCTATATATTGTTTAAATTTGTTTTTATCATGGAATATTTTGTTTTCTCCATTGATGGTGAACGAAAGCTTGGCTGGGTATAGTAGTCTGGGCTTGCATTCATGGTCTCTTAGTTTCTGCAGCACATCTATCTAAGACCTTCTGACTTTCATTGTTTCTATAGAGAAGTCAGGTGTAAGTCTGATAGGTTTACCTTTATAAGTAACTTGACCTTTTTCCTTTGTAGCTCTTAATATCCTTTCTTCATTCTGTATGTTTTGTGTTTTGATTATTATATGGCAAGGGGATTTTTTTTTAATTCAATCTATTTGGTGTTCTGTATGCTTCTTGAACCTTCATAGGTATATCTTTCTTTTGGTTGGGAAAACTTTCTTCTATATTTTATTAAATATATTTTCTGGACCGTTGAGCTGCACTTCTTCTCCTTCTTCTACTCTTATTAATCTTGGGTTTGGTCTTTTTATTGTGTCCCAGATTTCCTGAATGTTTTGTGATGAGAGTTTGTTGGCCTTGCTGTTTTCTTTGATCAGTGCGTTTATTTTCTCTATGGTATCTTCAGAATCTGAGATTCTTTCTTATATCTCTTGTATTCGGTTGGTTATGCTTGTTTCTGTAGTCTCTATTTGTTTACCTAGATTTTTCCATGTCTAGCCGGCCCTCTGTGTTTTCTTTCTTGCCTCCATTTCAGTTTTCAAGTCTTGAACTGTTTCCATTATCTGTTTGATTGTTTTTCCTTGATTTCCTAGGATATCATTCACAGATTTACTCAATTCTTCAAACTTTCTGTTATTCTTCTCATCCATTTCTTTAAGGGAGTTTTTCACCTCCTGTTTAAGGGCCTCTATCACTTTCATAAAGTCAATTTTTTTTCTACTTCTTCTTGATTAAGGTGTTCATGTCCTCCTGTTGTGAGGTCGCTGGGTTCTGGTGGTTTCATGTTGTTTTTCAGATTGTTGGGTGAATTCTTGCATTGGCACCTGCCCATCTCTTCCTCCGAATGCTCCCCTATGGATCTTCTTTTACAGGATCAGGTCTCCTTGCCTACTGATGTACCTTCCCAGTGATGGCTCTCCCCAGTGATGGCTCTGCTGGTGCCGAGATCAGATCTCCACGCTGGTCAGGTAGCTCGTGAACAAAGGGCCTACCTTGCTTGCTGCAGGCAGGCTATTGAGACAAAGGAACTACTGCCCGCCCGGTTGCCCTCACAACTTGGTCCCAGCGCCCAAACAGGCTGAGCTGGGTGATGTTATGTGCCCAAAGAGGGGAGGGAGGCAGAAGGGGGGGGGTTCTGGATGCAAACTGGGTGGGATAGGAAGAGAGAGGCAGTATCTGGGGAGTATAGTCCCTGCAGGAAGACCAGGTAGTATAGGGGGATGAGGAACGTCTGAGTTCTGTGTCCAGGGCTGCTGCCGCAGGTCAGAAACTCACTCACCCCAATGATGGCTCTCCTGGTGCTGAGATCAGATCCCATCTCTATTTTTCTTAATTTGCATACTCTCCCTCTGCCTTTTAGAAAATTTGGATAAGAATTTATCATTCTTATTGATTTCCTTAAACAACAAAATCTGTTTCATTGATTCTTTGATTTGTGTTTGTTCCATGAATTTGAATATTTCTTGTCATCCAATCCTCTTGGGTGTGATTTCTTTTTTTTTTTTTTTTTTTGGTTTTTTTGTTTTGTTTTGTTTTTCGATACAGGGTTTCTATGTAGCTTTTGGAGTCTGTCCTGGAACTATCTCTGTAGACCAGGCAGGCCTCAAACTCATGGAGATTCGCCTTCCTCTGCCTCCCCGAGTGCTGGGATTAAAGGCGTGCACCACCACCTAGGACTTTCAGGTGTGCTGTTAAGTGGCTAGCATGAGATCTCTCCTAGCTTTTTATGTAGGAACTTAGTGTTATGAACCAGCTTCATCATGTCACAGAAGTGTGGGTATGTTGTATATTCATTTTCATTCAATTCTAGGAAGTCTTTAATTTTTTTCTTATTTTCTATCTTGACTTTTCTTTCATTCAGTAGTGAGTTGTTCAGTTTCCCTGAGTTTGTAAGCTCCCTGTTGTTGATATCCAACTTTAATCAATGGTGATTAGATAAAATGCAAGGAGTTATTTAAATTCTCTTGTATCTTTTGAGACTTGTTTTGTGTCTGAAAATGTGGTCCCTTTTGGAGAACACTCTGTCAGGTGCTGAAAAGGTATACTCTTTTGCTTTTGGGTGAAATGTTCTGTAGATATCTGTTAGTTCCATTTGGTTTATATCATCCGTCAACTCCAGCATTTCTCTGGTTAGTTTTTGTTTGGATGACTTGCCCACTGGTGAGAGTGGGCTATTGAAGTCTCCCACGATCAGTATGTTGGGGTCAATATGTGATTTAAGTTGTAGCAGTATTTCTTTTTCTTTCTTTCTTTCTTTCTTTCTTTCTTTCTTTCTTTCTTTCTTTTTTGTTTTTTTTTAGACAGGGTTTCTCTATAGCTTTGGAGTCTGTACTGGAACTAGCTCTTGTAGATTAGGCTGACCTTGAACTCACAGAGATCCACCTGCTCTGCCTCTTGAGTGCTGGGATTAAAGGCGTGCACCACCACTGCCCAGTGTAGTAGTGCTTCTTTTATAAACTTGGGTGCCCTTGTGCTTGGTGCATAGACATTAAGAATTACAATGTTCTCTTTGTGGATTTTTCCTTTGGTAAGTATATAGTGTCCTTTCCTATCTCTTCTGATTAGTTTTGGATTGAAGTCTATTTTATCAGATATTAAAATGGCTATACCAGCTTGTTTCTTAAGTCCATTTGTTGGACCCTAGAGTCCAATCACCGAGGAGGAGTCGCCCCCCAGAGACCATCTCTCACCACCACAGCTGATGTAAAAGCATAAGGATTTTGTTAATTCTGTCATGACAGGGTCTTCCAGCATTCAGGAGGCTAGAAAGACCCCGAATAGCTGGTACAGGCTATTTTTAAAGGGAAAAACCACAGAAGGAAGGGTGTCTGGGGGTTGTTCTTTATAGTTGGCTTATTCAGAAGGGCTATTACTAGTAATTGGCTGGAAAGTGGTTGCCAGATCAGATGAGGTAAGGGAAAACATCTGAGGGTCACTTTGCCCTTTTTCCCAGGGCCTAAGTCAAAACATCAGTAACTGAGTCAACACCTAAGGGTTATCTTGCCCCTATTCAATAACTGAGTTCTATTTGGAGATCATTCACAAGGACTCGGGGAGATGATGGAAAGTTCCCAACATTTCAGTACGTGTGTGGGCAATTGTTAGGTCCTTGGTTCCCAGAGGGGACTTGGGCGGGAGCATTACTGCTGAGACTGAGAGGGCTCACAATTGTCATAAATGGCTTCAGAATTGTCTTAAAATTTTACACATTGACTTTCTCTGAAGCAGTTTTCTCTGCCACATGCTCCTACTATAGTGGTAGGAACAGGCATTCCTTGTCAATCTCACGTAGACGGAAACATCCGAAACTATAAGTGAAAACAAACATTTCCTCCATATAAGCTTATTTTAAAATTTTTTATTTAAAAGGTTTTTTTTTTCATTTTACATACCAAGCAGAGTTCTCCCTCCCTCTCGCCCTCCCCTTTTCCTACTTCCCTCACCTCCCCCAACCCCCCCCCATCCACTCCTCATAAAGGGCAGTCTGTGGGGACACTGGCAGTGGGACCAGGATTTTTCCCTAGTGCATGAACTGACTTTTTGGAGCCCATTCCATTTGGAGGGATATCTTGCTCAGCCCCCATACAGGGGGAGGGGCTTGGTCCTGCCTCAACTTGATATGCCAGATCTTGTTGACTCCCCATGGGAGGTCTTACCCTTTTTGAGGAAAAAGCAAAAGGTCACATGAGGCCAGAACATGGAAAGGAGACTGCTGGGCATGGGAAGCACACAGAGGGGCATAGGAAAGAGTGTGAAGGGTAGAGAACATTTTTTAGAAGATGTCATAATGAAACCTTATTCTTTATAAGCAAATAATCTTTGTAAGACTGTGTTTTTAAAAGTATATCATTGTTAGAATAAAATTAAAGGTGTCTAAATGATGTCAATATAATAACACAATTTAGTTTCTCTTTCTTTGCTTTTTCCTATTTTCTTTTGTAGTAAGGATTGTGGTATAGGGAATGAAACCTAGGGCCTGGCCTAGCCTGGGAAAGTGCTGGCCACTGAACTCTTCCTCAGTCCTCATTTCACTCTCCCTTTGGGCCAGGGTCTCACCAGGTCACCTAACCAGACCTTGAATTTGCAATCTTTGTACTTCAGCCTTCCAAGTAGCTGAGACTATAGGCTTGCACTACCTGGCAAGACTTAATAAATATGTCCTAGAAACTATTAAATCACTTTATAGAGGTTAGTGATCTGTAAGTGATTCTATTAGAAAATATTGGGCCATGATTCAGTCCTAGTTTTATTAGACATGGATGACTGGACTTCTCCCATTATGCCATGTGCTAATAAAATGGAGAGATTTTTGCAGTACCTTGAGAATTCTTTTCTCACGGGCATAACTTAGGCATTCAAATGAGACATTTACTATCTTTAGCAGGTCACTCAGCCTAGCATTTCTTTGATTACTAAGAATTGTTTTTGACTCTTCATTTTAAACAGATGCTAGAACATAAGATATGTTCTGATATGTTACAAAAAGCCATAAGTATATATTAGGTCTTCACATTTAAACAGAATTTAAAAAAAACAGATTTAATTAAAGTTTAGAAAATAATGTTACTTTGAAGAGTAATTTGAAGTTTAAGCTGATGGACACTTAGAACACCATAAAAAAGAAATAAATAATGATCATTGTGCTGGTAAAATTTTTTTTTTTTTTTTTTTTTTTTTTTTTTTGTCAACCTGACACAAGCTTGGGTCATCAAATAAGAGGGAATCACACCTGGGAAAATGCTTCCACGAGACTTGACTGTAGGTGAGAGTGTGAAACATTTTCTTGCTTAGTGATTGATGTTGGGGGGGGGCGGTCTAGTCCGCTGTGGGCCATGCCACTCCTAGTCTAATGGTCCTGGGTGTCTGAGAAAGCAGGCTGAACAAAAGGAGCAAGCCAGCGAGCAGAGTTCCTCTATGGTCTCTGCTTCAGTTCCTGCCTCCACGCTCTTGCCCTGACTTCCCTCAGTGATGGAGTATAATCCTGATTTATAAGTCTAATAAACCCTTTCCTTCCCACGTTGCTTTTGATTAGGGTATATATCCCAGCAATAGAAAGCAGACTAGGACGGGAAGCATAACTAGATGCTCTATTATTTGTTTTCTTCAACAAGTCAGATGGCCTTGAGCACCCCCAGGGGAGTCGTCCCCTCAATTGAGAGAACAAGCCTAGTGTAAGCCAGGCTTCAAACACGTGATTTGTTCTTATTTCTGCCTTAGAGCCCAGGCGAGCAAGCTGTTTCTACTCTACCTCTCATTCTTCCTCTGTTTAATTTGGATGCTAACTTCTAGCTTGCAGGGTTGTGTGTTTTAAGATGAGAGGGTGTGGCTGGGTGGCGGTGGCGCACACCTTTAACCCCAGCACTCAGGAGGCAGAGGCAGGTAGATCTCTGTGAGTTTGAGGCTGGCCTGGTCTATGGAGTGAGTTCCAGGATAGGCTCCAAAGCTACAGAGAAACTCTGTCTCGAAAAAACAAAAAACACATGCGAGAGGGTGTGAATAAATTCGACAGTGCTCACTTTCAGCAAGCGCTTCACATATTCCCTATCAAATTTCATGGTTTTCATTCCCATTTCTTGTGTCTCATTACCTGTGCTTTTTAAATCACATGGCTTCCACACATTCCCATTCTCAAATGGAGGCGACCCTGCAGTTAAACTTGGTGCATCTAGATGGAGCCAGATTAATAGCTTTCTCACGCTGATTCATTCCAAATACAGCACAGTTTTTCTCTTTGACAGCAAAGAAACTGGAGAAAAGGCATCTGGAAAAACCTACACGCATTTTACATTTTGAACAGCACTACAGGAATTGGGAGGGAGAACCTAATGGCTCTCTGACACTTCAAAATGAATGTCCCAAATGTTAGCCAATTATGTGCCTATGAACACAAACTCTTATATCAGCTATTTGCCATTGCCCTTTGTGACTGGAAATCAGGCTTTTAAACTTTCTAAGTGTATTTTGAACAATTTTCATCTGCGCCTTTGTGTGAGTAACATTTTTGTTAGCATATATTCAGTGAAATGATAGGCTTTGTAAATGATACTTTCATACAAGTACATGATATTTACCATATTCATACCCCCTATTTTCCCATCCCCTTCCTCTCCTATTGGTCATTAATGGCTTTTGTACAACAGGGGCCCTCACATTTATTCCTTTTTATTTGTAACCATTCACCAAGTTTTTCACCTTTCATGTCAATTCAGAGGTATTGTTCCATCTTGGTCCTTTTTGTAGGATGCTATGTCTGTTGTGTTTCTTTATGACAACATTAACCAGAAAGAGATGCACTTACATGTCTGTTAGCTGAGTTTCCAACTAACAGATAGCAGTCTATTATTAAAATGATTTGAGAAGAATTTGCTAAGAATTAATTTTAGAAGTGGTTAGAAGAAACAGAAAGAATGGTGCAAGTACTTAGTGGGGGCTGTTACTATTGTGTGGCCCGAAGCAATCAAGGAATAGAGCATTTGTTAGAACCCAAATGGGAAAAGCTAGAACAGTGCTACCTTAAGAAAAGCTGCATTTCTATTGAGAATAAGGCAAACCAAGGTTCAGCATAAGGGTGGAAGAATGAGTTAGAATATGGAACTTCACTCCATCCCTCCATTCTCCCTGTGTGACTCCATTGGCCAACCACAGGAAAAAGCTGGAAGACATTTTAATTCCTTGATATAGTCTATGTTCACGTGCCTCATAAACACTATACCTATCACTTGAAGCTATCAGCTGATACACAGACTGAATGAGAGGCCAGGGCTCAGAGAAAGACAAGACAGGGATCTAGGATGTTGGCTTGGCAGGACCAACCTGGATAGGACATCAGTGCCACGCACAATTGATTTCATCATGCTGCTAATTTCATTGTCCCTTTATATTTTGGACACAGTTTCAAGAGCAAGGTCCTAGGTGAGAACATCCATTTGGGTGAGGTTAGCCTGCATCTTTCCGAGGAATAGACAATATCAAAAACATTAGACTTCCCTGGTGGGAAATCATATGCTTCCTTCTCTCAATAGTCATATTTTTAAAACTCATATAATTGGAGATGTCCAGATATTAACAAAAGAGTTCAGGAGTGCAGCTACATCTCAGGGGTAAAGTGCTTATCAAGTATGTACGAGGTACCAGGTTCAATCTTCAGTGTAAGTACATAAATGAAGTTCAGAAAGAATATTCTGTCCCTTTTTTAAAAAGAAGTCTTCACTCCTAAATGGCTTCTTAAATTCTTATTAATCTACAACAGTAAGACAATAGAGAATACAAAGGGCCTGGTTTTGTATTTGCAATTTCAAGTTGTCTCATTTCCTTCCTCCGTTTCCTGTTCTCAAGAATTCCACTTCCATCTTTATCATCCTAGATCTTTGTACAGTGATGCATGGCTAGCTCCCACTTCTAGTTAGGAATCAAATGTTGAGCAGTTGGAACGCATATTCGATGCCACTCAGCCCTTGGGGTTACTGATTTCTAAACTACAATGAACACACATGACTTTCAGTATAATCTTGGGTTTTTAAGCCACCATTTACATAGACATTTATAAAATGTTTAAAGTCTTAAAATTCAATGTAACATTTTTAAGAGTCAGAGCAGTTTATTTTGGAAATATTTAGGAGTAAGACAGACTTAAGATTCCTCCATATGGTGTCTTCTAGTGTACCTTCACAGGACCGTCAACATCTTACCTTATGGAAAGTTCTCTCACATTTTACTCAGAACCTTCTTGACCCCAGCCCTTAATTTTATTCCTTCCATCTTCTCACGTCTTTGGAACTATTAAGCTCTACTCACGAAGGTGTGTGGATTAGTGCCACAGATCTTCTCCACTCCGTGGGAAGTTTTGCTCACTGGGTCATTTGCCTTGTGCACACCTTGGATTCAGGAGAGCTGCCCAATCTACAAGGAATCTTGAGGTGTTAGACGCATGCTGACCTAAAATTGCATTTCTCAGCCTTGAATAAGCATCCTCATACCCTTTCCCTATGTACACTCCCTAGGGTTTTACAAAATAAACTAGAAAGCTAGAAATGTGTTTGCTTTCTCTGGCTTTTGACTTTGTTAATGTCACCTCCTCAGGGTCGTGTTAAATCCAACAACCAATATGAAAGTAAAGTGGAGGAAGAGAATTGGCTTCACATTGGGGGGGTGACTCGCACAGGTGAAATAATATCTTCAATCAAGGTAACAAGAGTTTCAGCGGGCAAGGTAGGAGAGGTTTCTTAATCTGGCAAGGGAGATTCCATGAGAATTAAGGATTCAGGCTTCATAGGGACTTGTAAATCCTCTCATATATTTCTGTGTCAATTTCTCAGCTTTCCCACTAACCCAGATAATACCACAATGTGTACCACTGAAACCTGTTAGGGCTGTGAATACCACCGATATTATAATTCATCAGCACACTGACTCCAAGTCTGAGTTTATATTTGACCACCTCAGTTCTACTAAGGCAAATGACTTTTCTACTATTAAGCTAGTTGTTATAAAGAGCAGCCACCTCATTAACTGTCATTGGATTAGTTCCTCCGGCCCTTCAGGCTATTCTCTCTGAGTCAAATACACGGTGGGCATTGCAGGTGACTGTAGGCAATTGAGAGCTAATTTGTTGCAGCATTTCTGGAGAGGAATGGTACTGCTGATTTTTATCAAGTTTTTCTGCACCTTAGTTTATGATAGCAATTTCTAAATCAGAGTTCTTGAAAGAAAAAGGATTTAGTAAGAAAATATCATATAAGTCAGAATTAACAGGCTTTCTGGAGAGAAGTGCCTGGGTGAAGGGAGTAAACTGGGGAAGGAAAGCAACAGCAACAGAAGCTTGGATCTGGATACAGTTGATGCCTTTGTAGTCTGCAGGGATTGGTTTTAGATGCCAAGGCGAGGCCAGGCTAAGAACTCAACACAACCAGCACTGTTTGTTGTTAAGAATACTGTAAATCACATCTCACCAGCCTTATTCCTCAGTAATCCAAGGTTCAATGTCCTAGGTGGGTCCTAGTATCCATTGGGTCCTCTGCACATAGCCTGGCTTTGTGGTTTAGAGAGGGAAGGTAATACAGTAAGGTGCACAATGGGAGCTGGATGCGAAGGTCTGATGCTGTGCATTAAAATCTTCTTTTATTTCTCAGTCCATGGTGGAAGCACTTTTATTAGGAACACCAAAGTTATTTTGTAGTTCTCACTTTCTTCCTACCTTTTTGACTTTGGAGAATGTTACTGTACTTTTCTAGTGTTCCTGGAGAAGAGAATTGGATTAAGATATTCAGGCTCCATCTGTCTGAAACATGATTGCTGATGCTCCTGACTGTAGTTTGGAAGGTACTATGTTCACAATAAAAATGTAATAAATACACGATGTAAGATTTTCCTTTTTATATAATGAGTTGGTCCAAATGATCATGTTAAGCCAGTTTCTCTTTTAATATGGGACTTTTACACATGCCAGGTTCTATGTATTTATTGAATTTCTCTGTAATATTAAATACAGAAGCATTTTCCTCACTTGATTCTTGAGATTTCTTATTGATTTTAGTAGTTTTCTTAATAACTTATCTCTTCTCTACCAATTTAAAATGCATATAAAAATCAAGGTGAATCTAAAGGCAGGCAATGATAAAGGAAGTTGATATTTAAGGAGGCCTTAAGGTCTTATCAAGGTTGAGGCTTGAGTTCTACTTTAAATCTCTTATCTATCTAATTATTTTACCACTTTGATTAAATAAAGGGAAAATTGGTATTGATGAAAAGAGAAAGCACAATCAGACAAGCAGATAAGCAAATAATTGAACACAAATAACTTTTAATTATACTTACTTAATAGAGTTAAGGAGCAAAGTCAGGGGCCAGCATCACTTTAGCAAAACAAAGGCAGTATCAGGATCAAAACAAGAAACCAGCACAGAGTGTTCAGAAGAATTTGGTCAGTTTCAAAACTGTGAAATACTTTTATATGACTTTGGTTCCAGAGTAGCTCTAAATTCTGAGTGAAGGACATGTTCATACCCTTCAATGAAAACACAATTTTTTTCATCCTTTCGCATGCTTTGATCTTTTGTAGCCTCTCATGAAAGTTCCCAGATTCCTTCAAACATAAAATTGGATTGGCTTCCAGGCAGTTTCATCTGGCAAGTTTAAAACATCGTTCCACTTAGAATTATAGCAGGATAACTAGCAAATGGCTTTTGTTTTAAGTTGATCATACAGTTTCTTTTAAACTAAACGATGCACTTCTCCTTTCTCCCCTTTCTGAAACCAGATTGCTTGCACTAGTTGTCCTTTCTGCCCTGAGTCTTGCTGCTTTGATTCAAAGCACATAAGGAAAATGATACATGGTAGTGATATCTATCCTAGCTTGTGATTTATAAGTTTACAGTTTATGAAACAATATCAATTTAACAGAAAATAAGCATGCAATCCGGTTTTTAAACCTTTTCCATTCGAACATCATGCAGTCTGATAAGCTCCTATGCTAGACAGCAAGAGCAGGCCACAGTGCCCACTCAACTGCATGATCACAAAGAGAAATCACCAGCTGTGTTCTGTGTGCCGTGTTGCTAAGCTACGACTTTCTGTGGAGCACGCATTTTGAATGCATGAGCTCATTTGTACATAACCCCCATTATAAGTTGAGGAACATTTGAAAGCTAACCAGCACGCGCAAAAGAGATGTGAGTAGTACACTCATTAATTACAGAAAGTGACTCTGGCTTAGGCGAGTCAGTGACATCATCAGGAACTGAAGGTGCTCTTCACACATTATTGTCATCTGATCTTGATTGGGAGAAGCCTACTTTAGAAAATGCCTGAACTGCTTTCATGTCTCTTGTTGCTTTGAATAAACAGGCTTTAATTGCAAATTATAACTGGAAGAGTAGGGTTGCAGTCCTGGTAGGGAAGTGATTTTGCGAGCCATTTTTATACTTCTACTTTCTACTGGCAAGCAAAAACTGCTCTTGGCATCATAGAGTGCTTTGCACTTTTGAGGCACTCCACAATCACTAAATGCATTATCTTCTTTCCATCCCAAATGAAGTAGGTTGATTAGCATGACAGGGTTATGCAAGAACAGTAAGAGATTAGAAACTCAAAATGTTAGGTAGTCTATGTGCTGAGAAGAGCATTCTCTGTTTTCACATTATTTATGGGGAAAAGAATCCAAAAGAAGATACCATTTCTCATTGAGAAACATTGAATTTGTTTCTTTTTGATCTTTGATTAGTTAAGAGGTTGGCAATTAGATGCAAAGTGACTTTTTAAATTCCATCCCAAATAATAGATGAAAGAAAGAAGCAGACATCAATACTTCTATTACTAAGAAAATAACTAGAACTTGCCTACAACTAGGACTCAGGTGGGCTCCCCATACACTTGTAGTTGCAATTTTCAGAAGCATTTATCAAGTGCTGGAATACGCACTTTGCTACAGTATTCTACAATCTACTATAATCTTTAATCCTTATAACAATGCTACAAACAGGCCGGGCGGTGGTGGCGCACGCCTTTAATCCCAGCACTCGGGAGGCAGAGACAGGCGGATCTCTGTGAGTTCGAGACCAGCCTGGTCTACAAGAGCTAGTTCCAGGACAGGCTCCAAAACCACAGAGAAACCCTGTCTCAAAAAACCAAAAAAAAAAAAACAAAAAAACAAAAAAAAAAACAATGCTACAAACAGGAATTGCTAGTGCCACCTCTTAAAGGGGGAAGAAACTGAGACGTAGAGAGACTGAATAATTCACACACAATAAAGTCTCTCCATCCTATAGCTGACTCCCAAACCTTTGAATCAGTTCTCCTTGCAATGATTCCCATTGTGACCTGAATATTTCCTAATGGCAGTACATTGGGTAATAACCCAGAGTGGCTGAATATCTTACTTGATTCCCTGGAAGAAATTGTCCAACTGATCAGAAAAACTGTGGAGAAAGAGATCAGGAATGGTGAGCATCCAAACCCAGTGAACAATCCTCAACCAAGTTCAATGCGAATTTTAATAATGGTTACAAAAGGTTTTTATGAAGATCATTTTCTAGATATGTCTATGTCCCATTCTACAGGCTACAGAGATGATAATAGTTGGAGCAGTCTTAAGAAAAGATGACTAGAGAAAACCAATAGCTTAAGGTGAGACAATGACCTTGTCTAGCAGATGAGCAAGATGAGTTCACAAGTAGGCTTAAAGAGACAAGTATCAAACAGAAAAATGAATACAGGTTTCATCAAGAACTAGAATTGTAAAATATGCATTCACCAGTGACTTTTGAGGGTATTCAAGGACATGTGACGTGGGCTCCAAGAGAGAATATTATCATGGAAATTATTACCTAGACAGCGCTTTTCTACTAAGCCCTTTTAAGTGGAAAACAATGCCAAGGTTCTCACAGCAGTTCCATTATCCTGGCCGTGGAAGTGTCTGTTAGTCACTTAGATGTTTGATGAACTTTAAACTTCTGTGATTTCCTTGTTTGTTTAATGCCTGATAGCCTTTGGTGAGCTGATAAATCTCCTTTATGCACAGGTTGATCTCTGAACTTCTAAGGGGTGGGATAGGAATCAGCCTATGGGAGAGGAGATGGCTCTAGAATTCTGAGTGGGATCTTGAGCAAACAAAAGGTATCTTTGAAAGAGAATTGGCCCTGTGCATCTCATCTGCCTCAGATACAAACTTGGATTACTTACCATACTTACTTGCCTTTTTCCAATCTTGTAATTGTGCTATGAATTTCACAATCTTCTCTGTTTTGCTGAAATTTACCAGATCACAAAATGAAAAGCACTCGGGAACAGTTGAGATTTTTCGTTGCTATCTAAACTCTGCAAAATTCTTAGCTCTGCTCAAAATCAAGAACTGTCAGAGTAAATGATAAAAGGAGAATGACTTCAACAGTAATATTTTCTATTTCACAAGAGAGAAGAAATATTAGAATCCAGTCTGCTGATCAGCATTTCACATGGTTCAGAACTTTGATCTTCAAATGTCTCAGTTGAAAGGGGATGGTGAGGAAGGGGGTGCAGATAATCTTTACTGATTTCACAGTTTTCCCTAGGGCCTGCCTGTTTGAACAAATATTTAGCAGTGACGTAGAAAGAGAACATCCCTAAGTCAATATTTTCAGTCAAAGTCCCATTACCATCTGTTAATTGAACAGTAATTTTCAGATTTTCTATAAATCATGAGCTCCTCAGATGACATATTTATACACGGAAAGAAAAATATAGCCAGATGATAGGTAATTTGATTTTTTTCACTATCTTGATTTAATTTTATTTCCCATTGCCAGTTCTCATGCACATCTAAGCTATATACAGCTTATGAAGCACTGCAAAGATAATAAGAATTACTGGATTCTACAGCACATGGATATGACCTAGGACATAGGGGACCATAAGAAAAGGGAAATTGCACACCAATTTATGAGGGGGAGGGGCTCAACATAAATCTAAAACTTTAGATAAAACAACTAAGAATGGGTCATGGATATGAATTGAATATAAAATGTAAGGCTATAAAATCTTTAGAAGACAACAAAATAAGATGATAAACTGAACTTGATCAGATTACAATTTTTTTCTTTTATGAAAGGTACTGTTCTGAGATATAAAAGAATTAAAGGAATTTAAAAACTACATCCAATAAAGATCTTATGGGGGCTGACGAGATGGCTCAGGGGTTAAGAGCACTGTCTGCTCTTCCAGAGGTCCTGAGTTCAATTCCCAGCAACCATATGATGGCTCACAACCATCTGTAATGAGATCTGATGCCCTCTTGAGGAAGGTCAGTCGTCCTCATCAACTTAGACCATGAAACCCAATATGGACGAGTTCAACAGAACCTCCATTTAACCTATATTTCTAAAAAAAAAAAAAAAAAAAGATATAGGGATGACAACTAATCAAAGGGAAAATTTCTTGACATTATTCTCCTTTAGTGAAATGTAAATTATTATCATAAATTAGGATGGCAATCATGAAAAAATACTGAGAATACCACTGCTGACATGGATGCATAGCAATTATTCCTAGAAAACACTGACAGTTAAGCCCACATCTACTGTGTAATGAAGACATCTTTTATAGGTGTTTAACCTAGATGAATAGTATTTATATTTTTACCAAAATCTATACATAGATGGTTGCAGAAGATCTATTGGCAAGTTCTCTGAACAAGAGATAACAGAAATGTTCCTTAATGGAAGAAATTGGGAAATAAACTGATATATCCACACAGAGAGATACTGCTTAATAAAAAGGAACACCATAGTGATAGTATAATAATATGGATAACTGATAAATCTCAGAGACATCATGTTGACTGAAAGAAGTTGGTCTCAAAAGAGTTTATACTATATGGTTCTGTTTGTATTGTATTATGGAAAAATAAAAACTGCAGGAAAGAGAGAAAAGATTAATATTTCATGGCTTAGGAGAGAAGAGAATGTGATTACATGTTCATTTCAAAGGTAGTCTTTGATTGTTAGAACTAGTCTGTGCCCCAGATGTAGTGGTGGTTATCTAATCTGTGCAGTTTACATAGTAATATAGCGGGACACTTCAATAGTCTCCTCTCAATTTTAGGTAGGTCTTAAAATTCATGTAAACACAGAAAAAAGTTAAGATTATGATATACTAATTTACAGTTTTCAATCAATAACAAAACATATCAGTTTGGAGATATGGCTGGCTCAGTGGGTTAAAAGTACATACTGCTCTTAAAAAGGACCCAAGTTCACTTCCTAGCATCCATACCAGTTAGCTCACAATCTGTAACTCCAGATCCAGAAGATACAACACTATCTTCTGACCTTCATGGGTGTCTGCATATGTGCTCATGCATGCACACGCATATATGTATGCACACATGCATACTCACAAACACACATAATTAATAAATAAGTCTTTAAAGATCAAATACATCAATTTAAACAAAAATAAAATTCTTTAAGTATTGTTTTCCACTTGCAAGTGAAGAAACTTACCTGTTCAAGGTTATTCAACCAATATATGTGGATCTGAACCACAATCCACACCTATTGGAAGGATTTTGCTATTTCTTTGTTCTTACAGGAGAAATAAACCTCAAATACTAAGCTAATTTTGTGTTGTTGGCATTTGGCTACCAGTGCACAATTTTTTAAGAAAATCCAATTTCAGAATGCTTTAAATAGTAAAGACATTTATTATTTTAGACTGTAAGGGGGTTTGATGGTAGGAAAGGTCATGAGGTTGAATGGTGTTGAAATTTAATAAGGTCATGAATGACTAAGATTCCTTCCCACCTTCTAACACTGCCAATCACAACCTCATTCTAAGGTTGTTTCCCATCCTGCTCACATGATGCATGCTCATTTCAGGCAGCAAAATAAGCCCATTTGTTCAAATTAAGCTTCAGGTATATCACCCTCAACAATTTCACAAAACTTTTAAGATCTAGACATGTACTGTATGCTGTATGCAAATTCTGTGATTTCTAAGGCTCTTTAAATATTTATTACTATATATGTATGTAAGAAGATGTCTGTGTCTGTATGAGTGTATGCCATGTGCATGTGTATGTGAAGTGTGTGTGTGTGTGTATGTGTTCCTGCAGATGCCAGAAGAGGGTGTTGGCTTTCCTCAAGCTGAACTTAGAAGCAACTCCATCCAAAGTGAGTTCTGGAAAACAAAACTGGGTCCTCTGAAAGAGCAGGAAATGTTCTTAACCACTGAGCCATCTGTCTAGCTATGATTTCTAAAAATCAGAAAGAGAACATGCTATCAAATTATTTATGCAACTAGTAACACTGAAATAAATCAGTACTTGTCACTACAATAATGTAACTTATTTATTCAGAGCTCAAATTCGTAATCTTTTAAAAAGTATTTATCTATTTCATTTTTTATTTTATGTGTATAGAAAGAGATTGGTCTCGTTAGGGTTTCCATTTCTATGATGAAACACCATGAGCAAAGACAAGTTGGGGGGCTGTTATTCAGCTTACATTTCCACATCACTGTTCATCATTGAAGGAAGTCAGAACAAAAACTCAAGCAGGACAGGAACCTGGAGGCAGGAGCTGATGTGGAGGCCATGGAAGTTGCAGCTTCCTGGCTTGCTTCTTCTGGCTTGCTCAGCCTGCTTTCTTATAGGACCCAGGACCACCAGCCCAGTGATGGCACCACCCACAGTGGGTTGGGCTCTCCCCCATCAATCACTAATTAAGAAGTGCTCTACAACAGTGGTTCTCAATCTTCTTAAAGCTGCAACCCTTTAATACCTCCTGTTGTAATGACCCCCAACCATAAAATTATTTTCGTTGCTACTTCAGAACTGTAATTTTGCTACTGTTATGAATTGTAGTGTAAATATTTTTGAAGATGGAGGTTTGTTTGCAAAGGGGTTCTCATGTTGAGAATCACTGCTCTACAGGTTGCCTACAACCCAATCTTTTTTCTTTTTTCTTTTTTTTTTTGGTTTTTTCGAGACAGGGTTTCTCCACCAACGCCCGGCCAATCTTACGGAGGTGTTTTCTTAATTGAAGTTTTCTCCTCTCAGATGACTTTAGCTTATGTCAAGTTGTCATAAAATCAGCCAGCACAAATCTTAGAAAGCAGAAGCAGGGTAGAAGGTAGAAGGAAAATGAGTCAGGAGAGCCACTGATACGACATATGTTGATGGTCAACTTGCCATGGGCTATGAGGGAAATTAAATGAATTCTAGTGAAGACTGTTAAGAGGCATCTGTAGACCAGGCAGTGGTGGTGCATGCCTTTAATCCGAGCACTCGGAGGGCAGAGGCAGGTGGATCTCTGTGAGTTCAAGGATAGGCTGGTCTACAGAGCTAGATCCAGGACAGGCCCCCAAAGCTACACAGAGAAACCCTGTCTCGAAAAAAAGAACAAACAGCAGCAACAATAACAAAGAGGCATGTATTGAACATACTTTACAGCTGCTCATATAAAGGGCAGGGACCAAAATGAGGAACATATTCTCAAGCAGAAAGCTTGAACTATAAAGTGGACATTATTTGTGAGTATGGTGAAGGGGGTATTGGGGTACAAGAACAAGACACAAACATCATGGTTTGGTGTGCTTGGTGGTGGCAGAGTTTCCTTTAAACAGTCAGTGTATGGAGGGTATCCATCCTTTCTGGTGTGATCATTTGTGATTATCCATATGTGCCACTTGTCCCTTTCTTTGAGTCTACAGCCAACTTCCTTGCTTTACTGTACAATCTTCTATAATTCTCTACAGGTCTGAAAAGCCCCCAATTGTTATAACTCATCAAAGATCAATAATACCTCATGTAGGAAACCCATCCTATACCACACAGTCATCAGACCAAGCTAGGGAAGTGGGTGTCTCATGTGCCCTGAAGCAAAAGAATAAGTGACAAGTTGCTTGGGCTCAGTTATATATATAGTCTACATAAATCGTGACTCATCTTCCCTGTTTATCACTATATTTCTCAGAGCCCACCCAGGACAACGATTAAGCATGGCTATTTCGTTTCTGTGGTAGAGATGAAGGAATGTCTGAAATGGAAAGGTAAGGCGCCAAAGAAGGCAGTTGATGCTAAGTAAGTACACACGGATGAGTGCTGAGGATGACTATTGTCATGTGATGGTTAATTTCAATTATCAACTTGATAATTGATGGGATTTAGAATCACCATGGAAACCAATCTCTGTCAGATGAAATTTCTAAATTAGGTTATCTGGGGCAGAAGAGCCACCCTGAATGTGAGCAATACAATTTCAAAGGCTTGAGTCCTGGAATAAGTGAAAAGGAGAGAAGGAGGTGAGCTTCTTGGCTGTGGATGCAATGTGACCAGCTACTTCAGGCTCCTGCAGCCAGGCCATCGTCACCATATGATTGTAAGACAAAATCATCCTTTTAGTCCTTAAGTTATTTTTTCTTGGTGTTTTTGTGGCAACGATGAGACAAATAACTTATACAAGTACAAAAGCCTAAATGGTTAAAAAAAAAAAGCCCCCCATGTGTGGTGCAATCAGAGTCGGCCTAGCTGAGATGTACCTCTCCATTCCACTGATATAGCTTCATTTTGAGAGTCAAGGAAATAGCCTTTAGTACCCTCCCAACTGTGGTGCGGGGCCTCTAACCCGGTCTCTGTGGTAACTTCAATTTCTCTTAGCCCTCTCCAACTCTGAGCTTCTACTTCCTTCAATTAGAAGGGCTGGTGACTTACTTTCTGAAATGCTGCCCACATTCTGTAGCCTAAAGTCTTGCATTTTGCCCAAACACTGCACCTATGAGTTGGTTGTGTGGATGGCACAAATTTCTAACAATATTGGGGTGAAGCTCGGAGCTTTCTAGTGGCATGTGCTCTTCAGGATCTGGACCAGCATCCCCTCCCCTCCATGTATTCTAAGAATAGTTTCAGTCCCTGAGACCTGTCCAGCTGGTCTGTCTTTCCACCACAAAGATGCTTTACTGTCTTCTCAAACACACAGCCATCCACTCTCCTCTTCGGCACATTCACCCTCTGCCTTCTGTCCTGTGTGTTTAGAAACAACTGCTTCTGCTTGGAGTGCTCTTTCTAGAACATAAGATTTAGCAGAAGTTTGGAAATTTGGTTTTCCCCCTGATCATCCAAAATCATTCCCCATAAATAGAAGGGAAGAGCCAAGATTTATTTCTTTGCCAACATCAATGATGCTCTCATAACCGTGTTTGTTCCTGAAGTAGCCATAGCTGACTTTCAAATGACGTTTACTTGTGGTATTCTACAAACGTCTAGCAGATGCCTACCAGGGGTTGCTAAGTCATATGAACTGACAAGAGAAGACAGCTGCCTCCCCCGCATTGTCTTCCACCCTTCCTGGCTTGAAGGTTTTCCCCTTCTGTGTTATGCAGAACAACTTTATCTGAATATTCCAAATGGACGTGCACTAGGAATATTATTTACAAATGCTATCACAGTTGTTGAAATCTTAAGCTCTGCAGTGATGAGATCACTTCCTATTTTGAAATTCTAATCTACCCTGTTGTCTGACACAGATGAGAATTTGAAACCAGTCAATTTCAAGCTATGGATAAATGCACGGATGTGAAGCTGCAGATCTCAGTGACCTGGGAGTTGGCTGGGGGAGTCACTGGTGCTCGATGTAAGCTCATACCAGAATCAATAAATGCCTACTGATTTATTAAAGGCCTATTATGTGCAAGACATAAAAGGAACCCTGGGACCCAGATCTTTTCATTATACCTCTATGCCTCTATGCTTTTTGCCATGGAAACCCAACTTCCAGTCGACCCTCTTTCTATTTGTTTCTGTGGAAAGGCTGGGAGAGGCAGGTAAGAAAGCGAAATCAACAGGAATTCTCAGGGCTGTCATATCTCCATCTGGGGTTTTGTGCTGCCAGTTCCCATTTTCTGAATGAGTTATTTCTGTGTCCCTTCGCAGCAGCCAGCACCACAGTGCCTTGCATATATTACATGCTCAATGGATACTTGTCAACTGATTTTATACAAGCAAGTGACAGCATAAATACATTATGAAAAAAAAAACGAAGAGCGTGGGCTCTGAAAGAGTTAGGATTTTTTTCTTTAAAAAACAAAACCAGAGTTAGGCTTAAAGTTCAAGTGGCCCCGCACGCACCCTGGCCTGGCTGTCTCTAAGCAGGCTGATCTGATAAGGTGCTAGGACCTTTGCTCCCTCTCTTTAACTGAAAGCATTCTCAGCTTGCCAGTGGCCCCCACTGCCTGACTGGCTGAGGAGCTCTCCAGAGCAGAAATTTCCTCCTTGGCAGGAGCAAAAGAAGATGCTGTCTAATTTGAGGATCCTGTTCAACAATGCAACCCTTAGAAAGGGTCACAATTCCGTGGTTCGAAATTTCCGGTAAGTGACAGAGAATGGGATCTGGTCAGTCCTAAACGCTAGAATTGTGTTCTGCAGGGGAGGGAGTGTACACAGTGCTTCTTTCTGCTGAGTAAATGTAGCAGCCCCCGTTAACAGTTGTATAAGACATCTCTAATTCTAGCTGAGTTTTCATCTCTCCGTCATTGTATAGTTGGGTTATGCCATGTTAACCAAGGCAAGTACAACAGACAAAATGTTCTTGACATCTTCCATTGAGTAGATTCTAAATGAGCTATTGGCTGAAGGAAACTAGAGGCAGTAATTTACAAGGGCCTTCTACTCTTGGTTTTTCCGGAAAACAACGTGTCACTCTACGGTGTCAGGACTAATTCAATCTGAAAAGACAAAAACAAAACTTCAAATGTAAGTGAAGTGAACACTTGCCGAGCTGCTGCAAAGGAAGCTTAAGGATCTGTGGCTACCAGTATCTACAGCTGGCTTTTCTTTTACTGAAGTAAAAATTTGAAACTCATCTCTGAAATTACTGGCATGTACAGCAAAGGAGTGTGTTTCCAATGAATTCATTACAAAAGCTTATCTACTGACCTCTAACAGACACGGAGCACACGGGTGAAGTTGGCAAGCCATGCGCCAGTGGTGAAGGGGGGGCAAGAGGAGTTAGCTGATTAGCAAAGCCATCGGGGCAGAAAGCTTCCAGAATAGTTGTTTGATGACAATCAGAATTTCGCCAGAGCCATTTTGCACTCTAAACCTACCAGCAAAAGGATTACTAAGGGGAGGTTCCACTTGGCAGTTTTCTCTCACTATTAAGAAATGTATCTGTTGCCAGGCAGTGATGGTGCACACCCTTTAATCTTACCACTTGGGAGGTAGAGGCAGGCGGATCTCTGTGAGTTCGAGGCCAGCCTGGTCTACGAGAGCTAGTTCTAGGACAGGCTCCAAAGCTACAGAGAAACCCTGTCTTGAAAAACAAAACAACCCCCCCCCAAAAACAAAAAAGTTTCTGTCAGTTTATGGTGGTGGTATGTACATGCAGTTAATCCCAGCACTCAGGAGTTTAAGACCAGCTTGGTCTACAGAGTGAAATCCAGGACACCAAAGGCTACAACCAGTGAAACCTTGTCTTGAAAAACAAACGAACAGAAGAAATGTATCTGTGACAGTGATCCTTGGGCTTCCTTGCTCTCAATTACCTGATAGATCTAGGTTCACTGGCCTCCATCTTTAGCACCCCTTCTTTGGTATACCGCTCTCAGGTGCAAGATTAATATTATACATGATATTGTAAATTAATCCCATGTTATCAGTCCAGCTGAGAACTTAAGTCATCTAGTCATGCCTTCTTTTATTTTAAAGATAGATAGGATAAGTGGAGCCCAGGGAGATTGTGGTGTCTTATCAATTAGTGCCAGAGGCACATCATTTAAATAAATCCTTAAAAGCACCTGGGGCGTGGGGGGAAACCTTCAGGTTTTAACAAACTATGGAAATAATCCCTGAAAGTATAGCCTCCCCTGAGGTTTTGGAATCTATAGCGATGGCCTCCAGCCTTGGCAGCATTACTAATTGGCTGCATGACCTGGGGCAAGTCACTGAATGTTTCTGCAATGCACTTCACCTACAAAATGGATGGGGCACAATATATGCTCTATATTATAGGGTAGTTCAATCACTCATTCAACAAATACTTATTGAGTCCCCAATTTGGCCCACTCAGTATGCGTCGTGTTTGAGAAGCAATGGTAGATAAGGCGTGCTGGCTAGTTTTAGGTTCTCTTGACACAAGCTAGAGTTATCTGAGAGGACGGAATCTTAACTGAGAAAAATGTCTCCACAAGATGGGGCTGTAGGCAAACCTGTAGGGTATTTTCTTAATTAGTGATTGATGGGAAAGGGGCCAGCCCATTGTGGGTGGTGCCAGGTCTGGGCTGGTGGTCCCAGGTTCTATAAGAAAGCAGGCTAAGCAAACCCTGTGAGCAGGTCAGTCAACATCACCCCTGAATGGCCTCTGCACCTACTTCTGCCTCACGCTTCCTGTTCAGGTTGAGTCCTTGTCCTGACTTCCTTCAGTGCTGAAGAGTGCTGTGGAAGCATGAGCTAAACAAACCTTTTCTTACCCAAAATGCTTTGGCCATGGTAATTTCATCACAGCAATAGAAACCCTAACCACGACATAAAATATTTTATTCCAGTCACATAAAGTCACGCTCTAGTGATAATCGAGATAATTTGTGCAAAAGCTGTAAAATAACAGATAAATGCTCCCTGTTTTTCACTCCACCTCACTGGGTATCATCAGATAAAAAGGTGGTTCCATTTTACTCTATAGTCTTCAACAACAACAACAACCAAAAAAAAAAAATCACTGAATCTAAAATACCATGGTGAATAAACAACCAATGCTTAGAACTTAGACATGCATCCTTTTTAGCAGGTTATATGCAACCTTAATTTTTATAATCCTAACAGGTTGAATTTTATAAGAAAAACCTCTCCCAAATAGTTGTCTTCTTTGACCAGTACTAATGTTCTCTTATTCGTATCTACTAACCTCCGTACTCATATTTGAAAATCCTAGTGAGCCATTTCTAAAGCCAAACAGAATCTGGAGCAAAATCAGCTGAATTAGCCCAAAACTGTACTGGCTTTTTGAAAATACTAGTGTCATCTAGATTTTTGAGAAAATGAATGGTATATGTCCTATGAGAAATAGGAGAATGCTGTGTGATGGTTAATCTCTTCAACTTGACTGGACTGAGTAGCATCTAGGATATTAGGAAAGCATAGCTCTCGTGTGTCAGAGAGGATGAACTCATTAGGAAAACTTGCCTGTTCTCTCTGCTTTCTGGCTACCATAATGTAAGCTGCTTTTCTATGACGCATTGTTTCAAACACAATAAGCTGAACTTCCTGAGATAACTTTCTCCCGTAAGTTATTTCTATTGTCTCTTTAATGGCGAGGACACAGAAGCTATGGACACACCCTGAAAGGCTCTGCATAGGGTATTCTCATGTAGTGTGTGCGTTTGGTATTCTAACTGCTTTGTTTAGGCAAACTAGCTACATGGAGATTAATTCCAAACTGTCAGTCTCTATCATGACTCTCAGACTTTGACAAGGCTCCTTGATAACAGAGGAAAACTCCCTGTAAACACTGTTACACTTTCGCTTTGATTTTCTACCTTCACCCAAATTTGAGTTCTTTCTCTCTTTTCCATCTCTGGGAAAGGAGGGTTCCCATTACACAGCATACCATATGAATTTACCACTAGAGACTAACGGGAAATATGTGATTAGGATTTTGGCAGTGCCACAAAGCTGAGATTTAATAGAAGTGTATAGTCATATACTGCAATGTATGTGATAAAATAATAGCCAAAGTGATACTGAAACCATCTACGCAGACACCTGGATCAATCAATTTTAGCCAATTAATTTTTTTCTTTTCTTTTTTTTTCAAAATCAATAGGGTCAGACACGAAGAATGGCAAAAACAGCAAATCATCAGGCATCTTATCTCATGCACAAGGCTGTGGAGCCTGGCTGGGGCTGGAGAATAGTGCTCTATGATTTGTTGCCAGTTAGGAAAACCACTTATAGCTTTTAAAGAAACCACTAAAAATCTCTTTCTTTGTCAGAGAAGACCAATTTATAAGTGCACTTCAATTTCATCTTCCAAATAGAAATTTCTTCAGAGAATATTGAGCTAAGCCAGCCAATTCTGTGGAGGTTATGGATTGGAGCCGGAGGTGACTGGTTTTTGGGTATTTCATTCCAGACCTCCACAAGGACTCACGTGACTCATTATTCCTTTGTCCCAACATACTTGCATTCATACACACACAGACACTCGGATGAAGTGATCATAGACATTGCGTAGAGGAGAGGCAAGCATGAATGATCTTTGATTGTGTTTTAACATCAAAATTCAAATGATTTAAAACAGTTTTCCTATTGTGACCTCAAAAACGCATACAAGGCATGGGACCAAACTGGAATTGCCAACAATGGATCCCCCCATCTACCACTTAGTAATTTAGTTAAAATAATGGAAACCACGTATTTTCAGCACTCTCGTGTTAGATAGGAAAAGTCTTGAGGCTTTTAGCAGTAGGTCCACACAAAGCCGGTGCTGGTCTGTATTCTTCAGTTCTCAAAGAAGTACCACAATTTTTCAATATTGATGTTCTAAAATGTTTTTAGAAATAGTCACTGAATTATCAACAATAATTTACAGCACATGTGTGTATATAGTAACAGCAAGGAAAGTTTCAAATAATTTTATTAAAATTATTATAACTGCTAGTAATAAAGGTTTTAAATTTGGATAATTTTAAATGTATCCAAGGGGATCCATTCAAGAGCTTTGTGAAAATGAAGCCCCTTGACTGCTTTCTAATGTACCCTTTTAAGAAAGAAGGTGAATGGAATTTAAGTTGGCCATTGTAAATTCTTATAGTTTTTAACTTTATGGATGTTGTGAAAGAGAAAGACGTGAAGAACCATTGACTTAATTCCCTGACTCAGTTTTTCCAAAAAGAAATTGATGCCAGAAGTGGCAAATGGTCTCCTCTAGGCCATAGTGTGTTCCTGTGTCTGGGACTGCAGTTCAACTACTTCAAAGTAATTACTCAACTTTGAAACTTTGAATCCTCCAAATTGACGAGACTGACCAACCTACAATGGTTCAATATCCTTTTTCAGATATAGCCAGAATATGTCAATAAATAAAGAAAAATAAGGAAATATATATTGACTTTCACATTGCTGCAAAGTTAAAGAAGCATCAGAATCTTAATCATGAGGCCCATTGGCTTTCTCTAATGTTTCCAAAAGCTAAAGCCTTCATTAAGTTCTCTGGAGGGATCAGAGGATCATTTAACAGGCAGGTTTTTCCTTCTCTGGAAAAGTCAGTTTCTAACGGAGCACATTTTATACAAATCAAGCAGTTTCTCTTTCAATGAAATACAATTTTTCCAAAAACACATCCAAGTGGTTGACCCCCCCACCACACACACACCAATTAGTCTGTCAGAACTGGAAAATGCAGACTGTAGTGACGAAAGGCTTTATGCTGCCAGTAGCCCGTGCGCTTCCATTTTCTAGTGAGAAAGATACTTGGGTAAACCTCATATGTGTCTCTTTGCTGAGCTTCTTACAAGTTAGTGATTTGCTCGTGCTCTCTCTCCTTCTGCTCCTGATTTGAACCGCGAGGGGTGCACCCACACACTGAGACACTGGGGATGTTCTATCGGGAACTCACCAAGGCCAGCTGGCCTGGGTCTGAAAAAGCTTGGGATAAAACCGGACTCGCTGAACATAGCAGACAATGAGGACTACTGAGAACTCATGAACAATGGCACTGGGTTTTTGATCCTACTGCACGTACTGGCTTGGTGGGAGCCTAGACAGTTTGGATGCTCACCTTACTAGTCCTGGATGGAGGTGGGGGGTCCTTGGACTTCCCACAGGGCAGGGAATTCTGATTGCTCTTGGGGCTGAACGAGGGAGGGGGACTTGATTGGGGGAGGGGGAGGGAAATCGGAGGTGGTGGTGGGGAGGAGGCAGAAATCTTTAATAAATTAAATAAATAAATAAATAAATAAATAAAATAAAACAAAACAAAAAAAGAAAATAAATAAATAAAAACACAAGTTAGTGATTTGGGCTTAAGAAGGCTCTTCATTTATTTTTTTTTCAAATGGTGTAATTTGAGGAACTAATTGTGCTTTTTTTCAAAGGCTCTAATTAGACTGCAAATTGGTTTTTAAATCTTATTTTCTTTTACATTTGAATCGACACATACTATTTGTATATATTTGTTACAAGGCAAAAAATATTTAGACTCATGTATATGAATCTAATATTGAGTAAAGCCCAACTACAGGTAATTCATACACATCATCTTGATAGCATTGATGTTAAATCTGTACAGAATTCTCATTTGCCCCAATGGTTTGTTCTTTCTGTTATATGTGAGCAGAAGAATGATAATGTGGGATTCTAGCTGGAACTCATTGGCAGGGGACTTCCTGGCATGCACAAGGCCCTGGAAATTCCCCATATTTCAATAAGATAAAATAAAACAAAATGTATTTCTAAAAAAAGGAGAATGATAATGTAGCTTCATTCTGGTTTGAGAAGTGATTTCTTGTTTAATTTTCGTCTCTTTCTTATATGTGTTAGCACAATAAGGGTAAATACTTCACGGGAAACATGAAGAGTGGCTTGTGTGGTGCTGGGAAGAGGGCTCAGTTGCCAGGAGCCTGTACTGCTCTCGCACAAGACCTAAGTTTGGTTCCTAGCACAGACATCTGGCAGCTTACAAACACTTCTAACCCCAGCCCCGGGGGAACGAGGGTCCCTAGGCCAAGCAGGAACCCGCATTTCCATGCACATATCCCCTCCACCAGCCACACAAACAAAAATGAAACAAATCTCTTTTGAGAAAGTGATTCATGCCTTAGTTTGGGTTCTCCTGAGCTAGAGCAAGCTGTGTCTGATTGGAATTGGGACTTAGTAACGCTGTCAGCACCTTTACCTGACTCATTCACCCCAAAGAGGACAATGTTGAACAAGGACTGGGAAAAAAGAGCTTTGTGTCTCAGTTCTCTCAATATGTCCCAATTGTGGAGCTCCTGTGCTTTTCTCTAATTTGTGTTAGCTTAGGAAAGAGGTGTGGTAGTTTCATTTTGCAGCTAAGGCAAGCTCTATGAGTTGAGAATAAACAGGATAGGAATTAAACTAAGGCCATTGTGTTTGCTTTCCTTTTAATGATAATTTTTCCTGGTTAGTTCTTGGTATCTATGAAAAACAACTTTTTTCCCAAGCTAACATTTCCTGCCCCACCTTCTGGATAGAATTCAAAAAGATAATGACTGCTGTAATTAATTTTCAATGATATAAACAGGTTGAGGTACGTTTATTTAATGTTAATCATTTTTCTAGTCAGTAAGTTCTAACATATTGGTGTCTCAAAATGTAGCATATCTATTTATCTATATTTTTGGCCCAGAGAACCATTTCAATTTATTCTGTTCAAAAGGGGCTTGTGGTCCACTATTGCCATGCTTACAATTCAGCCATCGTGGTGTGGTGGGTGCACATTGATGCCACCTGTTTTTCCCATTAGGATTTTAGATCTGGGCACCTGACTTAAAGAGATATGCCTTAGGATGTACTCTCATTTCTGAATCCACGCCCATTCATTGTTCTCAGTAGATCAAATCCTGTGACAGAGTAGCTGAGTCCTAGGGGAGTCTCAGCTTCAGCAATATTCTAGGCTACAATTAATATTTTCCATGCCTCACAAGTCTTTGAGTTGAATCCACATGAAATTGTAGAACAAACAACTGGCTATGAAATTGTTGATTGTGCCTCTGTTCAAAAGACACTAATTACAAAGCCAGAGCAACCTAATGAAGAATAATTTATCGACGTAAATGCAGAAAATGGTTGTAAGGAAAGAACAAAGTTGTCTGTGAGGTAGTGATACTGACTGCACACTTGATATTAAAAAATTCCGAGATAATGTACAGCATCGAAAGTGCAAAGGATAAATCACCAGAAGTTAATCCAGTCTGAGGAAGGAATATGGCAATTCACCGAAGACTAGAAGAGAGCCTTGCTCTGTTTGAAAAGATGTATGATAAAAAAAAATCGAGCACTGTGAAATCTTGATAGATTTCACAAAGGAACAAAGCATTGCAAGTTTCACTGTTTCTTTCAACATGGCGGTGTACTAGAGACACATCTGCTGTGATGCTTTTGCGATTCTCTACATGTTTATGGTGGACAGTAGGAGAGCTTTTAATGCTCTGGCAAGGAGGTTTTTTTTTTTTTAAATTTAGACATTTTCAGGGTTCACAAGCTTAATCCAGTTTTTATTTTTTTATTTTATTTTATTTTTTTTATGAAAAAATTTCCACTTCCTCTCATTTCCCTCTCCCTCTCCTTCCCCCTGCTCCCCCTCCCCTTCCTTATCCAGTCCAAAGAGCAGTCAGGGTTCCCTGCCCCATGGGAAGTTCAAGGTCCTTCCTCCTCCATCAACGTCTAGGGAGGGGAGCATCCAAACAGATTAGGCTCCCACAAAGCCAGTACATGCAGTAGAATCAAAACCCAGTGCCATTATCATTGGCTTCTCAGTCAGCCCTCATTGTCAGCCACATTCAGAGAGTCTGGTTTGATCACATGCTCCATCAGTCCCAGTCCAGCTGGCCTTGGTGAGCTCCCATTAGATCAGCCCCACCTTCTCAGTGGGTGGGTGCACCCCTCGCGGTCCTGACTTCCTTATTCATGTTCTCCCTCCTTCTGCTCCTCATTTGGACCTTGGGAGCTCAATCCAGTGCTCCAATGTGGGTCTCTGTCTGTATCTCCATCCATCGCCAGATGAAGGTTCTATGGTGATATGCAAGATATTCATCGGTGTGGCTATAGGATAAGGCCAGTTCAGGTGCCCTCTCCTCAGCTGCCCAAGGAACAAGCTGGGAGCATCTCCTTGGACACCTGGGAACCCTCTAGAGTCAAGTCTCTTGCCAACCCTAAAACGGCTTCCTTAATTAAGATATCTACTTCCCTGCTCCCATATCCACCCTTCCTCCATCCCAACCATCCCATTCCTCCAAGCTCTCCCCATCCTCCCCTTCTCCCTTCTCTCTCCCCATCTCCCCTTACTCCCACCCAACCCCCACCCCCGTGCTCCCAACTTTTGTCTGACAATCTTGTCTACTTCCAATATTCAGGAGGATAACTATATATTTTTGTCTGTGTTCACCTTCTTATTTAGCTTCTCTAGGATCATGAATTATAGACTCAATGTCCTTTATTTATGGATAGAATCCACTAATGAGTGAGTATATACTGTATTCATCTTTTTGGGTCTGGGTTACCTCACTCAGGATAGTGTTTTCTATTTCCATTTATTTGCATGCAAAATTCAAGATGTCATTGTTTTTTACCACTGGGTAGTACTCTAATGCATATATATCCCACACTTTCTTTATCCATTCTTCCATTGAAGGACATCTAGGTTGTTTCCAGGTTCTGGCTATTACAAATAATGCTTCTATGAACATAGTCGAACAAATGCTTTTGTAGTATGATAGGGCATCTCTTGGGTATATTCCCAAGAGTGGTATTGCTGGATCCTGGGGTAGGTTGATCCCATTTAGAAGTCACAGAACAATAGTGATTTTCCCACTAATTATTAATGTCAGTTTGTATTGTTTCCGGTTTAATGGTTATTTATTACCTAACACTACCATGCCGAGGTAGAAAACATTTTGCATGTTTTCTAAAGCAAGCTTTGGAGGCTTTTACACTAAGCGAATTTAACTGGTCACTGAAGGACAGCTAGGACATAATTTCACAGACCTATCATACCAAAACTAGTCCGGCTTAGAGGAACAGAGACCTGCAGCAGTGGTTATGAGGCTGGAGAATGAGGCATGTGAATATAAAGTTTGGGTTATGCTACACAAACAAGTTCTGAATGCTCTCTACGGTGCAGTAGTTGATTACTAGGATGGTATTTTCCACATCAACCTTTGCATAGAGGCTAGATTTCCTTACTGCAAAACAAAGGCAAAGACACAAGGAGTCTCTGGTCAGGAAAGTGAGTCTGCTGACGGTTGGTACTAGAACAGTCTCTGCACAATGAGAGTGAGGGCAGCATTATCAGCTGATGCTGTGGAAAATCAAGCTTGTGACATACAGAGAGTCTTATGTCCTCCACACTCTATGAGAATAATTAGCAGTTTCTGCTGTATATAAACTTACAGATTAAAGGGTTTTGGCCAAAAGATAGACAGACATGTTTGCCTACCACTTGTACATTAGTACTCAACTTTTCAGTCAGTGGAGAAATATCAATATCAGCATCTTACCATGAATCTCAATGGCAGGACATTGACATTAAGCCTTAAACATGGGATTTAACATATACAGGAACAAATATTAGGAAGACCTGGAGACCCTATATACCTCCTCCAAACTGTCTATTTTTTTTTAAAAAAAAAGGGGTAATAAGATCAAGAAGTTAGAAGCTTTGAATCACTTTAAAAGGCATTGATCCTCCTGTCTGTTTTCTTGCATAGAAATCAGGTAGAAAATTTAAGGTGTTTGAAAAAGAATTTGTCCTTTTCATTTCTGAATCTATTTCATGAAATTCAACCAGAACAATACCTATTTTTTTTTATTTACTGATTTCTTTATTAAAGATTTCTGCCTCCTCCCCGCCACCGCCTCCCATTTCCCTCCCCCTCCCCCAATCAAGTCCCCCTCCCTCGTAAGCCCTAATAGCAATCAGGGTTCCCTGCCCTGTGGGAAGTCCAAGGACCACCCACCTCCGTCCAGGACTAGTAAGGTGAGCATCCAAACTGCCTAGGCTCCCACAAAGCCAGTACGTGCAGTAGGATCAAAAACCCATTGCCATTGTTCTTGAGTTCTCAGTAGTCCTCATTGTCCGCTATGTTCAGCGAGTCCGGTTTTGTCCCATGCTTTTTCAGACCCAGGCCAGCTGGCCTTGGTGAGTTCCCGATAGAACATCCCCATTGTCTCCGTGTGTGGGTGCACCCCTCGCGGTCCTGAGTTCTTTGCTCGTGCTCTCTCTCCTTCTGCTCCTGATTTGGACCTTGAGATTTCAGTCCGGTGCTCCAATGTGGATCTCTGTCTCTGTCTCCTTTCATCGCCTGATGAAGGTTAATATTCGGGAGGATGCCTATATGTTTTTCTTTGGGTTCACCTTCTTATTTAGCTTCTCTAGGATCACGAATTCTAGGCTCAATGTCCTTTATTTATGGCTAGAAACCAAATATGAGTGAGTACATCCCAGTTCCTCTTTTTGGGTCTGGCTTACCTCACTCAGGATAGTGTTTTCTATTTCAGTCCATTTGCATGCAAAATTCAAGAAGTCATTGTTTTTTACTGCTGAGTAGTACTTTAATATGTATATATTCCGTACTTTCTTTATCCATTCTTCCATTGAAGGGCATCTAGGTTGTTTCCAGGTTCTGGCTATTACAAACAATGCTGCTATGGACATAGTTGAGCATATACTTTTGTTGTATGATAGGGCATCTCTTGGATATATTCCCAAGAGTGGTATTGCTGGGTCGAGGGGTAGGTTGATCCCGAATTTCCTGAGAAACCGCAGAACAATACCTATTTAAAGTCTATAACTATTATTATTACAATGATGATTATGATGATGATGATGATGATATGATGATGATACCCACAGAGGCTTGAAGAGAATGCTGGATCCCCTGGGAGCTGGAGTTGTCAATGTTTCTGAGACACCACCTTGGTGCTAGGGATCTAATCCAGCTCTTCTAGAAGCTCAACCAACACTCCTGACTGCTGAGCCACCACTGCATCCCCACTCTATGGCTTTCTTCTTGTTGTTTGTTTGTTTAATGAAACTGGGGTTCATGCAAGTTCTCAGGAGTTAGATAATATATACCAAAATTCTTCAGAGGATGGTAGGAAGGGCTAAGCAGTTAATCCTTTAAGGAGACAGGGTTGGAAACTCAGCTTTTGTGTACTCCAAAAATAGCCAGAAGACTGAGCTTGAATGCCAGGCCAAAAGTAAAGCCTTAAAATGAGCCCAGGAGTTTGTTTTCCTGTTGTTGTTAAGTATGAATCCAACAGCTATAGTGGCATTTTCCATATTCTATGAAATACAGGAGGTGGAGTTTTCCAATAGAATGTTTTATGCTTTAAAACTAATCTTAAAGGATCTTGGCTGGCGTCATCCTTGTGGATTCCTGGGACTTTTCCCTAATGCCAGGTTTCTTTCTAGCCCCATAATGACTCCCTCAATCAAAATAGCACTTTCCTTGCTCTCCCTCTCCATCTTTCCCCTATCTCGATCCTCTCTTTCCCTCATGTTCTCCTACCCCTTCCCCTTCTCTTCCCCTTCTACCCTCCCTTCTCCCCCCACCCCCATGCTCCCAATTTTCTCAGGAGACCTTGTCTCTTTCGCCTTCCCATGGAGATTCATGTTTGTTTTTCTTAGGGTTCTCCTTGCTACCTAGCTTCTCTGGGGTTGTGGGCTATAGGCTGGTTATCCTTTACATTACATCTAATAGCCACTTATGAATGAGCACATACCTTGTGTCTTTCTGGGTTTGGGTTACCTCACTCAGGATGTTTTTTTTTCTAGTTCCCTTCATTTACATGCAAATTCCAAGATGTTATTTATTTATTTTACCACCGAGTCTCCACTGTATAAATGTACCACATTTTCTTTATCCGTTCTTCAGTTGAAGGGCATCTAGATTGTTTCCAAGTTCTGGCTATTAAAAATAATGCTGCTATGAACATAGTTGAGCAAATGTCCTTGTAGTATGATTGAGTATCATTTGGGTATATACCTAAGAATGGTATTGCTGGGTCTTGAGGTAGGTTGATTTCCAACTTTCTGAGAAACTGCCATACTGATTTCCAGAGAGATTGTACAAGTTTGCATTCCCACCAGCAATGGATGAGTGTTCCCCTTACTTTGCATCCTCTCCAACATAAGCTGTCATTGGTGTTTTTTTTCTTTTTTTATTATTATTTTTATTCTTTTTTAATTAAAATTTCCACCTGTCCCCGTTTCCCATTTCCCTCCCCCTCCTCCCAAATATTGCCCCTCCCCCCACTCCCCTTTCCTTTACTTTGCATCCTCTCCAACATAAGCTGTCATTGGTGTTTTTTATCTTAACCATTCTAACAGGTGTAAGATGGTATCTCAGTCATTTTGATTTGTATTTGCCTGATGACTACATGTAGTCAGGGGCTGCTCATTCTTTCCCGGCTGCTCAGACCCAAAATAATACACTGCTTGGCCAATCACTTAAGCGTATTGCTAGCTAGATCTTATATCTTAAATTAACCCATTTTTATTATTTTATATTTTACCACGAGGTTCGTGGTTTACCAGTAAAGTTCTTGGGCACATCTGACCCTCCGGCAGCTACATGGCATGTCACTGACTCTGCTTTCTTTCTCCCAGCATTCAGTTTAATTTTCCTGCCTAGCTCTACTCTGCCCTATCACAGGTCAGAGTTGTTTCTTTATTCATTAACCAATAAAAGCAACACATATACAAAAGGACTTCCTACATCAACTAAGACTGTTGAACAATTCTTTAAGTGTATCTCAGCCTATTGAGAATTTTTTGTTGAGAATTCTCTGTTTAGATCTGTACCCTATTTTTTAATTGAATTATTTGGTATTTTGATGTCTAGTTTCTTGAGTTCTTTATATATTTTGGAGATCAGTCATCTATCTGATGTGGAGTTGGTGAAGATCTTTTCCCATTCTGTAGGCTGCTGTTTTGTCTTATTGATTGTGCCCTTTGCCTTACAAAAGCTTCTTAGTTTCAGAAGGTCCCATTTATTAATTGTTGCTCTCAGTGTCTGTGCTACTGGTGTTATACTTAGGCAGTGATCTCCTGTGTCCATGCATTCAAGGCTACTTCCCACTCTCTCTTCTTTGAGGTTTAGTGAGTCTGGATTTATTTTGAGGTCTTTGATCCATTTGGACTTGAGTTTTATGCATGGGAATAGATATGGATCTCATTTCATTCTTCTACATATTGATATGCACTTATGCCAGCACCATCTGTTGAAGATGCTTTCTTTTTTCCATTATATAATTTTAGCCTCTTTATCAAAAATCAAGTGTTCATAGGTGTGTGGATTAATACCAGGGTCTTTGATTCTATTTTATTGGTTCACTTGTTTGTTTTTATGCCAATACCAAGCTGTTTTCATTACTGTAGCACTATAATAGAGCTTGATGTCAGGAATGGTGATGCCCCCAGAAGTTCCTTTATTGTAGAGGATTGTTTTGGCTATCCTGGGTTTTTTTGTTTTTTGTTTTGTTTTTTTTTTTTTTTTATATGAAGTTCAGTATTGTTCTTTCGAGGTCTGTGAAGAAAGACTCTAAACTATAGTAGAGAGAGAGCCTGAACTGGCCTTCCCCTGTAATCAGATTAATGACTACCTTATTGTCATCATAGAACTTTCATTCAGCAACTGATGGAAACATTCACAATGAAACACTGGGCTGAGGAGAAGAGAGGGAGGAGTGAGAATATAAACAAAGGGGTGAAGACCATGATGGGTTCATCCACTGAAACAGCTGATCTGACCTAATGGAAGCTCACCAATTCTGGCCAGACAGGGAAGGAAGCAGCATAGGACCAAACTAGGCCCTTGAAATGTGGTTGACAGTTGCATGGCTAGGGCAGACTCTGGGGCCACTGGCAGTGGAACCAGGATTTATTTCCTACTTCTTGAATGTAACACCCAATTCTGTGTTATACCCTCGGTACAGTTTGAGCGCCACTGTACTGTACGCGAGTCGGGCAAGGGCCTGGAAATTGAAAGAACACACAAAGAGACCTGGGTCATTCGAAAGGAGATCAGCCGAATGCCATTTATTCAACCTTGGGGAAATCCTTATATACCTAGCTGCTGCACAAGGATTTCCGCCCAGGCAGGTGGGAAATTACCATACCAACGATGGAGTCAATGCCCTACAGATAATCACCAGGCGGGGCAGGGGGAGCACAGGAACAAACAGAATGCTTAAGTTAGCTGACCAGAAACTGTCCTCAAAATGAACCCCAGGAACAAGGGTAGACCCGGGCCCTACACTTGAACTGGCTTTTTGGAGCCCATTCTCTTTGGAGGGATACCTTGCTCAGTCCTGATATGGTGGTGTGGGGGGGTCTTGCCTCAACATGCTTTGTCAGACTTTTTTGACTCCCCATGAAGAGTGGGTGGGACTAGGGAGGGGAAAGATGGAGGGAACAGGAGGAGGAAAGGGAGTAGGACTAGGATTGGTATGTAAAATGAGAAAAAGATTTTTTTTTTAAATATAGTAGTCCAGCCATCTTGACAGATCTCATCACACAAGTCAAGATAAGGAAACAGCCTAAGTGTTCATTAATAGATGGATGGATTGAGATGTGTGGCATATATGTACACCCTGAAATATCATTCACCCAGTAAATATCCATGAAGTTCTGGCATTTGGTACAACACAAACTAACCTAGAATACTATATATGATGTGAAGTAAACCATGAATGGTAAAGACATATACCCCAAAATCTTATTTGTATGCGGAATGTAAAAAAGTTGAACTCAGCTGGGCAGTGGTGGTGCATGCCTTTATGCCAACATTTGGAAGGCAGAGGCAGGAGGATGTCTGTGAGTTTTAGGCAAGCCTGGTCTACAGAGCTAGCTAGTTCTAGGACAGTCAAGGCTACACAGAGAAACCCTGTCTTGAAAAACAGAAAAGTTTGAACTCAGAAATTGAGAGTAGAGCAGTGGTTAATGAGGGATGAGAGTTGTTAATCAAAGGGGACAAAATTAGGCAGGAAGAATAAGTTCTAGAGCACACACATGCGGGGTGGGGGGAGAGATTAAAGAGGTAATTATTAGTTCACTATCTTGATGGCAGAATAAAAGAGAACTCTGTAATAAAATGGACCTTACACTCGTCAGGTCAAGCAATATGGAGTGCTTCCCTTGAGACAGGATGGAAAAAGAAAAAGAACTGGTAGCATGACATTGTTTCTGATCATGACAAGACAAGAGATGTCCTGGAGAGGCATAAATATCTCATTGGGGTGGCGGCGGCTGATAAACATAAAACCATTAATACCAGAGGAAATGCTTTTATTCATATCCGAAATTGTTCTGAGAGAGTCTCTCTAGAGGACTCCCATAAATATAACACAAACACTTGCCCTCAAACCCCTATGCCAATACTAGACAACTAGAACATAACTAATTTGCTCTCCTGTTGACCTCACCTTGAGGGACTGAAGGCAATGAAATGGAGCAACCAGGTCCTGGCTTGTCTTCGGCCAATAAAGGAGACCAATCTGAATCAGAGATGAGCTGAAGGTAAAAGATGTCAACTTGCAACGAATTTCCCAAACTTAAAAAAATGCTTATCATTGTTATATTATCATTGTTTATTAGTTTACTATCATTCTTCTGGGTGCAAAAATAACCAGAGAACTTTAAAAATTCTTTCTGCATGGTACTAAAAAAGCTATGTTTTCACCTACGAACAAAAGGAATACAAGTCTTCACTCGTGTATGAAAGGAGTAGGGGTAAACAATGCAGTTTTCTGTTGTGCATTATAAATCTTGCTTGCAAGAAGAGTAGGTAAGTTTTACCTGGTGCATCTTACGCAGAACACTGCTTCACATAGCCTAAATAGTTTCATGTTCACAATGGCGTCATAGAATTATTACACTCATTGTGTTGGTGAGAAACAGCTGCAGAGAGGGGTTGGGTAACTTGCCTCAAGTTGTATGATTTAGTAAGTGCCAAAGCTGCCCATTCAGCTAATCCAAGCATGTCAGAATTCGATTTCTTTCCACAAATTCTTCTTTTCTCTCAAACATAACAATTACTGGATATGTAAAATTGAAACCACAGCCATATCAGTTTTATTAACACTTTGCGAGAGACATGCTATACCATGTGATTTACTATGTTTGACTTCCAAGAATAGGCCAATGGATCACCCCACAGCATTGTTGTCTTGAATACATGTTATCCTCTTCTGATTTTTCCCTTCTTTTCTAGGTGTGGAAAGCCGCTACAGAACCAAGTTCAGCTGAAAGGCCGTGACCTCCTGACCCTGAAGAACTTCACTGGAGAGGAGATTCAGTACATGTTATGGCTCTCTGCAGATCTGAAATTCCGGATAAAGAACAAAGGAGAAGTATGTGACATTTCTTTCTTCTCTTCCATTACAAACCAATAGCCCTTTTGGAAGCTGCTTTCCTAAGGCAGAGGGAAACAAAATGCATTAAAATTCCTGAACGTTAGCTGAGTAATGAAACTTCAGGCAAGGTAATTGATCAGCACTGAGTGTACAGGCATGTGAATAAGCATGAAAAGCAGTTATTCTAGGACAAGTCCTTGCGCTTTTTTCCCAGAAGAACACTGAAATTCATTAGTAACTGGATCTGAAACTGAGATATCATTTGTCTAGAAAGATTTTGTTCTTCTACGTCCCTTTTCTCTCTTGTGTTTTCTATCAGTTAAAACTTAAAGATGATGTATTGGTTTTTAAAAATACGTTTCTGTTCTGGAAATATGGCAGATATGTCATCATTATGATAATATGCACATTGATGAAATTATGTTTTTAAAAGCATTTCAATTATAAAGGAACAAGCAAATGCTAGCCAAATCGAGGAAGAAATGGAATGTGGTGCTTAACTATGGGCATTGTTCTGCATTTTGAGCAATTTCTGTTTCAAAATGCTAAATGAAGTGGCTTCAGCTAGAGGGATTGCTTAATTTGAAAGCATATTTGTGTTATGAATTTGTACAAAAGCTGCTTGTTTGTTTCTGAGACTGGGTCTTGCTTCTATACCTTTGACTGACCTGGTACTCGCTATGTGAAGCAGACTGACCTCAAACTCACAGAGATCCCCTGCCTCTGCCTCCCCAGTGCTGGGGTGTGTCACTTTGCCTGGCTCAAAGGCATTTAAAAAATATTTTGTTTCAGGCTGAAGAAAATTGATATGACTTTGGCTTTCTTATCTAGCTGGCTAGCTCTCCAAGCTCCGAAGAGGCTAGGTGATGCTCCAGCATCTATGTGTTGATGCTCTTGTAGAAGACTTGAAACAGGGGGAAAGGCCTGCTTAGGCTGCAGACCTTTGCCTTTTTATGCTTTGCTGACTGAAGACCAAAAGACCCGAGCGCATTTTAACAGGAAGCCTAATAACACAAGAGGAAGGAGAAAGAGCTCCACCCAGTACTCAAGCTCCCGGAGTGTTTTCAAATGACTTCCAGGAACAAAGCCTGTATGTTCTCTCATGAGGGAGACCGATGAATATGAAGTCTGAAAAACCGAGCTTCATTAGTGTCTTAAGTAAGGACTCTTAGTGTTCCATGTTGTGAGAGAGTAGGATCTTACTAGCTGAGAAAGTCACTCCGAATTCAGTATCTTCAGCATCTCTGGAATTAAAAGGGATTGTGATAGAGTTCAGTAAGATGATGGCGCCAGTGTGGAATATTCTGCTTTGCATAAGCTCCCAAATTGAGCCCACTAATCAGCAATAATGTATGCCAGGCAGAGCAACATTCATCTGTAACCCTAGGCCTTTAAAGATGGAAATAAGAGGATGGGGAGTTCAAAGCCTACCTCTGCTACATAGCAAGTTCAAGGTTAGCCTGGACTGCACGAGAAACCTGTATCTAAAAATAGTCTTAATTCCTAATTTCATGTTAATAATCTGTGTGTATTGAATGTGAAACAACTTTAAACTCAGTTTTTAAACAATATTGTGTCCATTTACTCTGAAGTAGTAGTTATTTGACCTGTGTTTTCATTAGCATTTTGAAATACAATCCTTGATATTGGATAGGAAGTATACCTTGCATTTTAATTGCAATTTTTGTCCTTGGTTTTCAGTATTTGCCTTTACTGCAAGGAAAATCCTTGGGAATGATTTTTGAGAAAAGAAGTACTCGAACCAGACTGTCCACAGAAACAGGTGAGTCCACTGGAAAACTCATACTTGGCTCGAAGAGCCGGCCAGAGGATGGGCACGAGGAAGGGCGTCATCACTGGGGAGTTTGTTGTGTCTCTTTAGCAACCACAGAGAGCAGCTGTCTCACTGGGGCAGCGGTACAGGGGTGTCCTTCAATTCTTGTAAAAGCTATAGGCAGAAAGACCAGCCTCATCTGTAGGACGGCTGTGAAAAGTTGACTAGCCACTTTAGATTGTGCTTCCTGTGTATGGCGAAATGTAAGTGGACACCAACCCTGAGGCCCAAAACTCAGCTGAGAAATGGGTCTTTTTACTCATGAATGTTTTCTTCTGTGCCAATTCTATTAGATGAGGGGAATTTAACCTCTTCTGCATTCGACAGTCCTTATTTGTCTCAGGGTTTATTTTATGGTTATCGGGTCTCCTTTCCCTGTCTCCAGTTATACCTAACCCCTGGTGGATATTTGAAGGTCTAGAAAGCTAGGGATCAGCTAGTGTGCTTGGTCGTCAGGGCATTGCCATCTGATGTTTACATCGGAGCCTCCTGGGACTTTATATCTCTATTGGAGTGGCCTTATAGTGATTAATAATGAAGTTCATCAAATAGATAGCCCCCCCCAAAGAATTTCACAAGGATTAAGTGACCTCTAATTTCACTCAGTAAAAATCACACCAAGGTCTGGACCTCAAGACCACATTTCTTATTAAAATACTTCCCTTGCCCCTTGAGAGAAGGAAACAGGAAGAGGGAAATCTGTAAGATGTCACCTAATCTTAGAAGTCCCTGGAAGGAAACAGATGGCTCCATTTTTTAAGACATTTCTTTGGCATTTGAGCGATTGTGGGGAGAAATGAATAAACCTGCCAGTCATTCTCAAACTCTGTTTCGTCCTAACACTGATTTTCTAGGAATCTGGCAGAATTTTATCTTTTTAAAAATTTAACCATTAGTACTTCAAGAGTCCTATTGGTGACTTAAAGAATTAGTATATAAAAACTGTTCAGTTTTTAATTTCTTAAGTGATTATGTTTTGGTGGTTCTACAATTTTCTCTGTTTAAATATTATACTTGATATTGAAATATCCCTGAATAGTTTCCTCCATAATGCTGTATTAAAACTATCAGTAATGGCAAGAGTGAGGCTGTCACAGAGTTTGGATAATGACTCCGACAGTGCTCCCTATTAATTATATGGATCACCACACTTCATCGTCATGACGACGTGATGAAAATAAGATGGAGGAGCGCAGGTTGATCTAGGTTCAGGAAAGGCCCAAGTTCACATAGCTAACATATGGCAGACATGCGATTGGATGCAATTGTTAAGTTTACTTTTTTAAGAAATCTAGTTTAATTGAAGCCTGAGATGCTCACATTTTATTCTAGTGAAATTGTTCCCACAAATGGCACGAAGCACTTTGTTAGACTACAACCGTCTCTAAAGAAGTGCTCCGAAAGCTGCACAGCATTGCAAACTCTATCAACCAATGCATGAGGACAGGAATATTTGGCCTTTAAAATGTATGGTTCACAGGGTATTTGTTATTATCCTCAGTAAATCCCTCTGGGTCTAATTGGACATGGCATGCTGCCAACCAAACTCAGGAACAGACAAATTAGAGTGAGAAGCTGCCTTAAATGCTTGCAGAAATGACAAAGCCATGGCCAAACCAGTTCTGCCGAGTGCATCACCAGGGAATAGACACCAGGATCTTGTTTGAGGTATTTGTCACAGCACTGCGTCCCCACCTCTGTATATGTATATCATTTTCCAACACATACAGCATCCTTGCTATTTAGAATTAAAATAGTTTGTATCTCATTGTCAGTTGCTGCCACAGAATTGTGCCATTCCCCAGGATGAGGCAATTCTTATAGTATCGTCCTTAAGGGTTCCATCTTAAGACTGAGATTCGGGGGTCCAACAATGTTTCTACTTATTTCAGGAAATAGGACATGATTATCCACACATATTAATTGTTCATGAAACATGTATATTAAGTCTAGCACACTTTCAGAGAAGTGTATAGATCACTAAGTATATGACAATTCAATGGATTCTTACAGTAAATGCATAATTACAACTGATACCCAAGAGAGCAGAATGCTAACGGGACTCGGAAGCCCTTTGCATCAACCCTGTTTTTCCTTCAAGCCATTACTCATCCATGCAAAGGCAACCATTATCTAGGCTTCTACTACCACAAACTAGCTGTGCCTGCTTTCAACCTTAGTCTTAAAGGAACCGTTCAGCATGTGCTCTTTTGTGTCTGGCTTCTTTGCTCCGCATTATGTTTGTAAGACAATGTCCATGTCTTTGTGTGTAGCTTTAGACCATTCATTCTGCATCTCTCAGTGTATGGCTGCTTGGCAAACCAGGCAATTCTCCTGTGTATCTACTGGCAATTGTATTCTTTTATTGCAAATTAATTGAGTTGATAGACAGATACATATTTTTAAATCCTAGTAAATGCAGTAGCAGAGAGAAAGACACACAGGGAATTGCAAGTGGTGCTTCTTCCCATTATTTAACACGAGCATGTCACGTCAAGGTGAAATTGAAGTTGGTACTGTAGCAGCTGTTTCAAATTCATCATCTTTACAAAGGTACCGATAGGAAGATTGGGATTCTAGTCTGAAGCAGGGCACGGGAGAGGTTAATGAGTGCCTCAGGTCTACCAGATAGAGGCATCAAATCCCTCCTATTTGTACTGAATGGATTCTACTTATACCCTTTGCTCCAAAGCCCACAGGGAAATGTAAAGAAAACAAAGAGAAACATAAGATTCGCTTTATTTTCTCAAACAGAAATTGAGAAATTAACAGGAGAAAAAACATGGAATGGAAATAGGAATAAATATAAGAGGTAAAAAGATGTGTCTTAATGAAAGGTGAGGGAGCGTGGAGACTCACCCTTCTGTTCTCTCCTCTGCCATGGCCGCTCTTAGTGCTTTTCAAATCCTCTAATGCCCTTTGAATACCGCATCACCACCCAGGCCTGATAAATTAGCAAACAGTCGACTTGCACCTTTGGATTGGGGTCTGAGTTTCTTTTTGACCAGTGAAAAAGAGAAACCCCTTCTCAGAAGCAGTATCTGACCCTGCTAGTTTTGTGTCAAGCCTGACACAAACTAGAGTCATTTGGGAAAGGGATTCTCAGTTGAGAAAATAGCTACATAAGATTTTCCTGTAGTCAAGTCTGTAAGGCATTTTCTTGACTAATGACTGGTGGGGAGGATCCACCCCAATGAGAGTGGTGCCACCCCTAGGCTGGTGGTCCTGGGTGCTATAGGAAAGCAGGCCTAGCATATCATGGAGAGCAAGCCAGTATGAAGTGCCCCTTCATCCTCTCTGCATCAGCTACTGCCTTCAGGTTCTTCCTCTGTTTGGGTTTCTGCCCTGAGGTGTGACTTCATCGCTGACCTCCGGAGTTGACTTCACAGATACTGCTGATTTGAATGTTGTAGTTTTTGTGCCTTCTTCATGGAAGAGGAACCATGAGAAACACACAGAACAATGCAGACCAGAACAGCTAACCCAGGCGGGCTGCAGGCTGCAGACACAGGACTGAAACACATGTTTATGCTGCATGCTGTTGTTGGTACACGAAGACACAGCTTCTGCCTTAGAGTAAGAGAGTTTATTCTGAAGGCAGATATGAGTGGCCATGTAATAGTCTCATAGCAACAGAGCAAAGAAAGTTATGAGCCCTTTCAAATACAGTGGTGGGTACCTCAGCTACAGCCATGGGAAAGCCTCTACTGTAGGCCTTGTATGCTGTTTTATGACATTCTTAGTCTCTGTGTAGGTGGAATTGAGGTGTCTGTTACACAATTCCAGAAGGGTTTACCTGGTACTCACCCAGATGTTAGGTTTCAAAGAGAAGTGGGTAATAAGTGCTCTTTAAAAAGAGAAAACAGCAGAAGATAAATTATCAATGGGCTCTGGACCTGCAATGTTCTCACTGTCCACAATTTTAATTCATCGATCAGTCTTGTAGAATGTAAATGTAGATGTCACTTCTTTGGGGACACTTCCGTGCACACTGCTGAGATGGCGAGTTCCTTACTTAGTGATGTGATCATTGCTAATTAATTGGGAGTTAATTGCTGGTACATTAACTCAGGTTCCTTAATCAGAGTCAGTCTGTCCAGAGTCTTCCTCCCACCTTAGCGACTGGCCCAAAGATGATCCAATCACTGCAGTGCAGAGGACACAGTAAGATGAGCCAGCTTTGCCTTGAAACTGTTCTTATACATGTGAGACTCCAGCGAGAGAACAATGGACTCAATAAGCCTGACCAAATAATCCAAAATCCTGTGTACCTCTGAAGGTCTCTGGTATGGACTTAATAAAAGGTTGAAATTAAGAAAAAAAAATGAAGTTTCTAATCTTTCCATCAACACTACAGAGGTTTGGGAAATAGGTCCTCTCTCCAGAGTCAATGTCCTTCCTTCCTTTACTCATAGATTCAACTAGCATTCCTGATATACTTACTATTTGACAGTCTTTATAGGAAAAGTTTGTGACTCACTCAACAGTAAACAAAAAATAGGGAACCCCCCTCTCTCATGGCACTTACTTTCTAGTGGGTACAGATACAACAAACAATAGGCATAATCAATAAACGAATTAGAGAGCATGGTGAATGGCAATGCATTCTCTCAGCACAGAGAATGGCTCTAATGACAAAGTAGAAAGCTTTGCACCATTATTGGAACCTGTGCTTTTAGCCAGAATGAAATAGGCCACCTGAGAGTTTGGGGAAAAGGTAGACATACTCTAAGTTGCATTTTATAAGGTTACACTGACTACTCTGTTGAAAATCAACTGTGGGTGTGCGGGGTACGGAAACAATACAAAAGCAGTAAAATATGTCAGTGTGGGGGGAGCCGTAGAGAGAGGAAGGCTAGCCCCAGTGTGGTAGTAATGAGAAAGACAGGAAGGATGAATTCTATATATGTTTTGAAAGGAGATCCAAAGAGATTAAATTTACTTGGCAAAAGATGGGTGTCAAGGACGACTTCAAGATTTCTACCTAGGAATTATGAAAGTTGCAGGTGGAACAGGTCAAAAGCAAATGGCCAGACATTCATTGTTGCTTGTGTTGAGTTTGAGATGTCTGTTAGACATACAAAGAAAGATGTTGAAAAGTGCTTGTATATGAGTCTGGAGGTTAAGAGAAAGACCTTGAAAGAGGTGTTCATCAGCATAGAGAGAATATTTGAAGCCAGAGAGCTTGATACAGTGAAGTTAGATAGAAAGAAGAGGACCAAGAACTAACCTTGGAAGGCTCCAATGTTTAGCAGTCAAGGAAAATAGTAGAAACCAGAAATCAAGACCAAGAAGGAATAATTGACAAACTAGATATAAAAGCAGGAAGGTGTGGTATCTTGGAGTTTATATAAAGGATGGTTTTTAAGGAGAGACTGCTGTTCCATTTTGTTAAAGAGATGAGAAGAAAGGGGCAAAAAGATGGAACAATGTGGAGGTCATGTTGATGTTGATGGGAGGAGTCTTGCTGCAGTGATGGCTAGCAAAGCCTCCCTTCAAGGGAGGGAGGGAGGGAGGGAGGGAGGGAGAAAGAGAGAGAGAGAGACTCATTAGACAGGACAAAGAATTAAAGTGATACTTGAAAGTGAACATAGTGCCAAGAAAAAGTTTTGTTAATGACTGAGCATAGTTCTTGATGACTATGACATAAAGAGATAAAGAATTGATTATGTTCGTGAACAGTTAAAGGGGTTGACTTCTAGTGTATGAATGGGAGCATGGGACAAAGGTGACCCATGAGTTGTTAAGCATTTGAGTAAAGATCTACAGAATATGGGTGAATTGGGCATGTTAAGACAGTAGGAAGAGACATGGAAACATGAGAGATAAGAAGTTCACCCATGCTTAATGGGAAATAAAGCAGAATATATGGACACAGATGCAGGTAAGTGGAGTGTTAGTAAGGAACACGGAAGTCCTCTGATAGCTGTAATATGCTCATTAAGGTAGGAAATAGGCCCAGCAGTTTAATGCTGCTGCTACCTTCAAGATATGCATAGATTAATCATACAACCACTTTCTTACTACTTCAGGGACTGCCATTCTGGTCTGAGTTCTGAACATTCATCCAAATTTTACAAATGTCTCTCCTTATTGGCCTCCTTGATTCTGCCCCATTATGTATATATTTCATTAAAACCAAAGTCTAATTATCTTACTCATCAGCTCCAACCTTCGATAGATTTTCATTTTTCTCAGACAAAATGCAATTCTTGCTTCTTATTCCCACCTTCCTTTTGCAGCCTCCCTTCTACTCCTCTTCACACACACTGTATTTTCCACACCCATCTTCTTGCTAGCTCCTGAATCCACCAGTTGTGACCCTTACACAAGACAAATAACTAGTCTTCTGTCCATCTGATAGGTTTCTCATGGTCCACACTATCACATTTTTCAACGTTCACTCAAATAGCTCTTCAATGACCATGACATTTAAAATGGCAATTCCTGTTTTACATTTTCTGTTGTCCTTTGTTACTCAAATTTTATAACACTTACCAGTATCTAATATCTAATATATATGAGGCTACTCAGTTACTTTATAATCAGTATTTCATCACTAGAATACAAGTTACAAAAAAGCAAAGAGTTATGTTTTATAGAATTCATACAATAGTTCTATTAAACTGTTTCTTAGCGGAAAATCAAAGAGAAAGATGTATAAAATGCCAGTAAGTGCTCTTGATTTGTATTGTAAGATTCAAGACATGCTGGCTTCTAGTAAAATGGTAGACATTGTAACATAAATAATTATTGTAGCTTTTGATGCTTATTTTTATGATAGAAGTTTTCAAGTAAATACAAAGTAGAAAGGTCAGCATAAAGAACACATAATACCCCTTATATCAATCTAACAATTGTTAGCGTATTATCTTCCTTAGTTTGTCTATTTGTTCTCATTGTTAAAGTATTTTTAATATAAATTAAAACTATGGCATTTTATCCCCCACACCCTCCTTTACATTATTTAAAATACAGAATATTTTCATCAATAGCTGCAATGTGATTAACAAAATGGTTCCTTAATAACATTCAATAACAGTCTGTCTTGGTCTGGGTTGCTATGGATGTATATAAATACTATGTTCAACAACATCTTGGGGAGGAAATGACTTGTATTAGTTAGAACTCTCGGGTCACTGTTCATCATGAAGGGAATTCAAGACAAGCACTCAAGGCAGAAACCTGGAGGTAGGAACTGAAGCAGAGGTCATAGAGAGAAATACTGCATACTAGCTTGCTCCTATGACTTGCTCAGCCTGCTTTCTGATAGAACCCAGGACTTCCTGGCCAGGGATTACACCACCCACAATAGGTTGGGCCCTCCCCTATCAATCACTAATCAAGAAAATGTCCTACTGGCCTGTCTACACCCCAATCTTATGGAGGCATTTTCTCAACTGAAGTTCCTTCTTCCCAGATGACTGGGACTTGTGTCAAGTTGACAAAAACATATCCAGCCAGGACATAGTCCATACTGAAATATTCTTCAAATTATGCCTATACATCAGTAAAGAGTTTCAGGAAATTTTGAATCCAACTCCCATTTGTAGGACCAGAATTCCTCACCCAGTTCCCTGGGTGATTGATGATTTCCTCCTTACAAAGTAAATCCCCTAAACAGATGCAATTAGCAAACTGTGACAGTTATGTTTTCCTGGACATAAATTTGACACATCACAATATAAAGTATGTTTGCAAAATACAAGAGTTATCTTGAAATTATGCTGAATAGAATGTGTTGGGAGAACAGGGCGAGTCAGACTCCTGTGCTCCAGCACCTGTAATGCTCTAAGCACACATATGGTGGAAAGCAGTGAGGGCCATGTCCCACTTGGTACTTTGCTTTGTCTTCATTAGAAGATGATGACCAGTAATCCTTTATTTCTTAGTAACTTTAAACTACCACCTCGGTTCTTGCTTTCTATTTTTTAAACTTAAAGTAAAATTTACGTATAGAAAATGGTCAATATTAAATGTGCAATTCAATGTTGACAAATGCACATGTCTGTGTAACCTATAAACTCCGTGAAGATGTAGAATATTTCAGTTAACACAGAAAAACACTGCAGTACCCCTTTCCAGTCAATCACACATAGCCCAGCTACAGCAACAGCTATCTCTTCTACTCCAGATATTTACTCCTAGATATTTCCCTACACTAAATATTTACTCTTTCATTTAGCATAACATTTCTGAAGGTTCATTCCTTTTTTATTGCTAATTAATACCCCGTTGTCACCCAGGACATCCCTTATAACTCAAGTTTATTTCTTTGTCATCCTAGAAGATTATCTTTCTATATTGGAAGAATTAAAAAGTAGACACAGTTCCCCCAAAGGGAGCAATGTTCCATTATTTCCAGTTCCTCAATAAAAAGAGGGGGGGGATAAGCATGAATTCAAAAGAAAGGTAAGTGGTTTTACATATTCATATTTTTGCATAGTTTTCATATTCATCCCTAGATTTATCACTTTGTTATGCTTGAAAATTCCCAACAGAATGGTTGAAGAGCTTTAAGGTGTGTAGACTTTGCTATTGGAGATGGTACTAGTATTAATGCCTCATGATTTTGTTTTGCACTTTAGTTATTTTTTCAAAAAAAAAAAAACGTTCTTTTTCTTTCATTGTAGGCTTTGCTCTACTGGGAGGACACCCTTGTTTTCTTACCACCCAAGACATTCATCTGGGTGTGAATGAAAGTCTTACAGACACAGCTCGGTTTGTAAAAAAATTTTTCTTTCCAAATGTTACTTCAAACTTTGATGGATTCATGTAAAAGAGAAGATGACGATTCTCTTTCAATAATGGTTTCCCCTCTCAGTGTCCTTTGTACCCCTCCCATTTACTGGACTCTTTGCCTGATGTTTGAAATGCCTCTCTTTCATCCTATAGCCCCTTTCGATGAGAGTCTTAGTTTGCTTCCATTGCTATGATATGCACCAAGGTAAAAGCAGTTTGGGGAGCAAAAGGGCTTATTTCATGTTAAGGTCCATTATACAGGAAGCCAGGACAAGAACTCAAGACAGAAACCTAGAAGTAGGAACTAATGCAGAGGCCATCCATGTTCAAGCACTGCTTCCTTGCTTACTCTTCTTGGCTTGCTCAGCCTGCTTTCTTATACCATCCAGGATTACCTGCCCTGGGGTGGCATCACTCCCAGTGTTCTAGGCCCTCCTTTATTGATTGGCAATCAAGAAAATGTCCCAATGGCAATCTGGTGGAGACACTTCCTCAACTGAGGTTCCTCTTCCCATTCAACACTAGTTTGTATCAAGTTGACGTAGACACAAAAATCTAACAAAGAGAATGGTTTGAGTCTTTTCCTTAGCAATTTATTTTTGTGTGTGTGGTTGATCTACCTTCATGCATTTCTGTGCACAATGTAAATGCCTGGTGCCCTCTGAGGCTAGAAGAGGGCATTGAATACTTCAGGATGGGCTTTACAGAAGGCTGCGAGCCATTGTGGGTGCTGGGAATTTATTCTAGATCTTCTGTAACAACAACCATTGCAAATAACCACTGATAAATCTCTCCATCTCTCCTTAGCAATTTCACAGCGGTGTATTAAAAAATTCCAAATTTAATAAAATTTAAAATTTATCAAGATGACTCTTACATTTAACAATCAAGGAAGTGTGAGTCTAAGAAAACTGCCATGTTCGTTCATAGCTCATCTGTACCAATAATACAAATAGCTAACATTTATTAGTCACTATATGAGCAAGTATTATTCTAAAGCATCTACCCTAGTAAGAGCCTGAACAGATTAACACGCAAAAGTGAAACGATAAACTCAGGAACATACATACTAGCTGTGATAGCACAGAGTCTCAAATGCCAAGGTATTAATATAGTACAGATATTCTTGTTTGGTAAAAGAAAATGACAGGCCATTGAAATACATGCTCACTTAGAAATTCTGACACAGAATGGCTCCCTCGTATCCAATAAGTAGTCTCCAAGGTCACCATGGATGTCAACCTCCAGTCAAATCCTAGGAGAAGAGAGCGTGAAAAAGCTATATTCACTTCAAAGCTGTCTTCCAGAGAAGTACCACAGTCAATGGCAGCAACACTACACTGACAAGTCCTAGCAGCTCACACTCAGCGAGAAGAAAATTGAGCTCACTATATAATATTGAAACATTTGAACATCGGTCTTTTGACTTCCTGTATAAGGATCTTACGATTGTCCATTTTTAGCTCATAAATACACAGTAAATAACTTTGTTGAATGTTTTATGGCAATAGAGAAGACTAATTTCCCCCCAAACATCTCATGACACAAAGCAATTCTTTCCAAATAATGTTTGCTTTTTATTCCAGCTCCTCTAGTATATGCTAGAGAATTTGCTTAGTTGACTTCCTAAAGAGATTTCAAGAACTCTTCTTCAAGCCTTTTATGTTTGAAGATGTTGTGTTATTTCATATAAAGCAATGGGAGTACTAAGAGGTGATGTCATTGTCTTTTGGATAGTAGGGACACAAAGAATAAATGAACATGACATTTTTAGGATATTTTTCCAAGTATTCTGCTACTTACAGAGATTATATTGCCCAGTGATTATTACAACAAAGTAAAGCATTTTAATTCATAAGCAAGTAACAAAAGCAAGTGAAAGAAAAAGACAGGACTGCACCTA